>NC_053149.1:7653392-7956422 GCF_016808335.1 Panicum virgatum | reverse complement strand
TTTTTGCATGAGAATATTTTGTACGAAAACATCATGAAGTGCGGGAATTGAACCTCTAACTCCCTTAACGAGTCAAAAGTTTTACAACTATACTACCTACTTCTTTGCACTAAGTTTGAGCATTTTTAACATATAGCTTATATTTTTAGCGTTATTGAAAAGAAAAAGTGAAAAGAAAAACCAGGGAACAAGCCCTTGGAGCCCACGCTGCTTGCGTCGCTGGCGAGCGGGCCCACCTGTGGTAAAAAAAAGAGTGAAACACTGACGTGCCTGAGCGCCTGGAGTAGCAACTAGCAAATGGAAAAATATGCAAAAGAAACAGAGGAGAGGGAGGGATTCGATCCCTGTTCCTAATGATATGAGGCACCCACCTTTCCACTGTGCAACACCATTTTTTGTGGTTTTAACTGGTATTATCAATTTTATACTCATGTATACCGTGTTTGAATTCGGAGAAAAAAAATAAGCCGCAACAGAGGCTTCGAACCTGGGTAACGGAGATATGACTGCTGCGCACTACCACTACACCAAGCATTTGGTTTGTGATGGTGCTGATTAATAAATACTTTTATACTAATCTTTCGTAAAGTGGCCCTCTTATGAAGAACAGATGCATGGTTCATCTTTTTCTTTTTAATCCGGAATTAAATTTTATAATTGGTGTTTATTCCTCATAAGAACTCCAAATTTAATCATTCTTTTTTCTAAATTTTTCTAAAATCAGGATCTTTTATTTTGTGACTTTTGTTTGTATGTTAATTGCTATGTGTACACGCATCCTTTTTGTGACTTTTGTTTGTATGTTAATAGAAAAAATAAGTTTTTTGCATATAAGGTTGCAGTGTAAATGCACAAATATCATTGGTATAGAAAAGGACAGGCTATATTGGAAATTGAAGTGTATCTGAAGAAGGAAATGTACTATGATATGAAACATCGTGTACACACATCCTTTTTGTGAACAATGTGTGTCGACAAGTCATGAAATCATGTGAAACTTTTTGGTTAAGCTTTTCTATCCATAAAATGGTTCCATGCCAAAATTCAGAATTTTTTGAGCAAATTTAAATATTACTACAATTATTGAATAATGGTTTGGGGATATAAGTTTGAGTTATCTCTAGAAGAAAGTTACAATTTTTCATATCTACAGGGGAAATGGGCTACAATACATGAAATACAGCTAAATATGAATTTTATAATTTTTTTGAATCATTCTGGTGGCACATGTAGTTCAAATTGTATTTTTTTTCCATAAGCACACCGAAATTCATTTAAACTATTACAAATAGTATATGAGTTATAAAATTATTAAAACTTCTATGGTACCATTTATATGCATTACTATAAATATAAAAAAATTAGTTGGTGTATATAAGCCAATTATTTTTATGTGCTACTTTACAATTGTGCAATAAAATAAAAAGAAAAAAGAAAAACGTTAAGCATACAAAAATGACACAAGCCTTATTGCAGCCCAAATAGCCCAATCATTTTGTATCGTCCATCTCCGATCCAACGCCTATGGTGCATCAATCATCAAATAAATATCCCCTTCTCCACCTCCAAACCCTACCTCCCCTTCTTCTCCTCCCCTCTCCAACCTCACCTCAGATCCGCCGCCCCCTCACCTCCCCTTCTTCTCCTCCCCTTGCCCGCCTCACCTCAGATGTGCCGACCCCTCACCTCCCTTCGTCTTCATGGCCGGCCCAAGCCACCGGCGGCGCCCCCTTCCACGACTCCAGCGACGTCGCCCCTGCCCCACGAAGATCCGAGCCCGGCGAGGAGGCAGCGTGCGGGTGCCGCTTGGAGCAGGTACCACGCCGAGCTGCTGCCGCAATCGATGGATCCGGGGGCGCGGTCGACGGATTCGAGCTGCTACCATGCATGGCCTCGTCGGGCGGGCCGCTGCTGCGCGTGGTCTAGCCGATGCCTCTTCCCCGTTACCGTGGAGCCCTGCAGGTGCTCCGCGGTGGTCGAGGGGATAGGGCCTGGGGCACTGAGCACCTTGCTCCCTCGCCTGCGCGGGCACGTGGCTTGCCGGCGGTGCCCTGCAGCGTCAATCCTCAAGCGATCCTCTCCTTTGTCTGGTTCTCGTTGATTTCGTGCAGACCCTAATCCCCTTCCCCTTTCCTGTTTTTTGATTTGTAGCATCAATTTCGCGGATCTGATGGTGCAAATGCAAGTAATTTCTATACCCCCTCTCAATTTCTTCCTTTTCAGCATCTGATTCCATAGGATTACATGTAAATCTCGTGAGATTCCTCACTTTCTCATTTGATCTGTGAAGGAATCGATGGATCTGCTTGTCCTCACTTGCTTCCCTTATGCTGGGCGGATTCCTTGCTGCTGCTGCGGTAAAACCATGAGTAAGGATGGATCTAGACATCCGAATTCTTAGAACAAATTTAATATTTTAAAATAGATATGCTTAAAATTTTATGCTAATTTTTTTTATATTATCAAGCATATTATTACACATAAGAATAAAATTTTGTATAGATTTTTTATGTATTATTTGCTCCCTACAATTAAAAAGGTGAAAAAAGATTCGAATCCGTATCCGATCCGTATTCGAATTTTTATATCTATTATTTGAGAATATATATGATAAATTTGAGGTTTAGTTTTTTATGAATCTTTACAAGATCAATGTTAAATACAAGGCTATGAATTTACATAGTAAATTCTATATCTTATTTGTCCATAATCGAAGAAAAATGACAAAAAATCTGACATTCGAATAAACATCCGAATCCATCCTTAACCATGAGTGCCCCCCTTCTTGTAACCCCTCTGCATGGTTCCAATGATATCCAGTTGTACTTGTTGCTGTTTTCTTACCTATCTAACAGTGAATGCAATACAATGCCGTTGGTTTCCCAGATCTGTGCTTTCTTTTTGTTCTGAGCATTTGCCCATGCCTATGATATTATTTTTGTTTAATTATAAGAATGATGGGAATGATATAGTCTTATATCTGAGCACATGCCCTTGCTTGTGATGATATTTTGTTATATTTGAGTACCTTTTTTTGCGGGTATATATTTGAGTAAGCTTGACAATGATATTATATTATCTCTGTTTGTATGTTGTGCGTCCATGTCAATGGTGATTGTTATGTTAATTCTAAGCACATGTCCATGTCAATTGGTAAATTTCAGTGTCTCTTCATGTTGAACAGGGGCTGGTCGTCTGTCTAAGTAGGAAGAGTAGCTGATTTTCCTCTTTGGTTGCTTAAATGTCAATACATCAAACTGTAATGCCTTTTGTTCTGTCATTTGTTAGTTGAATAGTGTTCATTTGTGCGTGTATGGAGTACTAGAGAGTAGCTACACGAGATCAGATAAGTACTTGGCTTGCTAGATATTGGGAACTATGAAAACTTTAATGCCTTTTCTCTTGATAGATATTGTCATCTCTATCATAATGAAAGTAATGCCTTTTTTCTGAAAGTAATGTTAAAGTTAATACATTAACACTTAAATGCAAATATGTTTCAATCAATACTTTTGTTGTGAAAGTAATATAGCTCTAATGTTTCTCTGAATTTTATGCTTGTAGTTTCAGTAGATATTTGGCCAATAATTCCCATTGCAAATATTGCGTGCTGATAATTGTTTGGCGATGTGCTCTCTTTAGGTTGTGGATGAGATGCAGCAAGGAACAAAGTGTTAGAAAAGATTGGTAGAGAATGAGATGCTTGGAAACAAGCCATTGCAAGAGATTAAAAATTTGAAGATGGCAACTAAGGGGCTGATCCATTAATTTTTGTTACCTTCTAATTTATGATGAAATGTCTACTGCATAGTCTTGTATCTTGTGAAAATTGGTGTTGTAATTCTGAAAATGGGTTGTAATTGCTTATTGTGATTTCTGGAATGGAACTTTTATTTTAATAAGTGGGATGGAAAAACTGGTGGGCTGTTTTGTCTATATGGGCTGTGTATAAGACTGAATCTGGTTAGCTAATAATTATTGTTGGGTTGAAATTAGGCCCACTATGAATTGGGCCCTTTCAAAACTGTGCTGTGAGGCGGACTTCACCTGCCATGTCAGCCGCCACGTCACCCGCCATGTCAGATGCCATGTTAATGTTCATGTCATTGATGGACGATGCCATGTCATCTGCCTATGTGTCCATGCCATGTCATCTGCCAGCGTAGATGATTCCACGTGGCTACCACGTCATCGCTTGCCATGTCATATGCCAGCATGGACGACGGCACGTGGCAGGTTGGTTTCATGACGAAAACAGTGATGATTTGCTCTTGTCAAGAAAAAAGTCATGTTATATGACTAACAACGAATCGTCATGGGAGAATTAGACATTTGTGACGAAAAATGATGATTCGTCACCGTTTGTCAAATATGACGCTCCGTCTGCGACGAACCCAAATTTGTCATAAGTTCGTCATAAAACATATTTTATGACGAATTCTGAATCATTTGTGACGAAAATGTTTCGTCATCGATGTGCGATTCTCTAGTAGTGTTTTCTAGTTCAGATATCAGCTCAATGATTCTCGACACAAGTACTCCCCCATGCCTCACACAATCACAAGCAAACTATATAACAAAATCGCTACCCGCAGAGAAAAAGGGCACAAGAAATTAACCAACATATTGGCATTCCAAGTAGGTGAACCATGCAGAAATTATTTAACCAAAGATAGAAATTACTGCAACAAAAAGTTGGTACTATCACGTTGACATTATTAACCAAACCAAGGTCAAATAAACATCAAAACTGAGAATCAATTGAAGATGGATGGGTTCATAACCAACATTATAATTCCTTTGCAAATAAGAAAATGATACAGATCCCAAGCTTTGGTGTCAATTGGCTTACCTGAGAACCTGGCAACATAGAAGTTAGATCCTTAGTGTTTTTTTTTTTGCTATTAGGTTCATCACCATGGGGTTGTTTGTTATTACCTTGTAAATAAAATGATTGCTTCACTGCGCTAATATAGTTATCATCCCTGCAACTCATTGTGTGGGACATTACAATTTAAGAAGTCATAAATTTATCAGGTATATCCAAAATTTAAGAAGTTAGATCCTTAGTGTTTTTTTTTTGCTATCAGGTTCATCACCATGGGGTTGTTTTCTCTTTTCTTTATAATATAGATTTTGTGATTAAAACACTTCATGCCTCTTATTTTTCTATTTATTTTTTATTTTACCTTTTATTCCTTTTGCTTTTCCCTCATCCCCATCTAATAATATATATTTATTTTCTTTTGTTTTATATTCATTTTCTCATTTATGTTTTTTCTAATCTTCCACGTGATTCCAAGTGATTCTCTATCTTTATTTTTTCTTGAACTATCACGTTACTATTCTTTATTCTTTTTATTTTTTTCTTCATTTTTTTCTTCTATTTTTTCTATTTTTATTGTAAGCCTGTCTATACAAAATTATTTTAATGTAGAAATAAAACTGCGTATTTTTTCTTCACATTTAAGAGTGAGTCATACGCAATGTATACTAATGTTTTTGTGTTGTAGATTCATAAACCGGTGTGTGAAATGACTTATTTCCTTTTATATGCTAATTTATTTAGAATGTGGATGTATGGTTATAAAAGTAATATTTTTTTATGATGTAGATGCATTTATCTTCAAGTAGAATTATTTTTCTACATATAATAAATTTGTTTGCAATGTCAAATTATTTATTCTCTTTGTAGACTAAATTGTTCCGTGATGTTAACTTATTTGTTCGTGATATTTATTTTTTATTGCTTATCCTATGCAATCAAATATTCATTGCGTGTAATATTTTATTCATCGTACATTATTATGTGTTTGTTATGTTTAGTTTTTTGTAAAAACTATTATTTGTTCCCAAGTTATGAAATTAATTATTTAGTTTTGAAAATTTTATGATAGAAATATAATCGTGCAATTCAAATTTATGACCAGAAATACAATGGCGCAATCCAAATTCAATTTAGATGTACGATTTAATAGTTATAACTTTTCTGTTTTGAAATTTGCATGCATATAGATGATGTCATCTCCATTGTGTTCTTTTATATGCATGCACAGAACCTCTCTTCTATTTAGCTGGCATCATGAGTGAACCAAAATTTTGTTCGTGATGTGTTCAACAGTGTTCTGTTACTTGTTCGTCTAGTTTAATATTTTGTTCACAAAGAGATATGCATTTATTTGCAGTAGTCCATATGTTTAAAATTTATCAAAACAAAAGTTTGAAAAACTAAATTCTCCAAATATAGTTAAGTATGGTCTTATTTTGAAGATCTTGATGCAGGAAATACAATGTTGCAATCGGAATTTGGATATTCACTCTGGAATTAATGGATTTTTTTATTTCAAACTTGTTTGCATGTGGATGATTTTATTATTCTATTTTTTTCTGCATGCACGCACATGTTCTTCCACTCTCCGCGTGCAAACAGATAAGTTTATTTGGGATGAAAAGCGGCCCACCGCGCATGAAGCTGCTTCTTCAGGCGATGGTGGGATATCCTATCGCATTCAGTGATATACAACCGTGCCCGGATGGAGATCATGCTATATATATTACTCAAGTAAAGTTATTTATTTATTTATTATTATTTTCACGATAGAAAGATAGGGGTGTACACAATGTTTTGAAAAAGTTATAGGTATAAATGAATAAACGGTCACAAGCAAAAGGCAGGGGAGAAACATATTAGTAAAAAAAGGCAACATAGAAAAATAGAAAACCAATTCTCGTTGTTGGGCCATGCGATTGGGGTTGGGGGTTTGGGCCATTCGGCCGAGACTCCTGGAGCATGGCGAGGGCCGGGCCCGCTTGGAAGTAGAACGACACTGTTGCAGTGCAGGGGCTGGAGTCGTCGTGGGCCCGGCGCCCCCAACGTGTACTGTTCTACTGGTAGTCCTACGTGGGCCCCTAAATGCCCAGCTCGGCAGCTCCTTCCCCTTGCCCCGTGGCCTGCGTGCTGGGTGCTGGCGGCGTTCAGCTCTGCTGCGTTGCTCGCTCTGGCACGACTCCAGTGTTTCTGCCGGCGGCGACGGTGCAGATGCTGTTGCGTGCGTCGTGGATTGAATATCCGTCTTTCCGTTTTCTTTCAATTTTCACTTTTAGAATGGAAACAGATCAAATTTATATATAAATAGATTCAGATATTTCAGATATCCACTTTTATATTTTCTTACCGTTTCCATTTGTAGCCACAGCTCGCGGTCGATATCGATCTCCGGCATGTGGATCATCTTGAGCTTCTCCAGGCCCGGCTCTTCAGGCTCCTTGCTCGCCAGAGTCGCCGCTGGAGCAGTTGGTCGTCATCGACACGCGACGGGGCCGCCGGGCACCCCAGCGTCGATCAACGTCCTTATTATTCTCCTTCGAGCTGGCGTTGCGCTCCTCGCCGTCGTCGGACATGCCCGCCCCATACTTCCCGTAGCGGCGATTCGCGTCGTGCCGTTAGTTCGTCTTTCTCCGGCATTGGTCACTCGGGCTGCATTGGTGTGCGAATGAGGATGGGGACGTTGGAGCCTTCCTCGCTCCCCTCCGCCTCCCACCCGCCGCCTCCTTCAATTCCACAAAAATCACCTGAAATCTTCTTTAATCCCTCGGCTACGAGTACAGATCCCAGTTGCCCTCCTCTGGATCTACCGTTTGGTGGGTCGCTTGGCTTCAATGTGGGTGCTGCGGCGGTGCGCCGGCCACCACCTCCTTCATCGACGGGTGTGCAGCTGCCGAAAGAGAGAAGACAAGAAGACATTGAAGCGCTCCAGCCTGAAGAAGTACGCGTGCCTACGGCAGCCGGCGCGGATGGAGAGGAGGTCCTGCTTCCGGGTCTGGCGAATTAGTTGCAGTCCTTATTGATACCTAGCCCTTTGATGGCGGCCCCTAGCAAGGAAGTTCCGAGCCTAGCTCATTCAGATCTGCTCGTTCAAGATTTCCCACATGGAGAAGCTTCATCGTGCAACGTGCTGCATCAAATTGAAGATTTTCGCGTGGATCCACTCCTCCTCGACATTGAAGTCAATTCAACAAGCCGGCAAGCAAGATTCAGCTACGCAGAGAAAGGAAAGTGGAAGGAGAGGGAGAAGCATTCAAACTTTGCTGCAGCTCACGCTCTCGACCAGTCAAATTCAGGCACCTTCAGCCCGGTGAGCAATCACTGCTCCTCGACACCAGTAGTCAAGCAACCGTCTACCTCCTCAGCTCCGGTGGCAGACCATCAATTCAAGCCTTCGCCTAGTAGGCTGAAAATTGGTACTGGTGCAAGCACGCCCCAAGATGCAGCTTCTGAACATACTGAAGATGGCATTGGAGATGGTTTTGAACCGGTCCGCCCTCGATACTGGTGGAGAAAGCAAGCAGAAACTTCAAATCCTCCAA
Organism: Panicum virgatum; assembly: GCF_016808335.1. NCBI lineage: Eukaryota > Viridiplantae > Streptophyta > Magnoliopsida > Poales > Poaceae > Panicum > Panicum virgatum. The sequence goes on along the minus strand of NC_053149.1, from coordinate 7,948,055 downwards.
TCCGCCACCAAACGACTCTGGATGCAGAGAGGAGGAGGAAATTCATCAGTCATGCCAGGGGTAAATGCCTTAACTGCTTCTCACCTAACCACAGAGTGGCATCATGCACAAACCGCACCAAATGTTGGCGTTGCCTCAATCAGGGACACAGAGCGATAGACTGCCCACGGTTTAAAAAGCTCTCCACTCCCACCACAAGGCAGCGTTACCAGCCTCCTCAATTCCAGCCTCATCCGCCTAGAAACCAAGACCAAACTTCCGACAAGCGTACCAGCAAGAGGAGCTACCTCGAGGTGGTCAAGGGTGTGGGGGGCGCCCATGGCGTACCCTGGTGACCCGCTTGCGAGGCCGGGGCGTGTACTTCGCGCCGTGGCGGCGACGGGGGTGATCAGGCGCGAGAGAGATGATCTGGTGAGTCGGGCAGCAGTGTGCTTGCTCCCAGGCAACAGTCACGACACAGAGCCACACCATGTCTCCGACGCCCTTGCGATGCAGATGGGCTTTAGCCGCGGTAGCATTCATGTGATGAAGCACTTCCTGGAGCAGTACCTGGTGCTGTTCTCCAACCACCACGACAGGCAGCGTGTGCTGGACCGAACCACCATCAACAACAGAGGTCGCTGCTTCAGCTTTGCGCCATGGTCTGAGCAGAGGCATGGCTTAGCGGTGCGCTGGGAGTTCCGTGTGCGGCTGCGGATCGAGGGGATTCCTGTCCATGCCTGGAATGAGGGGGTGGCAGCGCTGGTCATTGGCAGCCAGTGCGCCATCCACTATGTCGAGGGGAAGACTCGTCGCCGGGAGCGTACGAGAACGTACGACCTCTGGGCGTGGTGTGTCAACCCATCCAACATCGCCAAAGAGGTATGGCTTACGGTGACTGATCCTGACAGGGAGATGGACGGCAGGCGACAGGAGGTGGAGGTGCACTACGAGGAACCAAGTGGTTTCAAGTTCGGCATCACCTACAAGTTGTTCATCCATCTGGATGTGGTGGAGGACCTCTCCTTCATCCAGGGCCCGGGAGGGGACCCAAACAGGAAGAGACGTCGCGTCTTCGACTGGCAATATGGCGTTCCAGATTCCCTTGGCGAGCAGAGGGAGCAACCCAGAGGCCGTCAGGAAGACAGAGGCACCACCCCTAGAAGAAGGGACGACGACGACGACTACTACCGCGGCACTCGCCGCCACCGTAGCAGTCATGCTTGGGAGAGGGTGTCGCGGTGCCGGGGAGCGGTGGAGGACTGCTACTCCACCTCTCGTCACCTGGGACACCGCAGCGGTGGTGTCTACCCACATTGTAGCAGGCCCTCCCTTGCTGGCTGGGGGAGTGATGCCTGGGACAGCGGTCTGCATCGCCTCACCAACACAAGGAAGTTCATCTACAAGCCCAAGAAGTGCTCCTCCAGCAAGAAGGTCTCCTTTGCATGCCCTCTAGTTCAGACAATGGGTGAGAAAACACCTTTAGTTGTCAGTTTAACAGATTTTAGTTGTCAGCTTCTTCAGACATGTCAACCGTTTTCAGTGGTCAGATCAGACCCAATGCGGGATGAATTGTTCATCCTCCCAGCTCTTGTAGGACATCCCACCAAGGAGGCCAGGATCCTGGAGATGCTCAGCGAGGCAGAGGGACTGCAAGGTGGCTGGCAGGCTTCACCTGTTGCTGCTCAAGAAGAGCCAATGGAAGCTGAGGCAGACGTGCTGGAAGAGGGTGAGATACAGAGGAGAGAAGTGGCATTGGAGACAGTGGAAGAAGTTCCGTTTGCAGCCAGCAACCCCCTCCCCAGCAATACTCAGGTTGTGCAGCAGGTTAGTGAAATAGAAAATGAATTAGTTAATGGTGCTATTGTTACAACAAGTCCTGAAGATAATGAGATTAATGACATGTCTTCTTTTATCAACTACATTTCGTGTGCCCCTCCCGTTCCTGTACTGCACACACCACCACGTGTTAATAATTTGCAACCAGATGATGATCACTCAAGCAGGGTGCAACATATCAGCACAGAAACACCAACGGCACAGAGGAAAAGCACCAGGCTAGCTGACAAAGCTAAGCTTAACCCAGTCAAGGGCAGCTTGAATCTTGCTCAGAGAGTTTTAATTAATAAACTTGGAGAGCTGTCACCTAATTTGAAACAAAAAGCTAATGTGGATTTCAATTCTATGGTGCAGCATTTCCAGCAGCCTGTCACCAAGAAGACAATGGATGCCCTCACAGTCCTTGTTGAACAAGGAAATAAGGCAGTGAGCAAGAAGAAGAGTAAGGTGGCCCCGTTGCCTACAGGGGAGGTTGGGATACATATGGCCTAATTTCCAGGAGGAACTTGTGGTCTTTGTCAGTTAACTTTCAAGTAGTGTGTTTGTGTTTAGATATGTTAAGCAAGAGACCTCAGAACTTGTTGTTTGTAACCACTATTGGGCCGGCAATTTGGCCCTGCGGCTTCATGGGTGCTTTGTATGGGGCCTGGCGCCTAGCACCATCGTTCATGAAACACGCCAAGTTATCATCATCGTCACTAATTGCCCTATAGGGTTGGTTCGGCTTTGTGTCGGGACCTGGTGCGAAGCTGCATAGACCCTTCCTGTTAGAAGTGAACAAGATTTCGTCAAGTTGCTTGGTGTTTCTCTATGTCACAGAAAAAAGTTAATTTGTTGTGCTGGAACGTCCGTGGACTTAATGCGGTGGCAAGACGAGCGAGTGTTCGCAACACCGTTACCTCGTCAGGTGCAACTATCATATGCCTTCAGGAAACAAAAATTGCACATTGGTCAACTCACCTGGTAGTGGATACGCTAGGCCAACGTTTTGCTAGGAATTACGTGGCCCTCCCTGCTAGTGGTACTCGAGGGGGCATCCTCATTGCTGTGGACGATAAGTTTTTCAAACTACACAACTGCAGCACATCTGAGTACACAATGTCAGCAGATATTACTTTGAGGGCCGACAATACGTCTTGGACCCTCACAGGCGTTTATGGCCCACAGGAGGATCGTGATAAATTAGCTTTCTTAGAAGAGATTAAGGGCTTGCGACAAATCGTGAAAGTTGAATGGCTAGTAGTAGGTGATTTTAATCTGATATATAAAGTAGAAGATAAAAGCAATGACATATTAAACAGGCTTATGATGAGCAATTTCAGACAAACCATTGATGAGGTGGGCTCATGGAGATTGATCTCCGAGGCAGAAAGTTTACTTGGAGTAATGAACAAAACAACCCTACTTTCACGAGAATTGATCGCATGTTTGGGACACCTGAGTGGCATCTCTTGTTTCCGAACATTGATTGGCAGCCACTACCGACAATGGGATCCGACCATTGCCCTTTATTTCTTACCGGTGATATCGCTAAACAAAATTACAAGGGGTTCCGATTTGAGTCCATTTGGGTTAACATGCCTGGGTTTAAAGAGGTAATTGAGGATACATGGGCGCAGCCAGTCAACACGCAAGATGCCATCCTACGCATGCATGTCAAATTATTACGGACAGCTAAGGCCCTCAAGATTTGGAGAAGACAGAACCTGGGCAATTTGTCACTTAGGTTGGAGATTGTTAAGGAGATCCTGAAGCTTTTGGATGCGGCACAAGAACAAAGAATTCTCACACCAGAAGAGTTGGAATTCCGTAGATTCCTGAAAGCCAAATCAGTTAACCTCGCTGCCATTCAGAGATCACGTGCTAGACAACATTCTAGGCTAACATGGATACGAAAGGGAGATGCCTGCACTAGGCTTTTTATGCTGCATGCTAATAACAGAAGAAAGAAACATTTTATCCCTTCCCTAGCCACTGCCTCTGGAGTTGTCTCAAATCACCAACGGAAAGAAGAAATTATTTTTGATCACTTTGTCAATCTACTGGGAAAGACACAAGAGAGATCTCTAAGCTTTAATTGGGCTAATTTAGGTTACCAGCCTCATAACCTGAGTGAGCTTGAAGACCCCTTTGAGGATGAGGAAATAAAAAACACGGTTCTGCACTTGCCTGCCGAGAAGTCCCCGGGGCCGGACGGTTTTATTGGATTGTTTTATAAGAAATGTTGGTCGATCATTGGTAGCGATCTAATTGCAGCCCTACAAGCTTTCCATTCACTCAAAACGAGGAGACTAGAGCTAGTCAATGATGCCAATATCATTTTGCTGCCCAAAAAGCCAATTAATCACAAAAATTTTAGCTGATAGATTAGCGCCAAAACTAAATGATCTGGTGTCAGGTAGCCAAAATGCCTTCATCAAAAAGCGATGCATACATGACAACTTTATTTACGTGCAAAATGTGATAAAGGCTCTACATAAAGCAAAGAGGCCAGCGTTGTTTATTAAGTTGGATATTTCCAAGGCTTCTGACTCGATTAGCTGGGTCTATCTGTTAGAAACTTTACAAGCATTGGGTTTTGGCCAAAAGTGGCATGATTGGATAGCAACTCTATTAGCCACATCTTCATCTAGAGTTTTGCTTAATGGAACGCCCGGGAAAAAATTCAAGCATGCAAGAGGTCTGCGTCAGGGGGATCCTTTGTCTCCCATGTTGTTCGTCCTAGCAATTGAACCACTACACAAATTGATGGACTTGGCAGCCCATAAGGGCCTCATAAACCAGATCCTCCCCAAAGCAGCTAAGCTTCGCTGCTCACTTTACGCAGACGATGCGGCCATTTTCGCAAACCCGGACCGATCTGAATTACATAGTATTACCCAGCTCCTACACGTCTTCAATAAATGCTCAGGTCTCAAAGTAAACTTAAGCAAAACTGAAATCTTCCCGATCAGATGAAGCGACGATATAATTTCTGAAGCACTAATCAACTTCCCTGGAAAGGTCTGCAGCTTCCCCGGAAAGTACCTAGGGCTCCCTCTTCACACACGCAAACTCAGAAGGGTGGATGTACAGCCTTTGCTAGATAAAATCGGCGGGCGATTGGCGGGATGGAAAGTGAAGATGTTGTCATCGTCAGGTCGGGAGACCTTGGTCAAATGTGTTTTAACCTCGCAGCCTATATACCACCTCACAGTCTTTCCAACTCAGAAGTGGCACATCAAGCAAATTGACCGCATGAGGAGAAGTTTCCTTTGGAAGGGAGAGGAACCTGAGAAGGTGTGTGGTGGCCATTGTTTGATAAATTGGCCAACTGTATGCACTCCAAAGGAGATGGGAGGCCTGGGGATTCTCGATCTTGAGCGGCTAGGAAGAGCTCTTAGACTTCGATGGTGCTGGTTCCGATGGAAGCACGATAGTAGACCGTGGGTTGGTCTTGACATCCCTTGTGATAAGAGGGATAGAAACCTGTTCAATGCATCAACAATAGTCAAAGTGGGCAAAGGAAATAAGGCTAGTTTTTGGCATTCAAGTTGGGTTAACAGATGTAAGCATCTAGGCCCTCAAGGTATGTTTCGGTGATTAATGACAACCATTATTGTGACTAATGAGTTTGTGCAGCTTAATAGATCATTATCGCTCATTTGGTCATATGTCAAAAGAGGCCCCTCAATTTCGGTCATTCTAAAAGGCGATCTCGGTTTTCAACTTATATATGTCAAAGCTAAGGATCTTTCTAGTCCTAAGTGTCACAAGGTTGAGAAGGACACTTAGGTTAGTATAGGTTTTATAGTTTTGTAGTGATCGCACTATTAAGAGGGGTTAAGGCTTAGTAACTTGAGCATGGACATGGTCATTTGAAAATGGATGCACACTATGGTCACTCAGGTTTCTAGAAGTTCAAATAAGTGGTTCTCAAACTATATCTCAAGAATATTTGGATTTCATTCAAGACTCAAATTAGAAAAGACAAAATCAGAAAAAGTCTATACACCGGTTTAACCGACGCTCTCAATTTTCTATACGTCGGTTAAACGAAGTCAGCAGAATCTGGACAAATTCAATACACCGGTTAAACCGACGTGTTTGAATTTAACGTCGGTGCATTAGTCCAGAGTTAGTTTTTCCAGGGCAATTCAAGTTCTATTCACCGGATTAACCGACGCTGTTTGAATCAAGACGTCGGTGCAATTGACCAGTGAGATGGTTTTTCAGTGGATTTCAAAAGTTGTACTCACCGGTTAAACCGACGATAGGTTTGAGTTAACGTCGGTGCAGTTGTCCAGAGACTTGGTTTTTCAGTTGATCAGTGGACAACTACACTCACCGGTTAAACCGATGATACGTCGGTCAATCTGCCCAAGTTGTAACGGCTAGTTTTCAGAAGAGGCAGTTTACATTCACCGGTTAAACCGACGATGACAAATGGAGGGACGTCGGATTAACCGGCGCTACGCAGTTTTCTGGCAGCTTTTCTCCAACGGCTCTATTTGTGTGAGCTGCCTATATATACCCCTCAAATGGGTCATTTCGCCCACTCTTGACACCAGGCAACATCCATACACTCATACTATAGTCAAGAGCCACCTTGAGCTTCATCATTCACATACTTGTGCATTCAATCAATCAAGAAGCAAGATTAAGGACTTGAGTAGAGAGAAGCTAGTGTGCATCCGTTCTTGGTGATCGGTTCTTGCTCAAGTGAAGGCCTTAGCTTGTTACTCTTGGTGATTGGCATCACCTAGGCGATCTTGGTGATCGAGGTGTTTTCTCGCGGAGCTTGCCAAGGATTGTGGGAGCCCGGAGAAGAAGATTGTACGTGGCTTGATCTCCACCACGCCGGGATGGTGAACGGAGACTCTTAGTGAGCGCCCTCGTCTCGGTGACTTGGGAGGTGACAAGACTCTTGGAGAGTGTCACAACGTGGATTAGGGGTGTGTGCCAACACATCGATACCACGGGAAAAAAATCCGGTCGTCTCTTGTTCACTCTCTTTATTCAAGCTTTTTCTTTCTTGCAATTTACTCATGTGCTTGACTTAGAGATCATAACTTAGCTCTACCTTGCTAGGCTTTACTTTGTTTTTATCTCTCTTAGCTTGTGTAGGTAGCTTAGTTATCCGGTTGGTGAATTGGTGCCCTACTAGCTTTGCATAGGTTAAGGTTGCTTTACTTTGTTTTAGAAATTGAAAAAGGCCCAATTCACCCCCCTCTTGGTCCATCGATCCTTACAATTGGTATCAGAGCCTCGTTGCTCATTTGGATCATTAGGCTTCACCGCCTAGAGCTATGGCCAAGATGGGTGGTTCACCGCCCCACTTCGAGGGCAAGAACTTTGCTTATTGGAAAGTTCGCATGGCCGCATATCTTGATGCGATTGCCCCCGAAGTGTGGTTGGCCACTTAGACCGGATTCACCGGAACTCCCACCACCGAACAATTAAAATGGAATGCCAAGGCTAGAAATGCAATTTTCGAAGCCATTAGTGAGGAAGTCTTTGCTAGAGTTAATGGCATGGACTTAGCAAGTGATATTTGGAAGGAGCTCATTGAAATTCATGAAGGCTCCACTAAAGTTCGTGAGCAAAAATATCACTTGTTTAGAGCTAAGTATGATTCTTTTAAAATGCTAGCTCATGAAAATTGTAATGATATGTACTCTCGCTTGAATGTCATTGTCAAGGACATTAATGCACTTGAAATATCCAAAATTGACAGTGCCTCCATCAATCGCAAGATTCTCATGCTCCTCCCGAAGCCCAAGTATAACATCATCAATGCTATGCTTCAAAAGGAGAATCTTGACACAATGGAAGTAGGAGAACTTGTGGGCGAAATTCGCGCTCATGAGATGAGTATCCTTGGTATGTCCGAAGAGCCAACTTCAAGCAAATCAATTGCTCTAAAGACCAAGGCAAACAAAGCCCGCAAGCTCAAAATGATCAAGCAAGATTCAAGCTCAAGCAATGAAGAAGATGATCATCATGAAAGCTCATCCGATGTTGAAGATGAAGGAGAGCTTGCTCTCATGATGAGGAAGTTCACCCGCTTGAATGACAAGATCAACAAGGAGGGTTTCAACTTTGACTCAAAAAGGGGAATGTTCCGGCCAATGGATGTCAAGAACAAAATTTGCTACAATTGTGGAGAAAAAGGTCACATCCGTCCAAATTGCCCCAAGCCGGACAAAAGAAACAAGGACAACAAGAGCAAGCATCGCCATGATTCAAGCGATGATGAAGAAGAAGAAAGGAAAAACAAGAACAAGAGACTTGGGAAGAAAAAGAGCCATGACACGAAGACCAAGCTCTTCCCAAAGAAGAAAGGGCACACCAAGAGAAGCTTCTTGGTGGAAAAACAAGAGTGGGTGACCGATGTCTCATCAAGCGAAGAGTCAAGTGATGAAGAAGACATAGTCACCATCGCCCTCACAAAAGAAGAACCATCACTACCTCCACCTCCAATGTGCCTCATGGCCAAAGGTAACTCTAAGGTATGTGAGAGTGAAGATGATAGTGATGATGAGCTTGACCCTAATGAGTTTGCTAACCTCATTAATGAGTATACATCCGTTATCAAGAGGGAAAAGGGCAAAGTCAAGGTTCTTGAGAGCACTCGTGCCAAGTTAGAGCTTGTCCACTCCGATTTGCTTGGCAAGTACAATGACTTGCTTAAAAAGCACAATGAGTCACTTGTACTTGCTAAGCAAGTTGAAGAGAGCCACAAAAAGCTTAAACAAGAGCATAGGGAGTTGGCTCACAAGTATCAAGAACTTGAATTTGCCTATGAAGCAATTGACCCAAGTCTTGAGAACTTTGCTCATGAAACTATTGAGAAGGTCAATGCTTCTACTTCATGTGATGACCTACTCATTAATGCAAATGCTACTAATGTTTTGCCCGAGCTTGCACCTTCTAAGGAAAAGGAATTGATTGATCAAGTTGCAAGCCTCAAGAGTAGTGTGGAGAAGCTCTCAAGAGGAGAATACATCCACAAAGAGATTCTCTTCAACAATGCCCGTGACTATGGCAAAAGAGGTCTTGGTTCATTTCCGGAGCCAAACATAGCCACTACTCCTTCTCCGGAGATAAAGATTAGCTTCATCAAGGAAGTTGGATCATATTGCCAACATTGCCAAGTCACCGGGCACCACACTAGGGAGTGCACTTTACCATCACGTTCTCTTCCTAAATTACCCAAGAATTATCCTTCAATGTTTCAAAATAACCATTTTCTCTTGAGTAAAGTGAAGGGCAAGGTGAAGGCCAAATTCATTGGCAAACTCACTAAGGAGTCAAAGAAAAAGCTCCCCAAGCAACTTTGGGTCTCAAAAGCTCTTGTCACACATGTGCAAGGCCCAAAGCTTGTTTGGGTTCCTAAAACTCAAAAGTGAATTCTCATGTGTGTAGGTGAACTACAAAGCCGGTGGAAAACATTGGGTACTAGATAGCGGTTGCTCTCAACATATGACCGGCAATGATAGCATGTTCACCTCCCTTGAAGACCCCGGCGATCATGAACATGTCACCTATGGTGATAACTCAAGGGGAAAAGTTTTAGGTTTGGGTAGAATAGCTATCTCTAAAGATTTATCCATTTCTAATGTCTTGTTTGTAGAAGCACTTAGTTTTAATCTTATTTCTATTGCTCAATTGTGTGATCTTGGACTAACGTGTACCTTTGACAAGAATGGTGTTGTAGTAACTCTTGAAGAAGACAAGTCAATGGTATTCACGGGGTTTAGGCATGGCAACATCTATTTAGTGGACTTCTCTTCAAAGCAAACAAGTACCATGACATGCCTCTTCACCAAGTCTTCTCTTGGGTGGCTTTGGCATAGAAGAATTGTTCATATTGGCATGAGCAACCTCAAGAAAGCCCACAAGAGAGGGATGATTACCGGCTTGAAGGATGTCACGTTTGACAAGAACAAGCTATGTAAAGCATGTCGAGCCGGGAAGCAAGTTGCAACACATCATCCCATCAAGACGATGTTGTCTACCTCCAAGCCGCTCGAGCTACTTCACATGGATCTCTTTGGTCCAACTACATACAAGAGCATTGGTGGTAACCTCTATTGCCTAGTAATTGTTGATGATTTTTCACGTTACACTTGGGTTATGTTTCTAGGCGATAAGGGTGAAACTCCGGAAATCTTCAAGACCTTTGCAAGAAGAGCTCAAAGGGAGTACAACTCCCCAATTGTGAAGATCCGGAGTGACAACGGCACCGAGTTCAAAAATATGAAGATTGAAGAATGGTGCGATGAAGAGGGCATCAAGCATGAGTTTTCCGCCACCTACACGCCTCAACAAAATGGAGTGGTGGAAAGAAAGAACAAGACACTCATCACCCTAGCTAGAGCAATGTTGGATGATTATGGCACGTCCGAGAAGTTTTGGGCGGAAGCAATCAACACGGCGTGTCATGCATCCAACCGAGTATATCCTCACCGACTCCTCAAGAAAACTCCATATGAGCTCATCACCGGGAAGAAACCAAATATATCATACTTTCGAGTCTTTGGTTGCAAATGCTTCATCTACAAGAAGAAAAGGCTCGGTAAGTTTGAAAGTAGATGTGATGAAGGTTTCTTTCTTGGTTATGCATCAAACTCCAAAGCATATAGAGTATTCAATCAAACCTCCGGGTTAGTTGAAGAAACATGTGATGTGGAGTTTGATGAATCTAATGGCTCCCAAGAGGAGGTTGTTGGCTATGAAAATGTAGGTGATGAGGAGATTGATGAAGTTTTGAAGAATATGTCCATTGGGGATATCAAGCCGGAAGAGGTGCATGAAGGCAATGATCAAGGGGGAGGACCTTCCTCATCTACACCAAGCACCTCCACGGCGCCCCGAGTGGATGAAGATCAAGAAAAAGATGATACACAACCTCAAGAAGATGTGCCAACGCCAACACCCCAAGTTCAAGAACAAGAAGAGCAAAGTGTTCCACCACAAGCACAAGTCACCCATGATCCACCCCAACAAGCATCCACGCAAGTACCGTTAGTGAAGCATGGTCGCATCTCCAAGGATCATCCAATTGGTCAAATCATTGGTAGTCCATCAAAGGGAGTAAGAACTCGCTCTAAACATGCTTCATTTTGCGAATATCACTCGTTTGTTTCTTGTATTGAACCCACTAGCGTAGAGGAAGCGCTTGAGGACTCGGATTGGGTGATGGCCATGCAAGATGAGTTGAACAACTTCATCCGCAATGAAGTTTGGGTCCTCGAAGCTCCTCCGAAAGACAAGAACATCATCGGCACCAAGTGGATCTTTCGAAACAAGCAAGATGAACATGGGGTGGTGATACGCAACAAAGCAAGACTTGTGGCAAAAGGGTTTTCTCAAGTCGAAGGTTTGGATTTTGGTGAAACCTTTGCTCCGGTCGCAAGACTTGAAGCTATCCGCATTCTTCTTGCTTACTCTTCACATCATAACATTAAGTTGTATCAAATGGATGTGAAAAGTGCTTTCTTAAATGGCGTTATTAACGAACTTGTTTATGTTGAGCAACCTCCCGGGTTTGAAGATCCGAGGAATCCTAACCATGTTTATAGGTTGCACAAGGCACTCTATGGGCTCAAACAAGCTCCAAGGGCTTGGTATGAGAGGCTTCGTGACTTCCTAATCATGCAAGGCTTCAAGATCGGGAGGGTGGACACCACGTTGTTCACAAAAGACGTCAACGGGGATCTTTTCATTTGTCAAATTTATGTTGACGATATTATCTTTGGCTCAACTAATGATTTACTAAGCCATGAGTTTGCTACCATGATGTCTAGGGAATTCGAGATGTCCATGATTGGCGAATTGACCTTCTTCCTTGGTTTTCAAGTCAAACAAATGAAGGAAGGGACATTCATCCATCAAGAAAAGTATACTAAAGATATCTTGAAGAAGTTCAAGATGGATGAGTGCAAGCCAATCAAGACACCCATGGCAACTAATGGGCATCTCGACTTGGATGTGGACGGTAAACCGGTTGATCAATCCCTCTATCGTTCTATGATAGGGTCTTTGCTTTACCTTACCGCATCTAGGCCCGATATAATGTTTAGTGTGTGCTTGTGTGCCCGCTTTCAAGCTAACCCAAAGGAGTCACACCTTTCGGCTGTGAATAGGATCCTTCGGTATCTCAAGCACACCCCTAGCATAGGCTTGTGGTACCCCAAATGCGCTAGTTTAGATCTCTTGGGATACTCGGATTCGGATTTTGCCGGAAGCCGTGTGGATCGCAAGAGTACCTCCGGGGGTTGCCACTTGCTTGGCGTTCTCTAGTTTCTTGGTCAAGTAAGAAGCAAAATTCCGTGGCTTTGTCCACCGCGGAAGCGGAATATATAGCGGCCGGTGCATGTTGTGCCCAAATCCTATATATGAAGCAAACCCTTTTGGACTTTGGTGTGAAACTAGATAGGATCCCACTCCTTTGTGACAATGAAAGTGCCGTAAAAATTGCCAAGAATCCGGTTCAACACTCTCGCACAAAGCACATTGATATTCGCCATCACTTCTTGCGCGATCACGAAGCCAAAGGAGACATATCTCTTCAAGGTGTGAGATCCGAGGAGCAATTGGCGGATATCTTCACAAAACCTTTAGACGAGAGTACCTTTGTTAGGCTAAGGAATGAGCTTAATGTGTTAGATGCGGCAAACGTCATGTAAGTTGCCATGTCATATAGAAAAATACATACATATAGGACACTTGTCTAACCATGGTAAGATAGTGATGAGCAAGGGTTTAGCTAGAGGTGGTGGTCCACTTGTTTTCCTCTAGGCTTGTAGAAAGGCTCATCATGAAGAAGCTTCCCGTGGGTTCAAACTTGACAAGTAGATCTTAATTTCTTGTTATGCATTTCTTGTCATATAGATGTGCACTTCATGTTTACTTTACTTTCGCATGTGGTTGTAGCTTGCATTATCATTGCATGCGTAAGGGTCACAAAGGAGGTCACTTGATGAAAATGAGACTTGTTTCATATACAAGATCTTAATTCATGAAAAGTGAAAAGAGCAAAGTATTAGGTGCGTTATTGCCTAGTGAGCAATGTCATGATGAGTTTGAAGTTTTCTATCTTCAATATTCCTATGACATGGCTCATACATTTTATTTGGCGTTTTGTCTCTCTTGCGGCTTTTCCTTGTGTTTAAAAAGAAATTTATTTAAGCAAGTGTGCTATCCTATCTATTTTGAGGGGTAAAGTCGCCTATGCAAGTCCATTAACTTGAGTTTATTTGAATCTTATAAGTTTATTGGACTTAGCATAGAAGAGTGAGCTGAGTGTGGGGTTTTTGCCTTCACCGGTTAAACCGACGTTCAAAGGATCAATACCCATCGGTTTAACCGGCGTTACTAAAGTTGGGTCTCAGCTCAGGCAGTTTCAGGCATTCAACCGACGTATACAAAAGTCAGAGCATCGGATCAACCGGTGATCATAAATGCATATCAGATCAAGCAATCAACCGGCGTTTTGATCAATCAACCGACGAGTTCACTTTTGGCATCATCGGTTCAACCGGCGTTCAAAAACAGATCTGGTAGAGTCTCGGGTGAACTACACCGACGCAATCAACCGGCGCTCAAACCCTAGGCGTCGGATCGACCGGCGTTAAGAAAAATCGCGGGCCCACCTGTCATATATGTCTCTTGCCCGCGCTGACCGGCCCCTGTTTTCCTTCTTCCTTCACGCCGCCGCCGCCCGACTCAATCACATCACGCCGCCGCCTTCCCTCCGCGCCGCCGCTTGCCCTCGACCTCGCGCCGCCGCTTGCCTACGCAGCCGCCGCCACTCCCGCGCTCGCCTGCACGCCGCCGTCGCCAACCCACGCGCAGCCTACGACACCGCTGCGCGCACTCCGCCCGTGCGCCCACCCTGCGCCGCTCCTCACCCGCGCCCGCGCCGCCATCACGCCAGTCGCGCGCGCCTCCGTGCTCCAAGCGCCGCCGTGCTCCACGCCTTCCACGCCGCAGCCGCAGCACCACGCCGCAGCAGCAGCTCCACGCCGCAGCCGCATCCGCAGCATCCTCTCGCCAGGCGCTCGCTAAGTGCTCGACAAATTGCTTGTTCGAGATGGGTCGCGAGAAGAGAAAGGGAAAAGAAGTTGTGGTCGAGAAGCCCGCTCGCAAGCGGACTCGCGCAGAGAAGGAGGCCGAGAGGGCCGAGATGGTGGCCAAGGCCGCCGAGGAGCAGGCATCAGGCCGTGCTCGTCCGTTCCAGATCAGGGAGGACCCCAGAGGCAGAGGCAGAGGCAGAGGCAGAGGCAGGGGTATGGGCAGAGTGAGAAGTGCCAGGGCCACCAGAGCCGCGACAGCAGCAGCAGCAGCGACAGATTCAGATGGCTCTGACTCAGAGGCAGCACAGTCAGAGGGGCAGAGTTCTCCACAGCAGTCGTCTGAGAGAGGTTCCCCGGCAGCGACAGAGCATCGCACTGGACCGAGGACTCGGGGAGGACACCAGCCACAGGAGCCCCGCAGGTCAGCAGCAGCTCGCAGAGCCGAGGCCCTAGAGGCCGAGCGCGCAGTGTTCCGTATGGACACTGTTGTGCGTCTGGAGCCAGGTGTGATGCTCCAGAACTTGACCCGAGCCAATGCGGCCAAGGTCAAGAGGCTCAGGTGGAGTGTTGACGAGGAGGTCTGGTTCCCAGTGACCCGAGACAGCAGAGTTGACAGGAGGTTCTGGACTCTGCTACAGGCCAGCTTCTACGAGACTTTCCAGCGGAGGGGCCACCGGATCTTTCAGCACAGAGTTCTTGACTGGGTCTCACTGAGGACAGCCGCAGGGGGAGCAGATGTGAGAGCACACTTCGCTCACTTCAGAGGACTGCCCAGGCTGCTAGAGATGGAGCAGAACCGTTATATCGAGGACTGGGTCAGAGTGTTCTACGCTACAGCTTGGATAGCCCCCGAGCGCAGAGCCGTGCACTTCATGTTTGGAGGGCAGGACTTTGGTTTATCGAGGGCGACCATTGCTGGTATACTTGGAGTTGACCTGGTCGACGTCTCGCTGCACGAGAGGGTTTACGGGGACTCAGATCCACCCCGCAGGGCGATGGTTGGCGGGATTGCTCCTTCCCACGAGGCGATCACTCAGTGCTTCCGTCAGCCGTTCCCAGCCTCTTACGCCAGAGTGCCGAGCTTGCTGACCCCAGAGGCTTACGCTGTTCACATGGCACTCCGGAGGACTCTGTTACCGAGGAGTGGCTACCCAGAGGGGTTCACAGGTTTGCAGCAGCTCTTGCTCCTACACATCCTCACTCACAAGCCATTTGATATAGTTGACTTTATTCTGGCTGAGATCGAGGATGTGATCACTGATGGGATGGGTGTGGTGCGACAGTTTCCCTATGCGCACTGGATCAGTTACATATGCTCTATGATAGTGCCAGCAGAGTCACCCATCAGCACCCCTTACCGTCACGACGAGGCTCCCAGGTTCCCTGTCTACCGACCCACAGCTCCACAGGACAGGAGGAGGGGCAGACACGCAGATAGAGCAGCGATGGCTCAACTGTCACCGGAGGTTCAGGCACGAGTGGCAGAGGAGGATGAGGCACTCCTAGCAGCAGAGGCACAGCTTCCCGGGGGAGATGATGAGATTCACTGGTCTGAGCTTGAGTCAGACTCCTCCGACGACGTTGAGTACTTTCCTTCAGCTGCCCCAGCCAGTCACGATCACGAGGCAGGAGGTTCAGGAGAGCCAGCTCCTCCAACTTCAGCAGCTACTACAGTCTCTGAGTCTCAGGTGACTCAGCCGTCCGAGCTCACCTCACTACTACAGCAGCTCGTGACTCAGCAGAGAGAGGACAGGCTTGCACAGGAGGAGGCCAGGAGAGCCCATGAGGCTCAGCTTGCTGCTATACAGAGAGAGGCCGCCCGAGAGCGGGCTGCGACCGAGGAGCGTTTTGTCGGGCTTATCGACAGAGTTTCACAGAGGACAGACGCTCAGTTTCAGCAGATGTAGCAAGGGATGATGGCGATGTTCGGGATGATCTCACAGCTTTACTCTCACACCGGACTCGCCCCGCAGCAGCCAGGACAGCCAGGCCTTCAGGGTGTTGGAGCACCTCAGCTTGCCGTTACACCAGCTCCAGCCCCTACTGCAGCTCCAGCTACCTCAGCGACACCGGAGACCACGTTCTCGATGTCCGCATTACTTGGGTCTGCCGGTCGTCCACTGTTCTCTCCACTGCCAGCGACTTCACTCTTCCAGGAGTCTCCTTCAGCAGTCCAGTCAGTCGCCCTCCCTGTCGTACCACAGACACTACCTTCAGGGGGAGGAGGAGAGGGTTCCTTGCTTCAGCAGCCGTCACAGCCGGCAGCTTCAGCACTCACTACTTCAGATGTTGACACATCTTCTGCTGAGCCGGTTACTACTTCTACGGACCCTCTTCTAGGCAGTGCCAGCAAGCGAGCCTCTACCACAGCTACACCCCCAGTCACTTCAGATCCAGCAGGCAGTTCTGACCAGCAGCTCCCGTCTGTCACCGAGGGTACACCGTCCGACGACGATGATGACCCGGACCGCTTCCTTGCAGTACCACGACAGCCGGACCAATAGCTCACATTTTTGGTGCTTTGACGCCAAAGGGGGAGAGAGTTAGGGGGAGTCAGAGTTTGGGGGAGGGTAGAGCTAGAGAGAACTCGTAGTTATCAGGACTTTGATTCTTTGTATCACATTTGGTGTTAGTTCATGGATATGTACATTTGTCGGTTGAGTGTGCCGTGCTTTGAGACATATCTATGGATTTCGTTTGAGCCTTTGAGCTCTTTGGTCCTTCTTTTCGAGTTCGCTTGTGTTTATCTTGCTTTATCTTTCTCGCTCTCTCGTTATTTTTGGTTGTGTTGTCATCAATCACCAAAAAGGGGGAGATTGTAAGCATCTAGGCCCTCAAGGTATGTTTCGGTGATTAATGACAACAATTATTGTGACTAATGAGTTTGTGCAGCTTAATAGATCATTATCGCTCATTTGGTCATATGTCAAAAGAGGCCCCTCAATTTCGGTCATTCTAAAAGGCGATCTCGGTTTTCAACTTATATATGTCAAAGTTAAGGATCTTTCTAGTCCTAAGTGTCACAAGGTTGAGAAGGACACTTAGGTTAGTATAGGTTTTATAGTTTTGTAGTGATCACACTATTAAGAGGGGTTAAGGCTTAGTAACTTGAGCATGGACATGGTCATTTGAAAATGGATGCACACTATGGTCACTCAGGTTTCTAGAAGTTCAAATAAGTGGTTCTCAAACTATATCTCAAGAATATTTGGATTTCATTCAAGACTCAAATCAGAAAAGACAAAATCAGAAAAAGTCTATACACCGGTTTAACCGACGCTCTCAATTTTCTATACGTCGGTTAAACGAAGTCAGCAGAATCTGGACAAATTCAATACACCGGTTAAACCGACGTGTTTGAATTTAACGTCGGTGCATTAGTCCAGAGTTGGTTTTTCCAGGGCAATTCAAGTTCTATTCACCGGATTAACCGACGCTGTTTGAATCAAGACGTCGATGCAATTGACCAGTGAGATGGTTTTTCAGTGGATTTCAAAAGTTGTACTCACCGGTTAAACCGACGATAGGTTTGAGTTAACGTCGGTGCAGTTGTCCAGAGACTTGGTTTTTCAGTTGATCAGTGGACAACTACACTCACCGGTTAAACCGATGATACGTCGGTCAATCTGCCCAAGTTGTAACGGCTAGTTTTCAGAAGAGGCAGTTTACATTCACCGGTTAAACCGACGATGACAAATGGAGGGACGTCGGATTAACCGGCGCTACGCAGTTTTCTGGCAGCTTTTCTCCAACGGCTCTATTTGTGTGAGCTGCCTATATATACCCCTCAAATGGGTCATTTCGCCCACTCTTGACACCAGGCAACATCCATACACTCATACTATAGTCAAGAGCCACCTTGAGCTTCATCATTCACATACTTGTGCATTCAATCAATCAAGAAGCAAGATTAAGGACTTGAGTAGAGAGAAGCTAGTGTGCATCCGTTCTTGGTGATCGGTTCTTGCTCAAGTGAAGGCCTTAGCTTGTTACTCTTGGTGATTGGCATCACCTAGGCGATCTTGGTGATCGAGGTGTTTTCTCGCGGAGCTTGCCAAGGATTGTGGGAGCCCGGAGAAGAAGATTGTACGTGGCTTGATCTCCACCACGCCGGGATGGTGAACGGAGACTCTTAGTGAGCGCCCTCGTCTCGGTGACTTGGGAGGTGACAAGACTCTTGGAGAGTGTCACAACGTGGATTAGGGGTGTGTGCCAACACATCGATACCATGGGAAAAAAATCCGGTCGTCTCTTGTTCACTCTCTTTATTCAAGCATTTTCTTTCTTGCAATTTACTCATGTGCTTGACTTAGAGATCATAACTTAGCTCTACCTTGCTAGGCTTTACTTTGTTTTTATCTCTCTTAGCTTGTGTAGGTAGCTTAGTTATCCGGTTGGTGAATTGGTGCCCTACTAGCTTTGCATAGGTTAAGGTTGCTTTACTTTGTTTTAGAAATTGAAAAAGGCCCAATTCACCCCCCTCTTGGTCCATCGATCCTTACAACGGAGCAGCGCCAAAAAATTTGGCACCAAGTCTTTTTAGAAAATCAAGGAGGAAAATTTTTACTGTTCAACAAGCTTTGAACAATAATTTTTGGATTGATCAGGTATGCCCCTTACCTACGGGTGCCGAGTTTAGGGAGTATGCAAAATCTGTGGGAGCAAATCAGTTTACTTGAACGCAATCTAGATATTGATGATGAGATTATTTGGAGATGGACGTCAGATGGGAATTATACAACTAAGAGTGCATATCGCATCCAGTTTGTTGGGCATGCAAGAAGACAATCCATTACCCCAATTTGGAAGGCAAAGGCGGAACCAAAATATAAATTCTTTGCATGGATTCTGCTGCACAGAAAGATATTAACAGCAAACAACTTGGAAAAAAGAGGATGGCCCCATGACCCTTTGTGTAAACTTTGCAACACAACACTAGAGACACCAAAACATCTTTGTAAAGACTGCCCTTTCACTTTGTGCAGTTTGGGTTGAGCTGGTTAATTGGCTAAATTTGCACCAACTACCGACCAGCGGTTCGGTGAGTTCTATCTACAGATGGTGGAAGAAATGTCGAGCGATGATCGTGAAAGAGAGTAAACCCTTTTTTGACGGATTCATTATTTATTTCTGGTGGAACATTTAGAAGGAGCGCAACAGACGAACGTTCTGGAAGGAACAAAAGACCGTGACAGAGATTACTTATCTAATCAAGGAAGACGTCTAACAGTTTCAACAGGCGGTAGGAGTAGTCAACGGATTCATCCCAACCTCCTAGTGGTTTTCTTTTTCTTTAGTTTTTGCTGTTTTCTCTGAGTGGTGTGTGGTGCGTCTATTTCGCGTGGAGTCTGTTTCGAGTGGGGTGCGATAATGGTGAGTTGGGTGTCTTTGTATTGTAAAGTCTTTTTCTCCTTCTAATAAAAATTCGGCAAAACTCTTGCCGTCCTTTCGAAAAAAAACTCGGGCTGCATTGCAGATTTGCACCTAGGCTGGAAGCACGCAAAGGTGACAAGGAGGTGAGATCAATTCGAAAGTGCTTTTTTAATTACTAGATTCGTGCACGTACGTTGCTACGGGCTAATATTACAATCCGATAAAATAACACCAATTTAATATGAAAAGATATAAAGGTTATGACATGCTTATAATTTGTTAGGAGGCCACTCCGAACAATTGTTACAACAAAAAATATAGCAAAAGACTACCACTTATCAGCAACAAACCTGATATCAGAGAATCTGTTAGATCCGAGCTGAACCAAGCCTGTTTCAGCCATTACATCGAGATCCAACGGATCGGATCTGTTAGATCCGAGCCGAACCAGAGCCGCCCTGGCGCTTTTGCTAAAGAGACCCTGAGTTTCTTCAAAATTAACCCGCAGTCCTTCCTAGTTCAAAAGAAATTCCAGAGAGGCCCTTTATAGATTTTTCTTGCAAATAAGTCCCTAGAATCTTGTTTTAGCCATATCTTTCACATTTTGACTCCGATTTTAACGATTCTTGCGCTCACGCGATCCTTGCATCGTGCATCTGTTAGATCCGAGCCGAACCAGAGCCGCCCCAGTGCTTTTGCTAAAGAGACCCTGAGTTTCTTCAAAATTAACCCGCAGTCCTTTCTAGTTCAAAAGAAATTCCAGAGAGGCCCTTTCTAGATTTTTCTTGCAAATAAGTCCCTAGAATCTTGTTTTAGCCATATCTTTCACATTTTGACTCTGATTTTAGCGATTCTTGCGCTCACGCGATACTTGCATCGTGCATCGTGCATGTAACTCATGTATTTATCATGTAACTCGTGTATTTCTGTAACTCATGTATTTATCATGTAACTCATGTATTTATCATGTAACTCGTGTATTTCTGTAACTCATGCATGTATTTATATATTATGAATTCTTCATTCTTAATTATGAAATCAGACACGACGCTCTCTCCTTCTTAACGACTTCTTAACAGCGATCGGTCTCTCGCTAACTCTCGTTGTCTCCTTGTCCCCGACGCTCTCTCGCTGTCTCCTCACCGATGCCCAGTCTCTCGCTCACACACACGCACACACACACACACACACACACACACACACACACACACACTCACACACACACACACACTCACTCATACACACTCACACTGACTCACACACACACTAACTCTCTCTCTTTCTCTGTCCCACTCACACACAAACACACACACACTCTCTCTCTCTCCCCCTCTAACATACATACACACTCTCTCTCTCTCACACACACTCTCTCTCTCTTTCAAACACGCATATTCGTTCAAAGAATAGTTAAAGTTGACTGATTTGATCAGCTTGAGACAAAGAAACAATGAATCGGTTGCTGCGTTTATCCAAAGGTTCAGAGATGTCAAGAACCGATGTTACAGTTTGGTTCTGTCTGATCAGCAGTTGGCCGATGCATCGCAAGAGTTTGAAAGTATTAGCCAGATCGCGAGTCGGATGACAGGAGAGACTCGATCCTACGAGTCCAAAAAGTATTTTCAGAAGAAAATTAACTATGTGGAATATTCTGCTAATGATGAGTCTGAAGAGGAGCAAGAAACGGTCACATTGGCTGAGTGGATACAAAACAGCAAGAAGCCGGTGACGTGTCCATTTGGAAAGAAAGGGCCCGAGTCGTATGCATTTGACATCACCAAAGCTGACAAGATCTTTGACTTGTTATTGTCGGAAGGATTGATCATGTTGAAGCCATACCACAAGATTCCATCGGAGGACGAGCTCAAGAATATGAAGTACTGCAAGTGGCACAACGCCACATCGCATGATACAAATGAGTGCAAGGCCTTCCAAAAGCAGATTCAGATAGTTTTCGAACAAGGGAGATTGAAATTTGAGGCTCCCAAGAAGACGATGAAGATCGACGGACATCCTTTCGCCACGAACATGATTGATGTGGCCAGAGATGAAGATTCTTCTCAAGCTAAGATTCTTACATCATCATCGGCCAAGAAATCTAGAGCTGTTGATCCTAAAGCGCAGATAGCGGCCGATGAGGTCAAAGAAAAAGGTCCGATGAAGGATGTTGAATGTTCATTGGCACCACGTAGACGTGTAACGTCTCAAATGCTGTTGAACAAGTTTCAGCGTGATCGTGAAAGGTGGCAGCGTAGAGAAGAAGAGGAACGACGTGAGCAAGATCATTGGAGGTGTCCTTTCTTTGTCTGCTGCTGGGAAGGATGGTTGACATTGCCATCGGCATATGATTGTCCCGAATGCAATGGTCAAGGCCGCCGATCATATGAAAGGTCACGTCATGAGCCCTATCGGCGTGAGCGCACTCCTGTGCATGATCGGCTAGGAAAAAGGGTATCAGTGCATGATCGATTGGGGGCAGAACAATGCTACGCGATCCTGCTGGGAGAAGAGTGCATGTACACGATCGGCTAGAACAGGTGGCCGATGACAGGGTGCAAGATGATCAGCCGATGCGGAGAGATCCAGAACGTGAGCCTGATCGCACGTATCAATCTCAATGGTGCCCAGGGGGTTTGACCAGGTCTCAGAAGCGACGTGTTCAGAGGTTATGCCAGCAGGAGATCATTGAGGAAGAACAATAGATTCTGAACAAGAAAGGGATTAGGTCACAAGTTTGGCGTGCTAAGCCCAGGGCCGATAGTGATTAAGATTCTGGATCATCGGCTGTGACAATTAATATGGTTTTCATAATGCCAAAGGAGTTTATGGCACCAGGTGATGAAGATCACGAACCAGAATTAGAGGAAGCCATGGCACAGTTAAATTTGGAACCATTGCCAGCAACGTTTGAGAAGCCAGAAGATGATAAGAGGCAGCATCTTAAGGCACTGTTCCTGAAGGGATTCGTTGATGGCAAGCCTGTTACAAAGATGTTGGTTGGTGGAGGTGCAACTGTGAATATAATGCCCTATGTTATGCTTCGCAAACTTCGGAAGAATCAAGATGATCTGACGAAGACTGATATGATGCTCAAGGATTTCGAAGGAGTCGTGTCTCCTGCTTTGGGGGCATTATGCGTCGATCTCACCATTGGCAGTAAAACCCTTCCCACCACTTTCTTCGTTATTAATGGCAAAGGTTCATATAGTTTGCTGTTGGATCGGGATTGGATACATGCCAATTGTTGCATTCCATCTGCTATGCATCAATGTTTGATTCAGTGGGTTGATGATACTGTTGAAATAGTATAGGCCGATTCGTCATTCAGCGTGGCATCGGCTGAAGCCCATATAGTGAGTTATGATCGGATGAATTGTCTTTCTGGTCAAGCATGTGAGAAGGATTTCTTTCGGATGGCTAATTATGAAGTTACATCGATGAAGTCAGGATATTCTTCGGATGAGTCTTGATCAAAGAGGGGTATGGCCGATTGTAGTGTCGGCCGGATTTTGTAAGTTATAGCCAATACTAGGAAGTATTGCCTTTAGTGCAAAAAATACATGAAAGCCGATTCGCAAGTTGGATGCATCGGTTGTAATATGGCCGACACGATATGAGTCACCCTTAGAGCAATAAATCACAAAGACAGAGTTTCTGAAATTGGTTTGCAATTCCTGGAGATTACAATACATGGAGTGCCTTTACAGTAATCCTAGATCTTCTCGGATTACTTTTATCGCACGCAGGCGAATTTGATCAATATTTGCGATCACTTGATTATTATCCGCCGATGAGCTAGAAATCGGCTGCAGACTCTTATGGAGTTGATATGCTTGACGAGCATATTTCTGCTTGTCTTCTTGGAGTTTGGCGATGGCCGGTGGAATCTGAGAAAGATCGTGATCTGCGATGTCTATTGCTTGGTTTACCCAATTAAGTTCTTGCAGAAGACGATCACGTTCAGCTTCCAATTTAGCTTTGTTCCTCAAGATGCTAGCCTGGGTGTCATTCAGGGATTTGATTTCACCAACAGCCGATTCTGCTAAAGCTTTGAAGTCGTCCCTTTGTTTGATGACTTTTTCCTGCTGAAGACGATCGGCAAGTTGTTTCTGGGCCTTGTTGAATTGTGCACGATGACACTCAATGAAGACTGCAGGAGTTAATGCTTCTTCAATTGATTCTGGAAGCTTGCCCTCCAGTTGTTCTAAAATGGTGCGGATCGACTGTGCATTCTTGATCAGTTGGCCGATGTCTTGATTTAGGAATTGGAGGGATTCTTGGAGTTTGGCCTTGATTTCATCTGATAATACAGCTGAATCGGCCGATGATGTTTCTTCTCCTTCTTCCTGAGAAGTGGCTCCGATTTGAAAGGAGAACAGACGGTTGTCCGGGGACTCCTGTGCCTGAAAGGAAGATAAAGTTAAGATGGCCGATGGAAATGAAAGAGTAATGGGGTCGGCCAACAGAAAGAAAGGTTGTTTACCTGCTTCAAGTGTATTTCTTCCAGATTAGAGCCAGTAGGGACGAGAGGTTGCGATGAAGAGCTCGGGATTGCAGTGTTTGGCTGGCCAAGTAATTCAGATAGTGCATGGTCGGTAAGCTGAAGGATGATTGTCAGAAATATACAGAATATATTCATGAGCAAGTTCTGAAATCGTACCTGTATCAATGGAGAGTCCGCCCTGGATTTCCTGGGAGTTGGAGGTGAATGCTATATCTGATGAAATCAAAAGGAAATAATACCAGATTCAGAATTATGGAAAGATTTAGATACTTACTGAGTAAACAGAATCATACCTGAATGTTGGGTGATGGAGGAGGAGGTATGTTTTGAAGATTTTCTTCTTCTTCGGATTGGTGTTCAGGGGTATCTTGATTGTGAGGCAAAAATATGATAGCATTCAGATAAAGTGAAGTCATAAAGGATTCAAATTTTCTTACCTTCTGAGGGAGAAGGAAGATTGACTGGAACATCTGTCTGAAGTGTTGTTGCTGTTGAACATCTAACCAAAGTAACAGAGAATTGAAACCGAAAAAACTAGAAGCTATAAAATTTGGTTCTACTTTAATTTTGCGTTTTGAGGAACCAAATTTTTCTCAGTTATTTCAGTTCTTTGCTTGATTAACTGAAGAGCCGAGCTTATACCAAATTTAGCCCAGCTGACCAATAACCCAAGCCGGCCCAAATAGAAACCCTAAGGGGCTATTTGGTTGGGTGGCCAAATCCCAACCAGGCTAGCGGTGGCCACCCAGCTCGCGTTTGGATTCCTGTATAGACCCCCTAGCCTGTCCCTGGCTGCGCAGCGATGGGTCGCTGGCTTGGCTATGTGGAAACGCAAGAATTAGCCGCTTCCGCGGAGCTAGCCAAGCCGTCCCTACTCAACACTGTGTATCGAATCACTCCCTCCTTCCACCGCTCACCTCCTTTCCTCACGTTCGAGCAGCCACCCCACAGGCCGGCGGTGCACTCCCGCAGTCGGCGGAGCCACCCCGCGTAGCCGGGGCGGCACCGCTCCCCAGCGGGCCGCCGGAGCAGGGGCCGGCAGTGCACTCCCGCGCGACCCGGGCGGCGGCGCTCCCCTGCGGGCCGCCGGAGCAGGGGCCGGCGGCGCACTCCCGCGCGGACGGGGCAGCGGCGCTCCCCCGCGGGCTGCCGGAGCAGCGGCCGGCGGTGCCACCCCGCGTGGTCGGGGCGGCGACGCTCCCCTGTGCGGCCGGGGCGGCGGTGCTCCCCCGCGGGCAGCCGGAGCTGCGGCGCACTCCCGCACGGCCGGACAGTTCAGGCCACCCGTAGCCAGGGGCGGCTCCCCCACGTGGCTGGGCAGCTCCCCACAGACCGCAGCAGTCCCTCTGTCCCCTCCATAATCTTCATGCTCCTTCTCGGCTCTTCCCCTCTCCGCCGACGGCCGCTGCACAGATATTCGATTTGGCTTCTTGCATCGTTGCCTCCTCTAGTCTGCTGTCTCCTTTTTGCTCTGTTCTTATTTGGATCGATGCAATTCGATTGGTGGAAACTGAGGTTGCACTCTATTTTTCGATTAGTGGAATTGGGAATCGGTGTTCTATTTTCTTTTTTCCTTCTTTTTGGTTATCCTGAAATTGATATGCTTTAGAATCACTGCGTGCCTGAAATTCATGAGACGTGTGCGGTGATAATTGCGAGCAATGGCCGCTTGACGAATTTGATGAGCGGAGAGAATAGGAGTAGATACGGCAGAGGTGCGGTAACTCCACCTTCGCTTTAGTCCAAGGTGATTCTATAACTATATTCAGTCAATCAAACATACGCATACCCTGATCAGGCTAACTCAAGTCATGCAACCAAATATGGACTCTTGCATCTCCTAGCCCAGACTTGGTCTAGCTAAACTTAGAATTTTAGCCGGGCTAGATCTAGTCGAACAACCAAACAGATCCTAAGGCCGTGTTTAGTTTCGGCGCAAAATTTTTTTGCGTTAGAATCTTACTAATTTGAAGTACTAAATGAAATTTATTTACAAAACTTTTTGCACAGATGGATTGTAAATCGCAAGACGAATCTAATGATGCTAATTAATCCATGATTAATTAATAATTAGCGGATGGTTACTGTAGTATCTTTGTTGCAAATCATGGATTAAGTAGGCTCATTAGATTCGTCTCGCGATTTACAGCCCATCTATGAAAAAAGTTTTGTAAATAGATTTCATTTAGTACTCAATACATGTGTCGAAAATTCGATGTGATGTTTTTGTTTTATGTTTACGGGATTTATGGTGTGGGAACGGCCTAATATCCAAACCGCTCGGAGCCGCTCGCCCGCTCCCATCCCCATCCCCATCCCCATCCCCGATTCCTACCCGCCGCCCCCGGCTACCCCGGAGGACCGAGCGCCCACCCGGCCACCCACCTCGACGGCGCCCCCAATCCCCGCCCCCGGCCCTCACCGCCGCCCGGCTGCTGGTCCCCGCTCCCATCCGCGTCGACTCCAGGCTAGGCCACCACCGCCCAGTGCCACGGAGCGCGTCCGGCGGCCGGCCCCCGCCCCGCGCCGGCGCGCGGACGGCCCACGCCCGTCCCTGCGGCCTCCGCCTCCCGCCTCCCCCCTTCCACGGAGGCCGGCGCTTATGCATCCCCGGTGCCACCAACGACGCCCGTAGGGGCTCCGTGCTTCCGCGGGGCTAGTGGCACACCCAATTTTAGTCTTCGCCCATGCCCAGGCCTCATCCAGATGCTCTGCACGGCTTCTCAAGCACAATGCTTCTCCAGCTCGACGCATAGCCACCCCGCCCCGCCAGCCTGATGCACGGCCGCCCGCACTGCCGGGCACCTTCCTCGACGCGCCGCCCGCGCCCCGAGCCGGGGACACATGGCCGCCCTCGCTGCTGTTCACCTTCCCCGACTGAGCAGGCTGCCACCGCCAGCACCAGCTCAGGTATGCATCCGTGTAGTTCGATGAAATGTCTATGTGGGTATATATGCTAGAGAAAAGACAACAGGTTACTTCAAAGGTGCCATGTGATGCTATGATTAGCAGATCACCATGCTTAAATGACACGCATGTTTAGGATTCATATAGCATTTTGGACGACTCTTATGCGCAACTAGAGGCAAACTGCAGATTTTCCAAAACCTTTTTTTTGCCATATTAGATGATGATGCGTGCTAGGATCAACTGCTGAAGGTCCTGCTTTCATAAAAATAGCAAATGGCTTGGTCTAGAAAATACAGATGGTTGGTCTCCAACTAATATTGTTGTGTATTTCACAATTTTCGTACTCGGTTCAAACTTCAGAAAAAAAATATGCAAATGCTGAAATTTGTGCAGCACTATATGTTCTTTAGCTTAAGGTAGCAATCGTCTCTCGGTTGACTTTTTTGTTTGACAATTTAGCATGCCTGAATCATAGATTAATATGCAGGTATCTCTTTGATTTGGACTCATTTATACGTGAATCAAAGACTTGTGACGATTCAGCTTGCCTTACTTATTCCGCAATGTCTACTCTGATCTTTTCAAATTAGTTCTGCTGTTCTTACTCTGATCTGTTTCCAGGGAGTTGAAATAGCAAAAGGCTTCACATTTTTGCTCTTTGCTGTGGGAGATTCAAGCTACACAGCCAGCCCTTGTGAAACATGCTCAAGTTGAGGTGTTCTGTTTCTAAATCTGAATAGTCTGATAAGGTGTTCTGTTTCTAAATATGAAAAGTTTGGTACGGTGTTCTGTGTGGAACCTGAGTCCAGTGACAATGAATCTGTTTCTAAATATGATGAAATCTCTTCTATGTCTTGAAAAGTGTGTCTATGTCTGGTATTTAATATTATAAAGTGTGCATATGTTAATTTAGAAATCTTCTCTTGCTATTTTTGTCTGTGCTATAAAATCATTTTTGTTAGAATAGGATCCAATTCAGTTCGATTTATGGCCACTCTTCCTCTGTTCTTAAGGCGTGAGGCGTCTGTGGCGATCCCACCCCTCTAAGGACGCCTAGGCGCGTAAGGCGCGTAAGGCGCGTGGCGAGGCGACGCCATAGACATATGTTAGAATACTATGACAACATAATTTAGTAGCACACATACATACCTTTGTTGAGCTGTTGTAGCACCCATTCTCCCCTTTGCTGCTGCTCTTTCCATCCATTCTCTTCTCCCAAGTAGCAAGCTACACAAATAATGAGCAATGAATCAATCAGCAAGACTAACAAAAGAAATTAAGTGCAAAAACTGGACACTGGCAACAGGAATGCATGAACACACAACACAGCAATACAATCACACGGCATAAGTGCATAACTAACATCATTAGTTCAGTACATCAGCCCATAAGTTTAGAGCCTGGTGGACATAATTAATATAGTTCTAGTCCACAATTTCAGACTCTAGTACTCCACATTAAATAAGACAATATAAGTAGTGCACAAAAGCAGCATGCTGTAAGTCTAAAATCTCTCAACTCCCATCTCTCGGATCTCATCTCTCAATAGCCATCATCGAACTCATTGGTGGGAGCATCATTTGTCGTTTCTGCAGCAACATTGGTAGGAGAGTCCTCATTGTCGGTCACATTTGCATCATCCTCCTCATCTTGTTCCCTCTCTTCATTGTCTGAACCGAGGTGTTCCTCCTCTTGGTCATCAATCTCATCTTCTTCATCAATAGTAGCAGTTCTACTTCTACCACGCTTGTAGACAATTGGATCACCACGGCTGTTTCTGTGAGCTCTCCTTGGAAAACAACGACCTTGGAGTGATTGAGAAGCACCAGTTGCTCCATCAACAAGCTCTCATGTGAGACCATCACCTAAATCAGAACCACGACGACCTTGGGGGGGTTCATGCAACGAATCTGCCCATTCATTGTCCCAAGCCAAATTTGAAATAACCAAAGGATCAATGTTTTTCTTCTTCTGACGCAGCATCTGAAACCTAGTTTTCATCTTGCGGTTGTATGAAATAAAGACTATTGCATTCAATCTCTTGTGCAGCAATCGATTCCTTTTCTTTGTATGCATCTAGAAAAGAACAAAATGGATTAGTAATTGTCTTGCTGAAAAGAACACATCAACAACAAAGCCTTTTAATCCCAAGCAAGTTGGGGTAGGCAAGTAACAAAATGTATGTCAATGACTCACATGTTCAAAGGTACTCCAATTTCGCTCACAGCCGGATGATGAAGCACATAGACCAACAACACGCCTAGCAAACCTTTGTAAGTCAATTGCAAGGCCACCATAGGATCATTTGACTTTGTTGGTCTTCGTTTTGGATCGGTCTTGGGATCATACTCTGCTGCCACAGAAGCTGGACTCTCCATTGTGTTGTTGGCTTGATGGCTGCAGTGTAAATAGAACTTTAATAAGCTAATCGGCAGTACTTTGTTTATTGATTAGCTAGAGCTAGCACAGCACAAAGTACTGCCTTAAGAACAGAGCATGTGATGTTGCTTTGTGCTGCCTTAAGAATAGAGCAGAGAAGAGGGCAGTAGGGCACTGGAAATTACCTAGCCATAGGAGAGGGCTGGCGTCGTGGACCAGCAGGGCCGTCGGGGACCAGGCGAGCAGCAGAGAAATCCCGGCGGACGTCGCTCTCCACAGATCAGAGGGGCAGCTGTACGCAGCAGCGGGAGGAGGCGAGGGCGGAGGAGAGGTTCCCCGCGAGCGAGCGCGCGGCGAGGAAGGACTCGAGCGAGGCGAGCAGCGGGGCCGCCGAGGACAGGAGCGCGGAGTGGGACGCCGAGAGGGAGCCCTTGAGCGCGTCGGCGTCGGCGAGGAGGGAGCGGAGGTCGTCGACGGCGCGGATAAAGTAGTGGAAGTGGGCGCGGCAGAGCTCCTCGATCTCGGCCTCCCGGTCCCGCACCGCGGCACAGTGTTCTAAAAAACGTTTTTAAACGTCGTTTAATCTTGATTAAACGCTGAATGGTGGCCAAGCGTTGCGTTTAATCACAGTGTCGTTTAATCACAACACACGTTTAATCATGTTCAATCTACGTTTAATCACAAAAAACTCTAAACCATAGGCAAGCGTTCGCCTAGCGTCTAGCGTTTTTTAGAACCTTGCCGCGGCACGGAGCGAGGCGAGCAGCGGCCCGGCGCACGAAGGGGCCCAGGTCCTCCCCAGCCGCGATGGCGGTGGAGAGCTGCGCGAGGTCCGCCTCGGACGGTCAGCTCCAGGCGCCGCCCTCTTCTCTTCCCTCCCTATCCACAGGTCAGCTCTCTCCGTTTCCCTCCCAAATTGCGTCGATTGCAAGCGGCCGGCCTCTATTTCCCGCGCCGCCCTCGGTTCCCGCTCGATTTCCCGCCGCTGGCTCGATTTCCTTCCGCCACTCGGTCTCCCGCGCGCCTCCCCTCTTTCCCGCCTGGGGCCTCACGTATGGCGCCCGCCTCATCCAATTGGACGCCCAGGAGACGCCTATGGACGCCTAGACGACGCCTTCGGCGCAAGGCGGACGCCATACGCAGTCGACCAAGGCGAAGCAGACGCTCAGGTTGCCAATCGCACCTTGTCGCCTAGGCGACGCCTGGGCGACGCCTTAAGAACAGAGCACTCTTCGATTCTAAATTATGAAAGATCATCTTCTCATTACAAGAAAGATGTTTGAGGCTGTCAACATGTTTTGTAAGAGAGTTGTGCCCTTCCACAGTAGTTTTTTTCTTTAGTTGATGATTGTATCTTAAATTTTGTCAATGATGATGGCGTTCAATAATTTAACAACTTGATGTTTTTGTAGTTCTCATTTTTGCTATTTTCAGGTAGTCTTACTTTGGATGAAAGCTCTGCATAATTCTAGGTGAGCTTAGCATATGTTCTTATCTCAGATTTAAATCATTACAAGTCCAGCAATCCTGCTAGTATACATTCAAATTTGAGTTAGGAACTACTGTGTGATCCTTAGGCTGTCATTCCTGGACCTGTCAAAATTAATTCTGTGTTTGATCCTTAGGTTGTGCTAGGCTTCTAGGCTTCTAGCATATGATTAGTTCAATCCTATCAGAATTAGATCTTCTATTACTTTCTGTAACATTGTATCTGTAGTAGCTTTTGCATGCTCAGAATAGCATAAATACTTCATATATTATTTAATGCTACAATTTAGTAAGCTTAATGTGAAATTTTGCAAATGGAATATGGGTGCGGGTGCATCTCAAGTAATATTTCAGAGAATAAGGAAAAAATTTATCTGTGTGATTCACTAATCTGCAAAGTCTATGTTGATGTTTTGAATTAATTGATTCTTCATGTTGTTTATGGCTGCAGATTGCTACTTTCAAAACAAGGTAGACCGCGGAGGATTCCCAATGAAGTAAAAAGCAAGATTTTGGCCGCCTGGCTTCCTACATTTACGTGAATTCCTATATTTATGTGCCCATGTTTCTATGTCTAGCAAACTAGGATATTGTATTTGTGCTATATGTGAATATTATCAGTGACATCTTGTGAATATTTTGATCTGGTATTTTAAAATGATACGGGCTTCATGGGCTGGTATTTGTGCTATATGTGATTATTTGTGCTACATGAATCTTGTTGGGCCACCAAATATTTTGTGACGAATCAAATTGTTGTAATGGAGATGCCACATCATACCCTAGTCATCGCCACGTCATGGGGCAAAAAATTTATGACGTTTTTTATCCTACATGGCATATGTACAGTTGTCCAGCCATATGATTTTGCGACATTCTTGGTATCAATAATGACGAAAAACAAGCATAATCATTTCGTGACGCTAGAACAATCGTCGTAAGATTTATGACGAAAAAATATATTTTCGTCGCAGAAGACTTTTTATTACATGGTATAGGCGACGAACTAATTTTCGTCACGCAAATGTCACAGATTATGAAAGATGATGAAAATACTACTTTCAGTGACATAAATGAAATGTTGTAGAAGCCCATATATGTTGTAGTGTCAAACCGAATTCTTCTCGGATTGAGATTCCTCTCGCTCAACCCGTCCTTGGGTTTCGCAATGCATCATCTACTTACAAACAGATGATCAGATCCATCTATGAAAATAGCTTGGATCGTGTCCTCTACGTCGAAAACCACTCAGTCACCGCTAGCCGGGAGGCACCCGTTTTCGACGTATATCCAAATCCAGTCGAGTCGTCCCAAGATAGCCTGGACTTCATTACCAGTAAGCTGGCAAAAATCCAACTCAAGTCTTGCCAAAGTCATACTCTCGCAGAACTACTCGATAACCTTCGAGAAGTTGCTAGCATTGATGATCTTCCGTTCCAATACGGCACTCCCCTTGCAACCGAGAGGGAGACGGGTTCTGGGGAAACTGTCCTAGCTGATTACGAATCAGATTTAGAAAGCTTCTCCCCCGAACGTCTGGTTCCGATGATCATCCAACAAGCCGGAGGTGCTCCAAGTCATCATGATCCCAACAAAGTCTTGGATCAGATTTCAGAAGACAATTTGACCCAAGACGCTCCACAAGATGAGGATGAAGCTACTCGCACAGCTCGCAGGACAAGAAATCAACATAAAGGAGAGCGCAGGGTTCGAGCTGCTGAGCGAGCTCGCCTTCCCCCGCGCAACCTCAACAACGAGTTCAACAACGTCGCGGATCCAGTCTTCAGAACCCCAATCGCCGCGATGACAGAAGCAACCCTGCGGCTCATGCAGATGCCTCAAAACCCGGAGATGGAACGTGTCATACACCTTGCCAAGAACGCTGTCGAACAACTTGATAGACAAAACCCGTTGTCCTCGCTTCATGGCACTCGTTCGACGGCCACCGCAACAGTCATACCTCAAGCAAGCCGTACTCCTGGAGGCCATCATCGACAACAACAGCAAGAACAGCAAAATCAAAGGAACCAGGAGGACCAGGAAGTCGCAAGCTTCCATCGCCCCAGGGGTGGCCAGCCACCGGCAAACCAAGCTCCTGGGACTCAACCAAATAATAACAACAACCGCGGGCACAACAGGGAAGAAGTAGCAGATTCAATAGTGGATACACGGGACATCATCAATGCAAGACGCAGATCGCAGCTTGCAGACAACTCCGATCGCTTCCAAGCCCTCAGCAGAGTCTTCAACAACGTCGAGTACCCGAAGGACTTCAAACCCACGAACATTCAGAAGTACGACAGTAAGCAAAATCCTGCCCAATGGTTACGTTTATACTCGACCGCTGTTAGTGTTGCAGGAGACACCAACACCAAGGTCCTCTACTTACCGATGGCCCTGGAGCCCGCACCCCTCACGTGGCTCGAGAGCTTGGCACGCCAGTCCATACACTCATGGGATGACCTCAAGAAGGCCTTCATCGACAACTTCCAAGGGTCGCTACATCGAGTAGCTACCCGACACGCCTTGTCGATGTGCAAGCAGGAGCAAGGCAAATCGATCAGATCCTACGTCAAGCGCTTATTCGACACAAGAGCCACCATCCCCAACGTCGCCGCCGCCGACGTCATCGACTACTTCCAGAGCGGCATTACTGTCCAATCTCTATACCGCGATTTTGGGCGCAACCGCCCCAAAACGGTAGTGGAGTTACGCGATATGATGCAGCATTGGACAGACAAAGAGGAGCAAGAACGAAGCCGCTTCCCACGCCATAACAACGACAACAATGGGAAGCGCCAGAAGCTTCTACTCAGAGAAATCCAACAGCCTCGAAATGTCGTCAACGTCATATTCGGCAGAGACCCTAGCTTTTCCAAGCGAGCCCAGAAGCTTCTACTCAGAGAAATCCTCTCGATTGAGCCAGCAATTCAGAGGCCACTAAAATACAGCGAGGTCCCCATCACCTTCTCCAGGGAGGATCAATGGACCAGCTTCTCTGGACCTGGAAAGTTCCTGCTAGTATTCGATCCAGTCGTCCAAGAATCCAAGCTCACTCAAGTACTTATCGATGGCGGCAGCGGGCTCAACCTGATCTTCGCGAGTACATTGGCCTAAATGGGCCTCAACTACATGAGCCTACTGACTCCAAGCAAGGCCCCGTTCTACGGCATTGTTCCCGGGAATTCTTCTACACCGATTGGTTCGGTCGCCCTCCCAGTCACATTCGGTGCAGAACAAAATTTTCGGACAGAGTACATCAAGTTCGAAGTAGCCGACTTCGAATCTTCCTATCACGCCATACTGGGAAGACCTGCGCTGGCTAAGTTCATAGCAGTACCACACTATGTGTACCTGCTCCTCAAGATGCCAGGCAATACAGGAGTACTCTCCCTGCGAGGAGACCTCCTCAAATCCTTCGAGTGCGACAAGGAAGCAATAGATCATGCTGCGACAGTCCGAGTTCCTAGCTCCGTCAGAAATTCACACAGTATGCATGTAAGTTTTCGAATTATCAACTTACATGCATACTATGTAAAATAGAAATTATCATAAAAAATAATCTATTATACGGGTAGCAACTTCTTCAATAGTATCGAAGCTCAAATTCACACATAAGTTGCTACCCATACAAAATATCTTCAAAACATATACAAGTGGGATCTAGTTTTGTTCATCTCGTTACGTAAAACACAACGATACAATCAGTATTCAAAATGGAACTCATACGAGAAAGATAAAATATTTTCATGGATAAGTTTGATTCAAAAAGAAAGACATGCAAAAAAAGGGAAGGAAGGGAGAGACGAGTTGATATGGAGACGTGGACCACATGTATAGCATGCCGTCACTAGGCTGCCGTACGGTCGCGCGAGCTTGTGTTGGCGCGATCCATCGCCAAAAAAAATTCTTCTTGGAAAAAACCTAACAAAAAGAAGTTAGTACTAGCTATATGGATCAGAAGA
Organism: Panicum virgatum; assembly: GCF_016808335.1. Taxonomy (NCBI): domain Eukaryota; kingdom Viridiplantae; phylum Streptophyta; class Magnoliopsida; order Poales; family Poaceae; genus Panicum; species Panicum virgatum. The sequence goes on along the minus strand of NC_053149.1, from coordinate 7,913,556 downwards.
AAAAGGAGGAAAAATAAAATGTAAGAAAAGTAACTATGCTCTTGGGCCACGAACTAGTCCACTACCTGTCTGTTTGGGCCGAGAAAAAACAACAACGCAGCAGCAGCCAGCTTACGAAGCGTGGCGTGGCCAGTAGAAACGAGCGGCTTTTTCTTTTTTATATTTTTTTAAAAATAAAAATTTCAAAAATATATATCCGTTTTGAAATATTTCAAAAATACCCCCGGTCGCCCCCCCATAGGGCGACAGGCCTTAAGTGTAATTTTTTTTTCTTCAAATTCGCAATGAGGTCTCTGAGAAAAAAAAAAAAAGGCCCTGTCGCCCCCCCTCTGGCGACAGGGGGGGTCTGTCGCCCCCCCCCCTCGGGCGACCGCTGGGCCCAGCCCACGGGCGCGGCAGGGGGGCCTGTCGCCCCCCCCCCCCGGGCGACCGGGTCATGACCCCCTATATAAGCTCCACCCCTCCCCTTCCCTCCTCATTTGAGCCCGAAAATTCCACCAAAAATCCAGAAAAAAAGAGAGAAGTGAGGAGAAGGAAAGCGGCGAAGCCCTGCCGGATTCAGCACTTGTGATCTGCAGGTTAGTACATTTAGTTTATATATTGTTATATTTAAGTACTACGTATTTAAGTATTAGTAATTTAAGTAGGGGTGGGTAATTTAATTTAATTAGTGCTATAGTATAACCATTTAAGTAGGAGTTTAATGATACTTTAGTTTGTAGTTACGTAGTAATAAATTAGTTTAGAAAATTAGTTCTACGCATTTATTATTACAATTGCAGTACTATTAGAGACGTGTTTATAAATTAATTATGATTTAGAATAGAATTTGGCATATGCAGTATAGAATTTGAGTGTCATCACGTAGTTATGAATACTTATACGTTGTAGTTGAATTTCATACTTAGTTTTTACGGATTATTGAATAAGGTAGTGAAGTAAAGAGTATAACTCGATAAGTATTATGTGATATACAGATATGTCGAGCAAGATGCAGTTTCAAGTATTTTATGGTGAATACAATGTTATGTATGGGCCAAATGGAGTAGACCTTTCTGTCTTTAAGCGCACATCTAGCGGCATAGATAAACCTCTGGAAAGGAGTTTTGGTTCCATATGTAAGTGGCTGCAGCGTGGGTTCCATGTTGATCCGTTGACACATGTGATCACTGTCCAGTCTCTTCTTAATTGGGAGGTAGAAAGTGAATTATGGGAATTGATGATGATACACAGCACTGATGACTGGCAGAAGTACATGCAAGCAGCTCTAGAGCGTGGGTGGCCTCTGGCCATTCTTGTTCAAATCCGGGAGAAGACACAAAATGAAATCCAACATTGTGCAGATCAAGGAACTCCAAATATTCGAAGAGAGACCAATTATGTTGAGCAAGATGAGTCAGAAGAGACAGAGAACCAAAACATGGGACCACAGGGCCTTGCTGATGAGGGAGAGAGGATACATAGCATTGTGGACGAGATGGAGGCAGAAGACCAAACCGCAATAGAGATGGAAGAATATGAGGGCTCATCTGATGACGAGCAGTACTCATTGCCAAAAGAGTGGAAGGAGCATGGTTTTGGCAGTCATGTCGCAGAAGATGTACGAAATCAGGAATGGGAGTACAGAGGGAATGAGGTAGTGCAAGGTGCAACATATCCAAACATTGAAGCCGTAAAAAATGCTGTGAGACTATGGGCAATATCATTGAAACGAGAATTCAGAGTCGTAAAGTCTGGCAGTAAAGAATATGAGGTGAAGTGTGTGAATGATGAATGTCCATGGCGAGTACATGCATTCAAGGGAAAATGGAAGTCCAACTGGAAATGTTCTATTGTCACAGAGCACACTTGTTTGCTGTCAGAAGTTCTTCCCTCGCATCGCAATATATCATGCGACTTTGTTGCAAAGCAAATGTATGGGTTTATTATGGACAACCTTAATTATGAGCCAAAAATGATTGTTCGACACATTGAGCAGACTTACCAGTACACCATCAGTTATTTGAAGGCATGGAGGGCTAAACAAAGGGTGTTCGAGATGCGGTTTGGCACATACGAGGCATCATATGATAACTTACCTCGTATGTTATCCCAGGTTGCTGCTAGAAATCCTGGAAGTTTTTATGATACATATCACGTACCAGCCGTGACTGGGGGACAAAGAATTATGCAACGAGCCTTCTTTTGCATAGGTGCTTGTGTTCGAGCATTTCAGTTTTGTCTTCCGGTGATCTGCATTGATGGCACTTTTCTGACTGGAAGGTATAAATGTCAGATACTCACCGCAATCGGTGTAGATTGCAACAACCAAATAGTTCCGCTCGCATTTGCATTTGTTGAGAATGAGAATATAGACAGTTGGTATTGGTTCCTTGAACGAGTGAAGATTCATGTTGTTGCTGCACGCCCAGATGTGTGCCTTATTAGTGATAGGCATGCAGGTATCCTGCAATCAATACTGAAATTGCAACGTGGAACTGCGACAACGCCTCCATTGTGGCCCGATGTCCAAAATAGGTGGTGCATTAGGCATATGGGTGCAAACTTCTATGAGCACTTTAAGAACAAGGATCTTAAGAACCTGTTTAAGAGGTTGTGCACCCAAAATCAACAGAGAAAAATCAATGCATTATGGCAGATGCTTGATTCGTTGACTGCAGAGCTAGTGAAGGTAAGGGCATCAGGAGCAGGCACGAGTCAGACTGCAGAGCTAGGGATTCAATTGAGAAGCCATTTTCACATTGGATTCGAGGTGCACCTAAGGAGAAATGGTCATTCCTTTATGATACCAACGGAATACGGTATGGTATTCAGACAACGAACCATGCAGAGTGTTTCAATATGGTTATGCGTTCTTGTCGTGCCTATCCTCTTGTGGGAATTGTTGAGTTCATCATGTATGGGTGCATGAAGTATTTCAGAGAGCGTTACACGGCTGCAAGCATAAACATCAGCAACCCCCAAATTCAGTTTTGCAAAAGAGTGACACAATATATGCAAGAGAAGATTGAAAAGGCCAAACTGCACCGCGTCATATCGACAGGTACAATGGAGCATAGATTTGAGGTTCTATGCAAGGATAGAAGTGGTCGTGGTATCCGTAGAGATAGGGTGGTACAGGAGAGCTTGATTACAGTTGATGGCACAGCCTTCTGCTCCTGCATGAAGCCTAAGTTATTGCATTTGCCATGCTCCCATCTCATTGCGGCATGTGCAGAGTCTGTGTTGCAGCCAGGAGTATTTGTTTCACCATACTTCAGCAAGGAAGCAGCTGTATCCACCTGGGGACATGAGGTATACGGAATTGGAATTGTGGGGCCTTTCACTCAGGATAATGAGAATAAGATGTTTATTCCTGATCCAGCCACTAAGAAAGGCAAAGGCCGCCGTCAGACACGTCGTATTCGGAATGGTATGGACGAGTCGGAAGCAAGCAAGGCACAAAAGCGTTGCAGCCAATGTGGATCATTGAGTCACAACTACAAGAAGTGTCCTCAGAATGCACTTCACGATGCTGCTGACGTTGGTCCTTCCGGAAATCCCAGAGATGGAGCACCTCCTACGTTCAGACGAGCACCGGCGATAATTGCTCGTGGAAGGCATTCGGTGTCATGATCCACAATTGTATTTCATTATTTGTAATATGTAGTAATGAAATATTGCAGGTATGTAATGAACTATTATTGTACCTATGTGTCCAGTTTGTATGAAATATATATTTACCTATGTGTTCTCATAAATTTTTGAATGCAGGTATGGAGATGGACTCCTTGCTAGACCCAGTGATCGACTCGAGTCACAGGTCTTACTTTGCAGTTGTTGAACACCGAGCCCTAGAGGTGCTACGTCCTCGTCCACCCGGGGAGGCGATCTCTATACACCACGATTGGTGTGACCGGTATGTAATGAAATATTATTGTTTATCACTTATGTATTCGTCGGTATTCCTTTGTTTCGAAAATTTTGTTTATTTTCAGGTTACGTGAGGCCGGTCTACTGACTCTGAGCCGTCTTGTCGAGGTTGGGCCTATTCAGCTCGACCGATCCCTCCTGACGGCGCTCGTTGACAGATAGAGGCCGGAGACACACACGTTCCACCTCCCGTGTGGGGAGATGACTCCTACGTTGCAGGACGTGGCCTACCTCCTCGGCCTCCCTATCGTCGGGGAGGCTGTAGGTCCGCGTGTGGTGGCGGCCTCGTGGAAGGATGAGCTGGAGGCCCGTTTTGCCCTGGTTGACCGTGTGGAAGAAGCAGGTCCGATCAACCCGCACCCACGAGCAGCAGGTCCTTCGAAGACCTGGTTGCTACAGTTTACAGTACGTATTCATTCCATATATAAATTTAATTGTTACCATTCATATGTTCCATTGACAGTTGAAACCATTAATCTTAATTGTTTATGCAGCCTGCCCTGTTGGAAGCCGTGTGCAGTACGAAGACAGCCACGGGTAGTCTCAGGCCTCGTCGTCGTTCCCGTGTCCGTCGACCGTGCACGGGCCGACGTCGCAGTTCTTCCCAAGTGCAGGTAACGTACATATCTCTTTAAAATTAGATCAAGTGTTTCTACATATTTACTAATATCACATACAGGATACGATCCAGCTACTGCGTTCGGCCATACTGGAATGTTTAGAGGGACAACACCAGTTGGCGGACCGTATCCAGGGATGGTACCGGGGCCACAGATACCGGCCTACACAGGTTAGTTTATGTTTTGTATTTCGGTTTCTACATGTCATGACAAAATATACGAGCGTACGCTAACATCCACATTTTTTGCGTAGGATTCTACCCCCATGCGGGCGCCGGACCTACTTCTTCCTCCTTTGGACCAGATAACGAGACCTTCACCTTAGACGACTTCGACAGCTTGAGTCCAGAAGAACCTGCCGCGCAAGGTGACCCCGATGTCTTGGGGTATTCACAGCTAGGAGGAGCACCACTTGGGATCTCTCAGCAGCAGACACCGCAGCCCCTTGCGCGTCTTGAGCGACAGGTGAGGTCTCCGGATGTTCTCACCTACTCCGAGGGCCATGTCCGTGCCCAGCAGAGGGCTAATAGGGTCCGACGCCCTAGGGGTGGTTAGATATATCTGATGTTTGTATCTCTGATGTTTATTTGTAATGAGATAGCTGTGGACCCGCTTATTTGTATCCGATGTTTATGATTGTGCTAGTTTACTTGTCATTTGTTTCTATACATACTATTGATGTGAACTTATTATGTTTCTGGGTTCCATAATGCTCGTGAAATAAGGGAAGTTCTTGCGATTTTTTTCCATGATTTAATGAAGGACAAGTTATGTGCGGTAGGAGTTAGCGGCCCAGATCCTGCCGACGATGATGACGACTACACGCTTGAATAGCTCAAAATAGGAACCATAGTGTATCTAGCTGCGAGTACGAGATCACAGGTTGTCACTACTCAGCACGGCGATCACGGGTTTCCCAAATGTCGCATTCTTTGTCCAGACATACGTGACCCAATAGTAGTGCTCTTCCACCATTTCAAAAAGATGTAACAACACGGCAAGCACTCCAGCTTTTTTTCTGAATTTTTGGGCTCAAATGACAAAGGGAATGGCGGCCAGGGTTTATAAAAAGGGCCTGTCGCCCCCCCAACGGGCGACAGGCCCCTGTCGCCCCAGGGGTGGGCGACAGGCCCCTGTCGCCCGTTGGGGGGGGGGGCGACAGGGCCTTTTTTTTTCCCAGGGACCTCATTGCGAATTTGAAGAAAAAAAATTACACTTAAAGCCTGTCGCCCTATGGGGGGCGGCCGGGGGGTATTTTTGAAATATTTCAAAACGGACATATATTTTTGAAATTTTTTATTTTTAAAAAATATAAAAAAGAAAAAACCGCTAGAAACGAGTTCCTTCCGCAGCCTCGGCCCACTGAAATGTTTCACCACATTAACAATATTTCTTTCTCTTCACACACCACAAACTGAAAGATATGCTCATATCCTCTCTTGGTCCTAAAGTTGTTGAGGTCGGAGGAGGCTAACTCTTTTCTCAGCTGACGTTAAGCGACGAGAAACACCTAGCTAATAAGAAAAGGCCGTGGTTATGGATTTACACATGCCCATACCTTTTATAAAGGCCATGGTTATGCTCATAGCAGCTCTTTCCTACGTCTTTGTAATTCTACCTAAACCTTTGCTTCGGAACCTTTCGTGCCTTTTTGAATGAAATTTCCAGGTGGGGATATCGATCTCCCCCCTCCCCCCTAGTTGTTGGTGATATGCCCAAGAGCCCATCATCACAATACGGTTTAAAGGCCCAAAAGGATATTGATCCAAGAGGGATTAGGGTTACTAATGGGCCTATGAGATAGAAGCCCATTAGTACGCCCTATATATACGAGGGAGGGGCTAGGGGGGCGACAACCTGTGAGCCGCGCCACCTCCTAGCCGCCGCCCCTCCCTCTCTCTCTCGGCCGCCGCCCATGCCGTGCGTGCAGTGCTAGCACACCGACGCCCGGCGTTTCATCCCCGTACGTGTGGACTCCGTGGAGGCGCTGCTACGACTGCTGCGCTGATCGGCTGCTGGGATCAAGTACGAGGAGCTCGGTTCGTGGGACGTGATCGACTACTTCCTCTACATCGACGCGCGACTTCTTCCGCTGCGCTGCGCGTCTAGTGGTAACAATCTATGATCTTCTATTCGCAAGTATCTTGGGTATATGCGGTAGTGATGCTAGCGTAGCCTACCCGTTTACATACAGTGGTATCAGAGCCATCTTGCGTAGTTTTTTGGTCTGGATCATTTGCATATAGGTGATATGTTGTTGTAGTAGATTGGATCTATTACTTTTGCACGGTTTGATTAGATCAATTGGTCATAAGGGGTTAAAACTGGAGCGAGTTGATTGCGCAGCATGTAACAAAAGATTAGTTTGTGTTCTTTCTCTATTACGCATACGACATGTCCCTACCGGCTGGAATCACCATCGGGACTAACTGTGTGCATAAGTCAGCAGATTGGACCAACAGATCGAGGTCATGTGTAGATGCAGTCTTCTCAAGTGCAAAGTTTGCACGGTCAATGTGATTGACCAAGTGAAAATTGAGGCATTATGAATGGCTCGGATTTGAGGTGATGCGATCACTCTGATGACCGCCGTTGCTTTCTCACTGTAGCGGCTTTCTAAGCGCTACTTTGGTAGAACACGTCGTACGCCTAACTTGTTTTTGCAGGGTGTGATGTGAATGGTATGGCCTCAATGTCATGTGATGATGTATGTGATGATTTGTGCGGCCTGCGTGTCGCAAGTTAACACAACCGGGTTGAGGTTGCACCATTATTGTATAACGACCTGCGTGTCGACTTGTGATGTTTGAATCCTCATGTAATTATTTCACTAGCTATTAGATGTAGTAGCTTAGTATCTTTTCATGGAGGCTTCAATCATGATGGCGATGATGATCACCACAAGACAGGATGGATGGCAATGGAGGTCACCTTGGAGCCATGGCGATGGAGCCCATTGTGATGCAAGAGGCCATACTATTCACAATATAATATGATTATATGCCTGTGATGTTTATTTTCCTGTCATACTATTCTTTCATGCTTTTACATATGGTGGATGCTTTAATCATGATAGAATAGCTTCCCTCAGAAAAGGTTGAGTTTTTTATGCCTTTTACCAATAGCCGCACCTATAAATTTTGATCGTTGTGTGGTAGGATTACCAAAGTAGAGTACCCTCAGCTATCACTTTTGTATAGGGTGGATGTCGGACATTCACAAGCATAGTATTGGTTTACTCAGCAAAGCTATCAAAACAGTTTTGGACTTTAAGGCATAGGGTTGGGGCCGGGGCATTGGATGCCACCCAACAAACAAGAGTCGCATAGAGATGTGATTAGTAATTTGTTACTTACCTGTATCACTACTTTTCTAGCCGTGATGCTAAAGCTCACTAGAATTTTAGTGATTATGGATCTTGAACCACTATATGTCATTAGAGGGAAGATGACTTTGATATAGTAGGTTGTCTTTTATTAAATCAGTTAATGAAAGTCTTTACATAAACTTAGTGCTGAAATCTTGCTTTACTTTAATGTTGTAGATCATGTCTGCCAGTAACAATTCCGCTTTCAATTTGCGTTCTGTTCTTGAGAAAGAAAAGTTGAATGGAACAAACTTTATTGATTGGTACCGCAACCTGAGAATTGTTCTCAGGCAAGAGAAAAAGGAATATGTTCTTGAGCAGCCATATCCTGATGATCTCCCTGACAATGCAACTGCTGCTGATCGCAGAGCTTATGAGAAGCACTGCAATGACTCACTTGATGTCAGCTGTCTGATGCTCGCCACCATGTCCCCTGATCTGCAGAAGCAGTATGAGCATGCGGATGCTCATACCATGATCGAGGGGCTGCGTGGGATGTTTCAGAACCAAGCCAGGACTGAGAGGTTCAATATCTCAAAGTCCTTGTTTGCGTGCAAGCTGGCAGAAGGTAGCCCGGTCAGTCCTCATGTGATCAAAATGATTGGTTACATTGAGACTTTGGACAGACTTGGTTCTGAACTTCACCAAGACTTGGCTACTGATGTTATTCTCCAGTCGCTCCCGGCGAGCTATGAGCCTTTTATCATGAACTTTCAGATGAATGGTTTGGATAAAACATTGAGTGAGTTGCATGGGATGCTAAAGACAGCAGAGGAGAGCATTAAGAAGAATCCCAATCATGTGATGATGATTCAGAAGGGGAACAAAAAGAGGAAGCGTTGGACGCCTCCTAATCCCAAAGGTAAAGGCAAGGAAAAGAGTTCCAGTGGTGAGTCCTCGGGCTCTAAGCTAAAGCCAGCACCTAAGGCCAAATCTGGCCCTACTTCTGAGGATGAATGCTTCCACTGTCATGAAAAGGGACATTGGTCTAGGAACTGCAAGAAGTACTTGGAAGAAAATAAGAAGAAGAAGGGAAGTGAGACTTCCACTTCAGGTATAAATGTTATAGAAATTAATATTGCATTATCTTCCAGTGAATCATGGGTATTTGATACTGGATCGATGATTCACACTTGCAAATCGTTGCAGGGTCTAAGTGAGACTAGAAGATTTGCAAGAGGCGAGTTGGACGTTCGTGTCGGCAATGGCGCAAAAGTTGCGGTGTTGGCGGTCGGCACCTACCACTTGTCTCTACCCTCCGGATTAGTTTTGGAATTAAATAATTGTTATTGCATTCCTGCTTTGAGTAAGAACATTATTTCTTCTTCATGTTTGGAAGAAGTTGGTGATTTTAAGATTGTAATAGAGAAGAAACGTTGTTCTATCTTTTGCAATGGTATTTTTATGCTCATTGTCCATTGGTGAATGGATTATATGTTCTTGATCTTGAGGATAAATCTGTCTGTAACATTAATACTAAGAGGCTTAGACCAAATGATTTGAATCCCACTTTTATTTGACATTGTCGCTTAGGTCATATAAATGAGAAGCGCATTGAACAACTCCATAAAGATGGATTGTTAAGCTCATTTGATTTTGAATCATTTGACACATGTGAGTCTTGTTTGCTTGGAAAGATGACCAAAACGCCTTTCACTGGTCAGAGTGAGAGGGCGAGTGACTTGTTGGGACTTGTACATACCGATGTATGTGGACCAATGAGCTCAATAGCCAGAGGTGGTTTTCAGTACTTCATTACTTTCACTGATGACTTTAGTAGATATAGCTATATCTACTTAATGAGGCACAAGTCTGAATCATTTGAAAAGTTCAAAGAATTTCAGAATGAAGTACAAAATCAATTAGGCAAGACAATTAAATTTCTGCGATCTGATCGTGGAGGAGAATATTTGAGCCTTGAATTTGGTGATCATTTGAAGCAATGTGGAATTATTCCGCAGCTAACTCCGCCCGGAACGCCTCAATGCAATGGGGTATCCGAACGGAGGAACCGAACCTTGTTGGACATGGTTAGGTCCATGATGAGCCAAGCTGATCTTCCATTGTCATTTTGGGGTTATGCTCTTGAAACTGCTGCGTTCACACTGAATAGGGTTCCAAGTAAGTCTGTTGAGAAAACACCATATGAGATATGGACTGGGAAGCGTCCCGGATTATCTTTTTTCAAAGTTTGGGGGTGTGAGGCTTATGTCAAACGTTTGATGTTAGATAAGCTCACTCCAAAGTCAGACAAATGCTTCTTTGTGGGGTATCCTAGGGAAACCAAAGGATATTATTTTTACAATAAGGCGGAAGGCAAAGTGTTTGTCGCTCGCAATGGTGTTTTCTTAGAAAAGGAGTTTCTCTCAAAAGGATTTAGTGGGAGCAAGGTGCAACTTGAAGAAATTCAGGAAACACCCGAAACTGTTTCAGCACCCACTGAAGATCCACGGGATGTGCAAGATGTTGCACAACCCGTAGTTGAGGCACCAGCCCCACGAAGGTCTATAAGGGCACGTCACGCTACTGACAAGCTCAACCTCCTTATTACGGAGGAGCGCCACGTATTATTGATGGAAAATGATGAGCCCTTGACCTACAAAGAAGCAATGATGGGACCCGACTCCGACAAATGGCTTGAAGCCATGGAATCCGAGTTAAAATCCATGCATGATAATCAAGTTTGGAACTTGGTCGATCAGATTGACAGTGTAAGACCTGTCGACTGTAAGTGGATTTTTAAGAAAAAATTAGACATGGATGGAAATGTTCACATCTATAAGGCACGATTGGTGGCGAAAGGTTTCCGACAAATTCAAGGTGTTGACTATGAGGAAACCTTTTCGCCCGTCGCAATGCTAAAGTCTGTTCGGATTCTCCTAGCAATTGCCGCATATTATGACTATGAGATATGGCAAATGGATGTCAAAACCGCTTTTCTTAATGGACATCTAAGTGAGGATGTGTATATGACACAGCCTGAAGGTTTTGTCGATCCTAAAAATGCTAGGAAAATATGTAAGCTTCAGAGGTCCATCTATGGATTGAAGCAAGCATCTCGGAGTTGGAATATTCGTTTTGATGAAGTTGTCAAAGGGTTTGGTTTCATCAAGAATGAAGATGAGCCTTGTGTTTACAAAAAGGCTAGTGGGAGCGCACTTGTGTTTCTGGTCCTATATGTGGATGTCATATTATTGATCAGAAATGATATTCCAATGCTTGAAGCCGTTAAAACCTCATTGAAAAGGAGTTTTTCGATGAAGGATTTAGGAGAGGCGGCTTACATTCTGGGTATTAGGATCTATAGAGATAGATCAAAAAGGCTAATTGGATTAAGCCAAGACACATACATTGACAAGATATTGAATCGGTTCAATATGCAAGATTCCAAGAAAGGTTTCTTGCCAATGTCACATGGCATTGCTCTAAGCAAGAGTCAGTGTGCTACGACACCTGATGAGCAAAAGAGGATGAGCACGATTCCTTATGCTTCAGCCATAGGGTCGATCATGTATGCTATGCTTTGCACGCGCCCAGATGTTTCCTTTGCTCTAAGTGTTACGAGCAGGCGTCCGTCAGATTTCGGTGAAGCTCACTGGACAATTGTAAAGAGTATCCTTAAGTACTTGAGAAGAACTAAAGATATGTTCCTAATATTTGGAGGCGAAGATGAGCTCCTTGTAAAGGGTTACACCGATGCTAGTTTTCAAACAGACAAAGATGACTCCAAATCGCAATCCGGTTTTGTTTTCTGCCTCAATGGTGGGGCAGTGAGCTGGAAGAGTTCCAAGCAAGATACGGTGGCTGATTCGACGATAGAGGCCGAGTATATTGCAGCTTCCGAAGCTGCAAAAGAAGCTATTTGGATCAGAAAGTTTGTTTCTGACTTGGGTGTTGTTCCTAGTGCGTCCAGTCCAGTGGACCTCTATTGTGATAATAGTGGTGCCGTTGCACTAGCAAAGGAGCCTAGAACAACTAAGAAGTCCAGACATATACTGCGGAAGTATCACCTCATCCGTAACTTTGTTGAGAGAGGTGATGTGAAGGTTTGCAAGGTGCACACGGATTCAAACGTTGCTGATCCGTTGACGAAGCCTCTCCCACAACCAAAGCATGAGGCGCATATGAGATCTATGCGTATTAGATACTTACATCAGTGATTCTAGTGTGCGTGGGAGATTTTTGTGTCATGAGTATGTTTATGTAATGATAAATAATTGTTATTTGTTCCATGAATGATTATTTTTACATTGATTATCAAGTATGTGACTTGTTCGTGAAACTCTTTGTTGACAATGATATGATTCTAAATTATCCCTAGTTTATGTCGTTGTGTGGGACAACAACGACGTTGAGACTAGCACATGCATTAATTGATGATCATGTTTCACGGATCATGGATATGGAGATATCGGATTAATGATGTGGACACATATTGGTGAACATGGTGTTGGATTGACCCACTCCAAGACAATGTTGGGATTGTTATTTTGTATATGCCATCAGTTGTTCTTGAGTGTTATACCTACTGGATCCTTAGACCTGAGATCGCCATTGTTTCTCACTGTGTGTAGTGGTGCATCTTGGAGCTGCTAAACGCTACTCCGTGACTGGGTAGTTACAAAAGTAGCTTACAGGTGTGTCATGAAACATGGAATGGGATGTGAGCGGATCAAGATGGAATTTGCCCCTCCTAGATAACGGGAGAGATATCTCTGGGCCCCTCGAGATAGTTGGATTTGAAAGTGCATGGCCATGCCAAAGTGATTAAAGAGTTAATCATGATGACTAAAGGTTAGTTATGAATAGAATCCACTATTAGATCGAGAGAATGGTCGAGCTATCACAAAGGTAGCACGCATCTCGCTTTGAGCTTGACTGGTATCGTGTGGCAAAGGGATCGGTGTATGAGTATATCTATGGTTCGGCCGATATGATCTTTATGTGTATTTGTGAGTCATTATGCCCTGCTAGGTGCCGCTATTGACTTGTGATTCGGAAATGATTTCCGATCACGACCACCTACACATGAACCTAACGGGTCACACACTTAAGGGGTTTGGAATGTTGGAAAGCTTGCCTGTATGATTGTCTCTAGTGCAAGTGGGAGATTGTTGGTGATATGCCCAAGAGCCCATCATCACAATACGATTTAAAGGCCCAAGAGGATATTGATCCAAGAGGGATTAGGATTACTAATGGGCCTATGAGATAGAAGCTCATTAGTACGCCCTATATATACGAGGGAGGGGCTAGGGGGGCGACAACCTGTGAGCCGCGCCACCTCCTAGCCGCCGCCCCTCCCTCTCTCTCTCGGCCGCCGCCCATGCCGTGCGTGCAGTGCTAGCACACCGACGCCCGGCGTTTCATCCCCGTACGTGTGGACTCCGTGGAGGCGCCGCTACGACTGCTGCGCTGATCGGCTGCTGGGATCAAGTACGAGGAGCTCGGTTCGTGGGACGTGATCGACTACTTCCTCTACATCGACGCGCGACTTCTTCCGCTGCGCTGCGCGTCTAGTGGTAACGATCTATGATCTTCTACTCGCAAGTATCTTGGGTATATGCGGTAGTGATGCTAGCGTAGCCTACCCGTTTACCTACACTAGTTGCGTTAAAAAAAGGGAAAATTCGATTCATGCCACCACAACTCCGTGAAATTGGGTGTCATGTTGAAAATCATGCCACTCAATGGCATGATTTTCAACATGAGATCCAATTTCAAGAAATTGGAGTGGCATGGATCCAACTGACCCTTAAAAAAAGGTAATCGAGCATCACAATTAAGTACAATAGTACATCGGATCGACCACAATGCATAGATGCCCAGATGTTCAAAAAAAACTAAGAACTTGTGTTGCATCTCTTTTGGAGAATAAAACGAAAAGGGCGAAATTAAACTCCCGATGGAGTATAGTTTAAGTCCAAGTGAATACTGGAAGCCCTAAAAATGTACGCCCTAACCAAACGAACAGCCTAAACAAATATTATTATTCTGGAATAAAAATGTATTGCTAATCAAATGAGCAACCTAAACAAATATTATAACTCTGGAAAAAAATACTGCAACTTTTATAATGTAGGACAGAGGTAGTATTTGCCAACTCAACGATTTGCTCATTCATGTTGTCAAGTCATCAACCCCCAGGTGTCGATGCCCTCCTTCCTAGGAATCCGACAGCGACACCGTATCTTTTGTGATCTACTAGCTAGCTAGGTTTTCCCATGGACAAGCAACTCTTTCGGCAATCATGCGCGTAGGTGTTCGCGGGGGATGCGTGTCGGCCATCTCTGATACGGTCGCGTACCAACTAACCAATGAGGCTTGCTTGATTTGCATTGCATCTATACTACAAGTCCAGTATGAAATGAAGCATGGACTTCCGCATCAGGTTCTCTTTACTGATTGATTCCTTGCCCTCACTCTTTTGGAAAACCACTACTTGAGTACTCCCTCTGTCCCAATATCTTAGCATCTGAAGCATTCAAATTTTGTGTCACAATGTAAGCATTTTTATAGCGTTGTGGGCCCCACACGCATTGGATTCCCTGCCAACCTGCCCACCCTCGAGAGGCCATGTGCGGCTGAGAAAAATCTCACCTTATCTCCTTCCACAGCTCACCCAGGCAGCTCCCCACCCTCCGCCGCTCTATTATTGGCCTCTCACCTCCCCTCCACTCACCTCCCCTCCCTCCCCATGGAAGAGACGAGTGTTGAACAGCGCAGGCGCCAGCGAGCTGAGCGGCACCAGCGGCAAATTTTTGAGCGACGGCGGCGGAGCATTCCTTTGGCGCGGCGGACCAAAGCTGAGCCGCGCCTTGCTCCTCCACCTCCATGGCCCCTACCATACTCCCACCGCCGGCGAGCACCCTCCACCCCACGGACGCCGGCCCTCCTTTGTGCGCGCTCCGTTCTCCGCCGCCGGCGGCCTCTGGCGCTCTCCCTCCCTCCACGCGGGCCGAGCTGTAGCGGTGCCGCGGCGACCGGCGCGCGCGGGCACCCGCGAGCAGTGGCGCACGGCGGGCACCCAGGACCAGCGGCGCGGGGCCGCAGCGACCAGCGCTGGCGCGAGCAGGGGACGCGGGCAGTGCGGCAGCGGCGGCATCGCGGAGGTGCCCGGCGAGCGCGGCGAGGCGGAGGTGGCCCGCGCCGGCCGCGGGGCTCCAGAGCCGAAGCCCCCTTCGTGTCGAGCAGCCGCCCTCTTCTCCTCCCGCTACGGCTGCCGCGCGGGTCCGCGCCCCGCCGTCCTCCCTTCCCGCTCTGGCCGTGCGCGTGGGCCTGCCGAGCTGCCCTCCTTCCCTTCCCGCTCCGGCCGCCGCGCTGGGAGGCCTCCCTGGGAGGTGTGGCAGCAGCGGCCCGCGGTGCGGCGACGCCGGTGTCCCCGGGAGGTACGGCGGCATCGACGGCGGGAGGTGCGGCGGCATCCCCATCTCACCCACCACAGAGGCCATGCCGGCACCAAAGGTGGAGAGGGAGCGCCGGCCTACCACTGGATCTCCTCCGCGAGGTCGAGCTCGGGCCCGGCTCGAGGGGTGGGGAGGAGCATGCCTGGCGCCGGGAGGCGGAGTAGGAGCGGTCGGCTGGTTGGATTGGGGAGAGGGAGGGGAGAGAGGAGGCAAGTGCCGGCCGGGAGAGAGGCATAGAGAGAGGGGCAGATGGAGGGAGCGAGGAAGGAGGGGTGTCAGTGGGGGCACATGCGTAATTTCCTCCCACTGATGTTTCTTGGGTTTGAATGCTAGGAATGCTTATAAAACGGGACGAAAGAGTACCTTATTCCTAAAACGACCACCAACCTCCCTGTCACTCCAGTGTAGAACGTCGTACTTGAGTAAGTAGTGTTTCTTTTGGCTACATCAGACAACAGTAGCGACCTTTCAGGAATGCCAAGTACGGTTGGCCTTTTAGCGAGGACAAGAAGCCGTTCCATCTGACGCATGACGACCAACCTTTTTGAGGAAAAAAAACTATGGCTGTGTTTAGATTCAAAATTTCTCTCTCCAAACTTTACTATTCATCTATCACATCAAATTTTTTGTCTCATGCATGGAGCATTAAATATAGATAAATAAAAAAACTAATTGCATAGTTTTGATGTACACGACGAGACAAATCTTTTGAGCCTAGTTAGGTCACGATAGGACAACAATTACCACAAACAAACGAAAAGTGCTATAGTGTACTACAGTGTCCGATGTAATTTTTTTTACCACCATTTTACGAATAAACACAGCCTATGACCCCCAGAGGCAGCGTTCCTGGTTGCTGCGGATCGGACAGGGGATCGATCCGACATGTGTGAACGTACCACTTGTCATTTCTAAAAAAATATTGGCAGGCACGCCCAAAACCAGCAGCAGCATCAGACTTTGTTTAGATCCAAACTTTAAAATTCCAAATGTTTTGTAAATCGTCTGCATGGTATATTAAATATAATTAAAAAAATCGCATTACACAAATAGACTGTAAATCGCGAGATAAATCTAATTAAATCGTGATTAGACACTAAATTGCTACAATAAAACTACAGTAAATATATATTAATGATGAATTAATTAGGCTCATTAGATTCGTCTCGTAATTTACAAACAAATTTTGTAATTAATTTTATGATTAGTCTATGTTTAATTCTTCAAATGTGAAAAGATTTTCTTTCAAAATTCCAAAACGGGGAACTAAACACAAGCTCACTCTCTTGCAGACCTACAAATTACGTCAGGTATCACTAGCGGGACCCACATGAAAAATATAAGAGTCTTTCTTTTGAAGCTGCCCACCATGTTTTCCGTTTCCCCCGTTACCTATGCACCACAAACAACATAGGATCGAGATAATGAAGCTAGCAGCCATGGAAACAAATCAACAACAAGAAGGTTTGATGAATCGGCCATGCATACTGTCCAACAGAAAATTAGTGCCGCCTAGATCTGCGCCAATCATTAGGCCTTTTATTTACCAGTACAAAATCTTTTGCATCCGGCGGGGTTAATTGATGAGAGAATTTTCGAAATGGAATTGCACCCATGCATCATACATGTTCAAACACTTTTCAGTTTTCTCAGGTGCCTGCTGATCTTCTATCCTCTTAGAAGTTTGATATCCTAGAACCAAATAAGTTCGTTCTTGGTACAATGGGCAAAGTCCGTCGCACATCTCTGTTTCAAATAATCTTTATTTAACTACTCGTCTTATTCAAAAATTTGTGCAAAATATTACTTTTTATTGTGGCTTGTTTTATTAATAAAAGTTTTTCAAAAATAATTTAAATTTAACTATGTTTGCATAATTTTCTTAATAAGATGAGTATTCAAATTTAGGATAAAAAGTTAAACGAATTATAATTTGGAACGGAAGAAGATACGGTTCCAAGGCCAAAACCTGATCGACGCCTCTTTTTGTTGCCCTATATGAACCCTTGTCAGTACAAAAACCTTCCCCACCCCAGCTCCATCTCAGCAAAAGACTACTCTTTCATCAATTCCATCCTCATCCCTGGAGCAGCGGAGTCAAGCTCACTTCAGTCGCTAGCTTCTTCCCAAAAAGACAAAAAAAAGCTCACTCTCAGTTGCTGACTAGCTTTGCATCCTCCTAGATCGATCCTGCCTTCATTACTTCCAATCCATCCCATGACCACCCTGCAGCTCCCACGACGCGCCGGGCGGCGAGTCCAGCTCCGTCTCCGGCTCCGGCGCCTGGAGCACTCGGCTCGCGCGGTCGCTGGTCTCGGTGGGGTTCCTGACGCTGCTCATGGACACGGCCGTCGCCCTCCACAAGCCGCCCGGGGGAGTGGTCTTCGGACGCCACGTGCTCGCTTACTACCTCACGCTCGCGGGAATCTTCGCCGCCGGGCTCGCGGAGCTGTGGGCGGCCTTCTCGCTGTCCCGCTCCGCCCCAGCCGACGCCGGCCGCCGCGTCGCGTTCGCCAGGGCCGTCCTCTACGCCTCCGTCGTGCCCCTCGTGCTCGTCATTGACCTCGGCGGCTTCTCCGTCCTCGTCAAGGTCTAGCTAACTAATACCAGCGGTCTACGCTGCGTATATATGCTATTGCCACTCTGCCAGTGCAATTTGCCACTGTATATATATACTACTACTTTCGTTGGTTTGACTATACGTTATGCATATTTATCTCTATACTCCCTCAGTCAACATTGTCATTTTAGCTGTTCTAGCTGTATAATATTTTTTCGGTTTCAAATTATTAGTTGTTTTGTTTTTTCTAAATTTATAGACTTTCCTATGAATTTAGATATAATACATATGTAGATGTGTAGTAAAATTTATGAATCTTAAAAAAACTAAAACGACTAATAATTCGAGATGGAGGGAGTATTTGTTATCCATCTTGATATGTATTGTGTCTAGGTGCATAGCAAAATCTACATCTAGAAAAACTAAAACAATAACAGAGCAAAAGAAAATCTGATGAATACTCTTTTTTTTTTGCAATGGACCTTTTTTTTTGGCACTGGACAAAAATAGGCCCAAGTGTTTTTTTTAGTTTAGATCCAACAAGAACTTTAAAAGCTTTTCCGTAACTGATGGCCGGGGCAGCCTGTCAACATACGGGCCGGGCCTCCATTGATGGCCGACGGGTCAGAAACACCCAAGAATTCAGCCCATTTTCTTCCTTTTTCAGAGGATGGACAGCCCATCTTTCTTGTCCGGCCGGCTTCCGGTCGCCTTCCTAATCCCTTCCTTTTCCTCCCCATCGCCGACTCGATCTCTCTCTCCTTCCTCCCCCGACGACTCTTCTTCCTCGCCTCCCCCCCCCCCCCCCCCTCCAGCTCGTCCCACCTCACCTAGGGTTTGGACTCCCAGCTCGCCGCCGTCGCAATGGACGACAAGTAAGTATCCCGTCAGCTCCGTCGCACTAATCCTTCTCCCCCTAGGGTTTCGCGCCTCACCCTGATTCCCCTCCCCGATCCGCGCCCGCAGCTTCTTCGACGAGGACGGCGAGGCGCTCATGGACCCCGACGCGCGGGACCCGTCCCCCGAGCCGCAGCCCTACGAAGACCTCGACGACGACCTGAGCGACGACTGGACCCGGGAGCGTTCCCCGACCCCCGCCCACGGCGACGACGGCGGGACGGGGTCCTCCAAGCCCCGCAAGCGGCTCCTCAAGAAGGGCGGCGGTGGCGGTGGCGGCATGCCCGGCGACGACGGGCTGGAGGACTTTGGGTTGGAGGACGCGGACGCGGACCCCGCGGCGGAGGCGAAGAAGAGGAAGGGCTCGTCGGCGCTGAGGGACCTCGCGAGGGGCGGGGCGGGCAAGGAGAAGAAGGAGAAGAAGAGGAGGAGGGAGGACGACGGGAGGGGGAGGGACAGTGGGATGGCCAGGGAGAAGCGGGGGTCAGGAGGAGGGAGGGGCTCTGGCGGTGGGGAGGACCAGGATGATGGAGAAAGGGAGATCCAGGAGCTCTGGGATACCATTGCCGGTGGTGACTCAGAGGTACTTGTGGTTGGGAGCAATGCCTTAATTTCATCCAGCTATTTATCACTTCTAGTTTTTTTGAACTTTACTGTTTCGATGCCCTTTCCGTGCACTTATATCTCTGCTAGCTCGTTAGGAGTACGCTGAGCTTATTGTGAGAGGTTATTGGAACATTGAAATTCTGTTGACCATCGGAGAGATCACTCCTGTCTTTTGTTGAGATCATAATGCTTTACTATGGTCCATGGAATGTACTGGCTATTTTTGATCTATCAATTGACTTCCGAATTGCTGCTTGTTGTGATTGTTGAGCTTTTCTTGATGGTGAGGTAACCATTGATTTTATTTATATAGCAGTGCTGTTGCATGTTGATTCATCCAGATGTTATTGGTTTCTTATGCTGTTGTTTCATCCAGATGCTATTGGTTTCTTAGGGAATTCAGATTGTTCTTCAAGTATTAGTAATGTTTATAGCCAACCCTTTGTTATCAGGTGCGTAGTGGGGTTCTTGAGCGGGTCGTTAATGTAAAGAGGGGTAGAGGTAGACCTAAACTGACTTGGGATGAGTCGGTTAAGAGAGACCTTAAGGATTGGAATATCTCTGTTGTTGTCTTTGTTATCAGGATGTTTTTTAGATAGCATCCCATGCTTGTAGTAGTTTTAAACTGAACTTTGTGGGTTATTGAGATGTCAAAATGCGGTATAATGGCCTATTTAGATGCCTTTCGATT
This sequence comes from Panicum virgatum, assembly GCF_016808335.1. Lineage (NCBI taxonomy): Eukaryota > Viridiplantae > Streptophyta > Magnoliopsida > Poales > Poaceae > Panicum > Panicum virgatum. The sequence goes on along the minus strand of NC_053149.1, from coordinate 7,893,497 downwards.
AATTTTGCAAGTTAGGATTTTGCTTATCAGAGAACTGTATAGAGCTGTTTTATAATCTGTTTTTGATATTTTATTTCCAAGGAAGATAGTATAACTGGAATGATTTCTCTTTATGGAAGATATCTTAACTTCATTTTTAGATGACGTGGCAATTGATGGCTTGTCTGCTAATACCTCAAGATATGGAATAAGGAGATAAAGCATCTAGTGGGTCATCATTATTAGTTTGCTTGTTTTTTTAATCTCCATTTTTGCATTTCTATTTGCTGCATAGAAAATTTCTTACTCATATTGAGTTAAAAATGTTGGGTGCATATGGATATTAAGTCAGAATAGATGTACCTTGTTAGCTGAACATACCAATTTTTAATTCCTTTTAGTCTACTATACTTCCATTGTCATGGACAGACTAATACTCACAGCTGCCATTTTAATCTGGTGGAGCAGGATGACCAAGAAGGCGTTAGAACTGTAGATGATGACAATTTCATCGATGACACTGGGGTTGATCCAGCTGATCGTTATGGCAGTGATAATGAGCGGCATTCTCCTGGACGTTATGCACAGGTATTTGTTCTTGATTGCTCAGGTGCCCTAGAGCCTTTTCTTTTGCACTCTTCTTGAAGACAAATTATCATGCATGCTGAATCAAATGTCCAGACTAGCTATCAATGTGCCTGAACCTTGAACTTATTTCTTTCGGGTTTCATCTCTAGCCTACCCCAACTTGCTTGGGAAAAAAGGCTATGTTGTTGTTGTTGTTGTTGTTGTTGTTTGTTGTTTGCTGAATCAAATGTCCATTGGCACATCGCATCATAACTTCTGTTGTGTTGCATGCCAATTGCTCTAGTGAGTATATTAACTATATAAATTGGCTGCAAGTGACTATTAACTGAAATATGTTGTTAGAGATCCACTTCATAGTCTTTCTGGATTTCGTAGAAGCTTTAGGGATTAGTCCTATGATGAAGCTAAAACCATGATCATGTTGGCCCTTGTTGGGTCGACTAGGTCTGCTGATTTCTGGACCATGCCACCGCACCAGCTCATGAGTTGTCCAAATCAATACATGTGCTCTACAGAATACAGATGGTTATCTTTTTCTGTTATTTCCCCTAATCACTGATAATATGGATTGATTCTTTACAGGCAGAGGAGGGTGAGGAGGATGACGAAATTGAGCGACTCTTCAAGGGTAATAAAAAGAAGAAGAAGAATGATCGCCCACGTGCAGATATTGGTCTTATAGTGGAACAATTCATTGCTGAGTTTGAGGTAGCAGCTGAAGAAGATGCGAACTTGAATAGGCAGTCAAAACCAGCCATTAACAAACTTATGAAGCTTCCACTCCTCCTAGATGTTCTTTCCAAGTAAGATATCTGGAGCCTTACCTGTATTGTCAGTGCAATTTGCCATTTGTTTGTAGCTAACAATAATATTCTTGTTCATCTCCATTTCGCAGGAAGAATCTTCAGCAGGAATTTCTTGATCATGGAGTTCTCACTCTTCTAAAAAATTGGCTCGAGCCATTGCCAGATGGAAGCATGCCAAACATGAATATTCGATCTGCTGTACTTAAATTATTAACTGATGTAGGCATCTTTATTTCTTTCTACCGTTTTGGCATTGTTGAACATTGTTCTTGCACAAGAACCTAGTTGTCTGTTGTTTATGTTTGGATGTTGGCTCCTAAAAATTTGATTGCTAATGAAAGTTTTATGCCTCTTGTAGTTTCCAATTGATTTGGAGCAATATGACAGAAGAGAGCAGCTTAAGAAAAGTGGGCTGGGAAAGGTACACTTATTTTGGCTTGCATGGTTGCTCTGATGTATTTTTTCAGATTGTGTGTTATGTCTTTTATGTGCTAAATCTATCCAATGATGCATGTTTAGGTCATTATGTTTTTGTCCAAATCTGATGAAGAGACTACTGCAAATAGGAAACTGGCTAAGGAGTTGGTTGACAAATGGGTAAGTCTGTGTTCACGCTGCACATATATGTGTGCTTGTTTACTGTGAAGGGTTCTTTAGTTGGTACTTATTGTTGTAAACAAAATTCAGAGTCGACCAATATTCAACAAGAGCACGAGATTTGAGGATATGAGGAGATATGATGATGAAAGAGCGCCTTACAGGCGGCCACAAATGAAGAAGTAAGTGCATGCAGTTATTGGCAATCTGAAAACTGTAGTCTTATCCTGTATATTATGGATGTATGTTGTATTTTTATTGGTTATCCTTTTCTGTTATGAAGGCCTTCGTCAAGTAGCTCTGGAATGGAATCTAGAGACGATGATCTTGATGCTGACTTCTCGCAGTAAGTCTGATAAGTGATAATTCAACATTTTTTTACCTTGGATGCTGGTTTTCTCTCCTTTTAATTGTTGGATTAATCTATTTGTATTTTATGCTTTGTATTTAGACGCAAGTCTGGGCAAAGTAGTTCAAGGCAGCATGCTTCAAGGCCAGAAGCCTCACCTTTGGACTTTGTCATTCGTCCACAGTCCAAAATTGATCCTGAGCATATAAGGGCTCGTGCTAAGCAGGCTGTCCAAGACCAGCGCAGGCTGAAGGTTTTCCTTCCATCCTTGAAACACCTCAGTTTTTATAAGCTGCTTTTGCGTCCGTCAATCCTTGTTAAGTGTTGAAATAGGACCGACCAAGTGACAGTTAATTGTTCTTGTTGAACATGCAGATGAACAAGAAATTGCAGCAGCTGAAAGCGCCCAAGAAGAAAAACCTTCAGGCGTCAAAGCTCAGTGTGGAAGGCCGTGGGATGATCAAATACCTGTAGGCCATCCACTATGGCATCCGCAGCCAGCAACGCCCCTACACATGACATTGTGCCTGCAGGGGATCACTGAGCTAGTATGTAGCACGCCACCACCAGCCAGGGGCCAATAGCTTGGCACTCAATAATTGCTTGGATCTTTTATCCAAGTATTTTTCTTGCCTGGTAGGGGGCAGCAGATGGGCCTCAGAAATTCGATGATCTGGGCACTATTCATTGTGGAGGGCTTATACTATGCTGTGCATGAATATAGCATTTTTCAAGGAAAATGGTGCCTTTATACTGTATAAATGTTTTGTCAAGCTTATAAGTTAACTGGATCCGATCAGCTCTATGTTGACTTGTTGAGTTGGCTTGAATTTTTTATTTATTTGTACTTGAGAGGAAACGTTATGTCTTAATGAAATCAAAACATTGTGCGATAACTGGTTAATTGTGCTTGATGGTTACTGCATACGGTTCTGTAACTTGATTTTGATAAGTGATAATGCTTTCATGAGTTGTCATCTTGCTGTATGGAAGGTAGTGTGCTGAGGCACCTGAGTAGCTTTTATCTAGGGAATGGTGTTTGATTTATTGTGGCAATGTGGATTACTAAACATTTTGCATTATTTGTGGTGATCCTAGCAGCATAAGAATATTGAAGCCTTGACGATTAAAATTCTTTTATTTTTTTGCCCTTATGGCTGCCAATTGTCGAAATGAAGATCGATGATTGGCAGTCCTTTTCAGGCTGTTCTAAGCACATTGTGATGCGGACATGCAGATCTATCTGATCAGGATATTCTCTGTGACGTACGTCAAGGAAACGTAGCTCACGGACCAAGTCGTTAGCTGACAGCGACATGGTGGTTGTTTGGCCATCTTCATTTGTGTTCCGTAGCAGTAAGTATACGAATAAAGTGACGGCGAATTTTGAGTACATCTTTCAATTGAAATTTCAAATCATATTACCCAAACTTTATGGTCTCATTCTTTTCAGTTGCACTCCACTCACGCAACAATGAAATGGTCGCCGTCAGAACGCTGGGATCTTGGACTAGGAGTACGAATTTTCCAAGGAGTAGAATTTGAATCGAAACTACTAATGCAAAATTGTTATTTTTTCGAATAAAACCCAATGCAACACGATCAGCTCTGCCATTTCCGCCCGCGGAGAAAATACTAAAAATAGAGGTCATTCTCCTTCTGCGTCCTTTCCTTCCCAGGTCGCCACCGCGTCTCCGTCCTCCTCCCCCCTCCGCACCACCTCCACCAGGAGGCAACACGCGCCAACGATCCTCCCGAGCCGCAGAATCCCGCCCTGCGCGCTCGCATTCGGCGCGCCGCCACCCAGGATCTAGAAGGCCACGCGCCCGCGCCCCCCGCCGCCGGCCGCGCCATGCCGCGGCGGGGCGAGACGGCGGTGGTCCCCATTGACGCGGCCAGCGGCGAACGAGGAGGCCAGGAGCGGCCCAAGAGCGAGCGCCACCGGAGCCACGGCCCGGGACACCACGGCCGCCACGGCCCGCACCACCAGCACCGGAGCCGCCCGCCGCCGCCGCCGCCGCCCGTGTTCCGCCCGTTCCGGCGGTGGTTCCCGTTCCTTGTGCCGCTCTTCATCGTCGCCAATGTCGCCCTCTTCGTCCTCACCATGTACGTCAACGATTGCCCCGCGCACGCCCGGGCCGCCGGTGCCGCGATAGGGGGATCCGTCGGCGAGAGCGCCACCGCGCAGGGCTGCTGGCTCGCGCCGGAGCTCGGCAGGTTAGCGTTCCAGTCATTCAAGGAGAACCCCCTCGTCGGCCCCTCCTCCGCCACGTAATGCCCTATTCTAATCTCTCCAAATTTTGCATCTTTCTGCTGTTTACTCTGTTTAGGCTATTGCTTTAGATGCATGCAGTGTGACAGATTATGACGATTTTATGAAAGGCTACTTCCTTTATGACCTTCCGTTTCGAAGTGCGCATGTATTTTATGAAATTGCTTATATCGTAGTCTTTTCAGGCAGGAATTTCTGTCACTTTTCCTTTTATCTTCCAGAGAGAATCCTTCTTTGTTCGTTTTATAATAAATATAATCCTCACAGTTTATTTGTATTGGATTTTATCCTAATCATTAAATTTTGAATTAAATGAGGTTGGAGGTTTTGAATGTGATGCTTCTGACACATTTGTTGGTCTAAACGATTCCTGATGCAATGTTCTAAACAAGAGAGAGTGAAGATAATATTTTCGAAGGGTTAAATTACTAAAGCTGGTCTAAGTGGGCGATTTCATTAGTCAGCTATTTGTTTCTATCTTGTTCTTATTAATGAAAGAAATTTTCTTTGTTTCACTTTTATCTGGTTATGTTTGAAGCTATTGGAAGCATGGTATATGGTAGAGATCCTGACAATACCTTTTATGTATCATGGATTGAATAATTGTCTCCCTAAAATAAAATATTTTCTTATATCCAAATCATAGACCAATGAGGAAGCAGTCGCAGTGATAAAGTAACATTATGCTCTGTCTATAATGTTGTTAAACACTATTGTTTGACAATGTATTTAGGGTCACTTTTCGCTATTGAGATATTTTTATTAAGCCCTCTGGTGGCAGTCTTGTTGATTTTTCTCCTGCTTATTAATTTAGTCTTGGTAGCTTGGAGGTTCGACTAACATATGTTTCAATTCCCCAGGCTGTTGAAAATGGGCGCACTGGAAACCAGTAAAGTTACCAAAGATCACGAAGGCTGGCGCCTCATTACATGCATTTGGTTGCATGCTGGAGTTATCCACATACTTGCTAATATGTTGAGTCTCGTATTGATCGGAATCAGGCTTGAGAAGGAGTTTGGCTTCTGTAAGTGTCATTTTCTATTTTGAAGAAAACAGATTCTTAATGCCTGTACATTACATTTTTATTATCTGGAGTTTCATTTTGACCCCTGTACACTGATTATCTGGAGTCAGATGGTTCCTTCAAGGCCTGATGATCATATAACTTGAAATTGTTGAATGATTGTCTGTTGCAGTGAGGATTGGTACACTGTATGTGATCTCTGGTGTTGGTGGCAGCTTGCTGTCATCTTTATTTATGGTGTCAAATATATCTGTTGGTGCTTCAGGTGCACTATTTGGACTATTGGGCTCCATGCTATCAGAGCTCATAACAAATTGGACGATATATGAGAACAAGGTTGATTATAAATATATGCAATATCTTCACAAATTATGCCATATTCTGTGTTTCTAATTATGTTCTTGTTTTAAAAAATTCAGATCGCAGCACTCATGACTCTGGTTATGATCATTGTCATCAACTTAGCTGTTGGGATCCTTCCACATGTTGACAACTTCGCTCACCTCGGAGGATTTACATCAGGGTTCTTTCTCGGTTTTGTGTTGCTAATGCGACCGCAGTTTGGATATATTAACCAAAAGAACTCTCCTCTTGGATATCCCATGGGTGTAACTAAACAGAAGTTCAAGATATACCAAATCATACTTTTTGTTATTGCGCTAGTGATATTAATTTCTGGGTAAGTATCATACTGATCAGAAGAATGATACTGATCTAATCAGCCTTTGCACTTCAACTATTTTTTTGCTAAGCCTTATTGTTGGCAGGTTTACTGTTGGCTTGGTGTTGCTTTTTCAAGGCTTCAATGCTAGTGAACACTGTTCTTGGTGCCATTATTTGAGCTGTGTGCCTACTTCAAAGTGGAGCTGCAAAGCACCAAGTAACTATTGCATGGTAAGCCTTTTTCTGTATCTACGGATCTGATGTGGCAATCACCAGTTCTGATACTTTTTAACTTGTTAGTTGGGACAATTTGTGTTTAAGAGAAAACCTTAATATATATTAACACAGGATAAGCACTAATGCCAACTCTTGAGTTTCTTTTAACTTTATGTAAATCTCTTAGATAAAATCATGAAAATTATCAGAACTTCAACCACAAGATGTAACAGCATATTATGATAGTAAAAATATTGCATTGATTGGTTTTCAACTAATATGCTGTTTGCAATTGTGATCTACCTTTCCTGTAAGTGTAATGAGAACTTTCATAGGGATATCATTTGCTTTCAATATGATGGTCATGTTTTCATTGCTGCGATTAAGTGCTTAAATTCATGTTTCATTTTTTATTTATAGCCTCGCTGTAAGTTTACTAATATAAGCTTTTTGTGCAGTCTTCACAGCTTGGAAATCAATTAAATCTGACATGCCAAAGCACTGGAAAGGCCGCAACATATGTTCTCAGCAATCCAAACAACACGGAAGCAATTAAAAATCTTTGTGTTGGCCTTTGCAGTTAATGGTGAATGTATGTACTTTCTAACCTGGAATTGATGCCAGCATATTATGGAAAAGATAAATAGAAGTTGATGTTGACATTGAGATTCTCTGGTAATGCTTTTATGGGCGTCTATGGTTTTTATTCTTCTCTTGCATGCTGTGTATTATGATTGTCAGTTGGCAATTATAAAAGATGGAGAATTTAGGACAGTAGTTTTTGCGACAAAGATAAAGAAGTGTCAAACATAAACTTATGTTGAGATTTGAGAGAATGATGACTTGGTGGATCTCCTCATTTCTCAGAAAGAACAACAAAATAGAACAGTAGATGGAATATGTGTACATTTCTTGGATTGTTTTCCCAAATATTAGCTACAGAGAGGGAGATAGGGGCAACCATGGTGAACATAGTAGGAACTAGGTGGGCCGCGCGCCTCGCCGCGCCCAGTAGCGATGATGGGCCGATGAGCGAGGTGGGCCGAAATTCAGGCCCAGCGGCGAGCAGTGTCTAATCCACACCGCCACGCGTCGCGCCAGGAGCGCTGGAGCAACTGGAGGGGCGCTCGGCTCTTGCTGTATAGGGATTAGACTATTAGGAGTTGTCCTGGTTAAAGTAAAATTGTTGCATCACATATTCACATATACTGAAGAAAGATGCTTACACAAGACCCAAGCCAAGCGTCAAGTCATGAATGCTCTCTAACCCCTATGCTGTGCTCTTCCTAGGTTAGCATCCCTCTTCATTGTTTCCTTCCACTTTTGACATAGATATCTTAGTATCTTATTAGCAGAATTATTTAGGTTTTTTTGTGCTACTTTGGGTTGTCAAAGGATGTAAATGTTACAAAACTTGATGGAATGATACTAGTAAAGCAAAAACAAATAAATACCCACTGAAACTTGAATGCTAAATCTGGATTCATTTTATATCCCAGATTCCCCTGCTTTTGCCAATGGTTGTTCCATGGTGTCAGGGATGTATTTTTGCACTTTGATTTTATTATCTCAATCCATCAAAGATACCAAGTATTCAACTGCATGACATGGTCTGCACTCATCACTTTATATAGACAATTCATATCTATGATTTCCTGCATCATTATATAGAATTATTTATGCGTTCTTGTAACTATATGTTTATGGAGTCGAGAGATTAACCACTAGGTCTGTAGTGAAATAAGTTCTGACATGGATCCATCTTTTGGAATGATTATTTCATATGGAAATCTCCTTTATGAGGCAACTACTAACACTGGTCCAGAAAAGTTAACGAGTGTAAACTGACCAAATTACACATGGATATTGGTATAAAAAATGGGAACAGGATACAAAGTTCCATTAATGTTTCAGCTTTCTGGTTAAGAGGGAAGTAGCATAATGTTGCAGCATACAGTGGTGTGACTTACAGATACATAGCAGATAGGTGCCTGTCACTAATGTGCAAGAGCAAAACAGACATACCCTACAGGACATTTATGTCAAGACCTCTAGATGTGATACATGCCATAGCTTCAACCTGTATACTGCCACTAACTGCTTGTCTTCTGCTGCTCGAAAATATAATTCACCACCTCTGCAGTTGTTGCCTTCCTCCCTTCCCTGAAATTCCAGAGCTCATTCACTGCATGCCGTCCCTGAGGACTGTACTCGTTGAGCTCTCTCAGGGTAACCTTCACTGCATTGCAGACAATGTCACCATACTCAGTCCATAATTGTCTCAATTTTGGATCATCTTCATTCACAACGTCCTGAAATCATCCAGATGCGATGCTTTTTAATTAATGACTCTTCAAATAGAATTGAGAAAATGGAACTGCAGATATCAATATATATAAATTGGACAGGTATATATAAATTGGACAGATACCTTTTCTTCTCCATCGACCAAAATAGTTGTAAAGGGATTCCAGGATTTGTTCTTGAGTTCCTTTTGCCAAAGTGAGATCAACCTTGTTCCTTTGCCCTCTGGGTCGTAATCCCTGTACTTCCTCTTGCATGCATGGTGGAAGGGCTTTTCATCAAGTTGTCCCATTCTTTTGATCCCTATAACTGTGCAATCGCCGGTCGCCATGCTCTCCAAACACTGAGCATTGCGATCATTCGGCGGAGGAAAAGCATTACTCATACAGAAGAATTGAAAGTGTAAAAAGGCAACACGTTGTTTACCTTGATCACTTCTTGGCGGGTCTCTTGAAGCTCATTTCTGTTCAGGTGATCTCGTTGTGTTAGTTCAACATATGCATTTTGAAACCTTTCAGATTTTTGCTCTAGACACTCCTTCAAAATTGTAAGTAATTTATAAAGATGTCCATATTCTTCAATGCTCAAGTTTTCCACTGCCTGTAGTTTCGTGTTCAGCATACATATTGCATACTCTTGTGCTTCCTTTTGCTCCAGCTGCTTCTCAAGTTGAATTACTTTTGCGTTAATGGCTTCCATCTCTTCCTTAAAAGCATACATGTAAATGCATTTGTGTGAATTGGTTGGTCATTTGTGAAACAGCTGATGCAAACAATCTTGTTAATTGCTATATCCAAATAGAAAGAAACCTTATGTTTATCGTGAAGCATTTGAGCATTGTCACTGGCCTCGGGCTTTATATCTGCCATGCCCAATGAATTGATCTTGATAGCTAGCTGATTGAATCAACATATCAGAAACAGCATAAGCTAAAGTGTTGCATTGAGAAGGCTAGTCGGAGGTGGATAAATGGAACAGATTGTGTGCAGTGGCGGAGCTGGGATTCAAATTGAGCATAAAGTGTTGCATTGAGAAGGCTAGTCGGAGGGGGGGCTCATTTTCCTTTCTTCTTCCTCCCTCCTTCCTTTTTCTTCTTCCTCCTCTTTTCTTCTTCCTCTTCTTCACTCATGCTTGAAAAATGTTAGGGGGGCTTTGGGGGGGCTCCATGGGTTCTATGGGAGTAGGGGGGCTGGAGCACCCCCAGCACCCCCCCCCCCCCGGCTCCGCCACTGATTGTGTGACTACTTGCGGTATAGTGAGCAAATTCTGCGAATTAACTGGCACAAAAAAGAAATGCTAATGCTACAGCCTAACACATGGTGGCAAATAAAGGTGATGTTAACTGATGCTATTTTTGTTTCCAGCTCCTTGTCAATTTAACTACAGCAGGGAACGAAGCTGGTAGCATGACAATGCAATTTGAACCATAAAATTCTCTTAGGAGAGAGATGGTGCTATCATATGGAATTGTATAATGTACTCTGTTTTTTTATTTGTGAAATGTATTCTTTCTGGCTTCTCCAGCTGAAGTTTCGTTGCTACATTTCATGAACTCGTACATTGACTCTGGTGTCGGTGCAGACTGCAAACACATGTATGCGGACGTGAACTGCAGATCCAAGCAGAATCCTTTTTTTTTTTGAAAGAAAGATCCATACAGAATCCTGTAATCCAGATAAAACGAGTATACCTTCTCCAGTTTGCTGAAGTGGAGATCTGTTCTGCATTCCTTCAGTTCCTGGATTCTGTCCACCCGCAACTCGATCTCTCCCTTGACCGCATCCAGCTCCGCCCTCAGCTTCTCGTTCTCCTCGTCGACGCCATGGTTCATCTCTGGCAGGGAATTGTCAGCCACGGCTTTTAGCTCTGCAACAATCACAGGAACATAGCGGCAATCAGGTTCTGACAGAAGTCTTGGATCACAATTCCATGGAATTAACCCTAAACGCGCCGTGGATCCATGGATTAACCGTTGAGCTCGCTGCGAAGCCAGCTGCTCTCCTCCTCCATCCTCTGGACCGCCCTGACCATCTCCTCATTCTTGGCGGCCAAGAGCCTCTCCCTCCTCTCGTACTCGCCGGCCACGGCGCTAAGCGTGACGGCGACGCTCGCCTCGTCCTTCTCGACGTCCTCCACGCTCCTCGCCGCGGCGCCGGACTCCCTCAGGATCCTCCCGACCGCGCCGTCGCCGAGCAGGTCCTCTCCCACGGCCGCCCAGCCGAACACGCCGCCGGCGCCCTCGCTACTACCCTCACGACCGCGCCGCTGCCATTCCCTCCTCCCGGCGCCGGCGAAGTGGACGGCCAGCGACATGGCGTCCCGAAGGCCTGCCCAGTTCTTGCCGAAGTGGAGCAGCAAGAAGTGTTGCTGGTGGTTGGTTGGCTCCTCCTGGAGCGCGGTGGTTGCGACGCCGGCGAAACGCTGGTGAGCGTGGAAGGCGAGGGTCGTCGCGGCATCAGCGTCCTCATCGGCGGCGGCCATGGCGAGGATGCCGGTCCACGGCCAGACGAGGAGCTCGTCGGCTCCCGCATCAGCCATCAGTACGTCGTCGGTCGGCATGGAAGTCTTTGGTCGCAGAGGCTTCAACGCATGCAGTGGTTGGGTGGGGCTCTGCTCTGTAATTCTGAATGGCATCGCCTTTGTTTTAGAAGTGTCTCTGTGTCAATCGACTGAAATCTAGCTTATGTGTCAATCACCAGCCACAGCCGATAGATCATCATCCAACGTCTTAGTTGTCCCCCACATGTGTTTTCTGTCTTCTGTATGTTAACGGGCCCGCAATGTACTGTTGCACACCATCGGACACAATCAATAACGGGCACGACAGTCTTTTTTGAACCCGTTAGTCAGACACAATCAATAACGGGCGCGACAGTCTTTTTTGAACAGTCAGTTTGAGTCATGTTTTGTCCCTGTTATGGGCCCGTTTGTTAAGAAAGAATTGTCGCTCCAGTCTACTAGTAGTTCGTATTCGGCCCACTAAATACCTATTTTGTTTTCTTTCCGATTCCAACTAGAGTAAAAAACAAAAAAATTATAAGCAAACATGTAATAAAAAATAAAATAAAAAGTATATGTAAACCTGTAGTAAAAAATAAAAAAACAAACAAAAAATTCACACGTAATATTGTGTACTGTTTTATCTTTTTTTACAACTAAAAACAAACCAGAAAGCAAAAAAGCAATAAATAAAAAGTTAACGGTAACTTTTTAGGCTAGCCACGAAGTTACAAGTCAATTTCTCCTAGCCCGTCTTTTTTATTACAATTAAATAAAAATCCAAACCTAACAATCTCAACTAAAGTCAAAAGACATCACAGAACAACATTTTTCAAGTGTTGTGCCAACCTTGCATACTTAATTCTGGCATTATCTCCTCCTTCAGTAGTCTTTCACTCTTTTGTAACATAGGAGCTGGTCAGCCGCTAGACGCAGAAAGGGAATGTCTGTTTCCTGAAAAATTCTAGTGTGAAAGTAAAATTTATTGCTATAAAATCAGTAAAGTTCAGTAAAATAAAATGCAACCTTGGGGAGAATTAACTAAATAGGTGCTATTAATGTGAAGCTAATTACTATCCCACCGACTAAAACAATAGTTGTACCAGGCAACCTAAAAAAGACATGGAAAAATAAGTTATAATTATAAAATATAATTTCTAAAATTCTACAGTTGAGATTGAGTGCTTTTATATAGTTGGGCTGTAATTTTCACCACAGTACAGCCAAATAAAAGTTTACAAACTACATAAGAGGGATAAATGAGTAATTATTTCTTAAAACACTATACAGATCTAAGTTTCAACAAAAAATGATGGAACACAATGCCACAGGGTACCGCCAAGATAAATGACCACAAATTCAGGATTTCTCCTACAAGACGCCGATTTCTTCCATATGCTTTTCGACAAAACAGAACAAGGCTAACATGGCCTAGCAATCCATTACTATCTTGTTGCCTCACCTAAGAAAATGGGTAAAGATGGGACGGTTTCATGGTTACCTGTTATCTTACATAGTTCATTATATCTTAGAAAAATTAGTTGACTATGATAGTAACTAAGCACATAACTTCTGACAGTTATTTTTACAAGGCCCAAGGGGTCAAATAACCAAAAAAGAACACATATTTACCATAAAGCTTGACCGACCAAGACAGCCATCACACAAAAATGATAAGAAATATAACAGGTTATAGATCATAGATGCATACAAGCACAACACAAAATGAGGGTAGGATTGGACCGACAGAGATAACTACCATAGAATTCTATAAGCTAAAGATGGAAATGTCTACTGAGGCATTCAGAGCCACTAGACTCTTGAAAATCTGCATAAAAATCATCATCTAGATGGTGTTCACATAATGAAATCAAACCATAATAATTCTTTATAGTGATGACATCTATAGCTAGCTACAGCCATAATGATTCGGTCAACATATGTAGCGTCCCGAAAACTCACCAAATTTAAATCGTGCACTAATCTTGTTTCTCGTCGTTGAGCTCGATCCCTCCTTAAAACCCTAACCCCAGCTTTCCGGGAACCTCCCTGTTCCGATCTTCCGATTCCCGAAAAACTTGTCCCGACACTCGTATCCAGTACCCAGTTTTCCCCCTCGACCCGCGCGTCGCGCTCGCGCGCGCCCAGGCGCCGCGCGTGGCCGACCGGGCGCCGCGATCACGGCGCGAATCCCGCTCTCTCCCTATCTCTTTTCTCTCTCTCTCTTTCTCTTTTTCTATTTTCTTTTTTCCCCTCCCTCTTTCTCTCTTCCCCTGCCGCGCGCACCCAGGGCCGACCCCTCTCTTCCCGCACGCCGCCCGGCCCGGCTTGCCCAGCTCGCCACCACGCCTGCCCCGCTCCCGCGCAAGCCGCTCGCCGCCACCTCGCTTGCCCAGGCCGCGCGCACCACCCTCGGCCCGCCCGTGCACGCTCACGCAAGCACGAACGCGGCACCTGGCACGGCGCACCGGGCCGCGCCACCTCTCCCTGCTCCCGGCCGCTCTGCTCCGCACGCTCGCCTGCCCCGCGAACGCGCGCGAGCGCGCCCAGCCGGCCGCCTGCTGCCCCCCCCCCTTGTTCCCGCGTGCGCGCGCACGGCACGCCGCGGTGCGACGCCGCGACACGAAGCGACTGTCGTTGACGCTGCACAGCGGCGGCGACTTCGGCACAGCGTCGCCTGCGTTGGTCGCCGCCCGGCCGCGGCTGCAGCGCCGTGTCCCATCGCCGTACGCGCCCGCCCCGTTGACGCCTGCACAGAGCCTCGCCGCCCCCCACACATTATCGCCGCTCAGCGCCGCTCGCCGGCCCCGCCCGCACCGCCACCGCCTTAGCTCGCCTATAAAAGGGCGCCCAGCATCGCCCCTTCGCCCCACGGCCACCACCGCCACCCCAGCCCTCCTATTCTAGCTTGCAGCGCCGCCGCTTGCCATTGCCACCGCCGGCCACCGCGGAAGCTCCCTCCCCACTACTCCACGGCCCGAATCAAGGTAGGGGATGGCATCCCTATGGCCTCCTGATGCTCCTTCCCCTTCCCCCATCCGCTACCATAGCCCAGGGCCACCGGCCAAGCACCATCGCCGCCCATTGCCGCCGGCCGCCGTGGCTGGGCCGCCTCGGGCCACCTCGGGCCAAGCCGCGGCCGGGAATCAACCCCGCGAGCTTCCTTGGCCCTTTTTCCCTTGCCCCAGAGCCGCCTCGAGCCTTTGGCCGCCGGATTCGGCAACGCCGGCGCGCCGCCGGCCCCCTCCCCTGTTTCCAGCGCGGGGGAGGAAGAGGAAGAAAGGGCGTTTTTGCCCATAACCCCCTCCATTCCTTTCTATTTATTTAAGGGCCCTCCCACCCTTTGTTTCCTTTCAAATAAAACCCTGTCCTTTATGGTAATCACAAACAAAGCCTCCACTATATAAATTTGATTAGAAATAAAACCCTACTCCATTCCAGAATAACCCGAACCTCCCCAGAAATTACAACCAAGTCCCTTCCGTCCCAAACCAATTCACGAACAGGTCCCTGGACCCCTGTTTAGGCCCTGAACACCCCTTTTTACCTATCATTTCATGCGCCTAACAACCTCGGATCTACCTAAAACTTTACCACGACTCTCTTAATATAGTTTTGACCATGCCATTAGAAGCACACCCAAAAATATCACTCCATACCCTATATTTTATGTGTCCCCGTTTCGAGCTCGACGACAAACCTTTATTTTCGGTGTGTTGATTGTGTGCTTGTTGTGTACGCTGTAGACCACGGAGTGAACGAAGGAGAACCCGTCAACGAGCCGAACTGTGAGCAGGAGAACGAGGACCAGTTCCGAGACCCCGAGCCCGAAGGACAGGACCTCCCCGAAGGCTACGAAGACGGCAAGTTCAATCCCATCCTTTGATGCATGTTTTTGTCCTAGTTTTTATAAACACAACCCAATGGCCTGTTTTATAAAATTGCATATGTTTTGCTTGCATGAAAACACGGTTGGATAGCCACCCCTTGATTTGTTATAACCAATCCTTGACCACCTAGATTAATGTCTGATTCTGTTTAGACGTTAATCGCTGCTAGAACGCTTAGGACCTCATACTCATTACAACTTGTTTTTATAAAGAAAATGCGTGTGTGTGTGGGAAGGGATAAAATGTGGATTTTCGAAAGATGAGTATAGACGGGATGGACGGCATTTCTGTGTGATTTGCCGATTGGTGTGCTTGTGCCTGTGTGGCAGGGCAAAGAAGGGAGATATCCATCTTGTCGTGTCTAAGGACTGAGTTGGTGTGTCATCTCACCTAACTCTACTATCGTGCAAACCACTCGACCGTTGAATGGGCAACGGCGTAGCATAAATCCCACTAGTTGGTGTGATAGCCATCAGGAGAGCTGAGAGCAACGGGTGACTAAGGAGAAGGGATAAGCCCGAGTGACTTATGCCCGGTTATACCTAAGTGAACGGTCAATGACCCCTTGGTGCATCCCGTGATGGCTAGTCAGGCTTAGCTAAGGTGGGTAATGGCTATGTTGGGATCTACACCGACACGACGGTGTTCGAGTTGTGGTATCCTACTTGTGGGTAAAGTTGCACACCTCTGCAGAGTTAAGAATCTATTCGAATAGTCCGTGCCCACGGTATTGGGCGAGTTACGGTGTGGTCACATAACTAGTGTTTTATTGGGATGGGCTGGTGTGAGTTGTTTTGGAATTGTGTCCGGCAGTTGTGCCGTGTGCTACGACGGACGGGGAGTTCGGTAGCAGTTTTAAAACTTGAACTCCGTGTTACTACAAAAACTGATTTCTAAAAGGTTTTCTGTTAAATAAACCCCTGCATAAAATATTATTTTTCTACAAATTAAACCGTAACCTTATCCTTGATTTACCTATGCATATTATTCTGTTATAACCCCCCTCCGTGGGTGTGGTTGGACTTGCTGAGTACGTTCGTACTCACCCAATTCTTACTTTTTACAGAAGAAGACCCAGACTTCGTGCCAGACGACGCTGAGTAGGGTTTTCGTTCTACACCCAACCTTGCCTGTGGAACCGACCCTGTTGAGATGCCTCCGCTGTCGCAGTACTCCGAGCCCGTGATAGACCCCATGTGGTTTGCGGTCTGGTGTTATGTCGTAGCCTGGTTAATTATTATTATCATCTGTATCGAGTGTCCTCCAAGATTTGTATGGTTTTGAAACATCTGATGTAATAAATGTGGCATCAGCCTTCTGGGACTGGTGCTTTGTATCACATTTAAGTCTTCTCTTATGAGGGGACGCTTCAACATACCAAAAAATAAGAAAAGAAATATATTGCTACATTAGAGTTTGATTAAATTTAAAAGTTCAGAGATACTTTGATCATAAGGTAAAAACTCACATCAAGTATGATTTGTACCAGCTAGCATGATACAACAAAAATGGAAATCAGTCAACCATAAACTAGACAAAGAAAAAATTCGATGAGGAATACCAAATCGACCAGAAGTTCTATTCTAGGTAACATTTGAACAAAAAAAATATGCTACAATTTTATTGAAATTATATAAGTGGTAGTTGTGTAATATTTGTGTATGTTGCTTGAATTTTTTAAATGGAAATTAAGTTTTGAGTAAACTGCACAGCAGTGGTCTCTAGTATACCAATACTATAATTTTCTTGTGTCGGTCTAGTCTAAAAATTTATAACGAAATAATAACAATACAGCTAGTCATAGTGTAATTCTAGTACAAATAGTTGCAACTTTTTTATTTACACTTGTTACAACCAAGAAAATTATAGTATTGGTATACTAAAATTTAAGAAGTGAGCGTTGCAATATTAAGGTCTTTCCACCATAGACAACACAGTAGAGGCACTAAAATTTTGGAATGACACTACAATATTCATTATCAAGCCACTGCAAACAAACATCACTTGTCTGATTTGGCAATGCACATATCCATCTTGGTCAAACTGAAAATAAAATATACCAAAGGCACAATGCAATTATATTGACATTACAGAACCGATAAAAGTGTAATATTTATATATAAAACTTGTAAGTTTTCAGATGGGAACTATAATGTTTGGTTTGTGAAAACAGAACCAGAGGAAGTTTTGAGTCAAAAAGATGTTACAAAATTAGCATATACAAGATTTTCATTTTTTTTGTTCAAAAGAATATTATATTACTCGTACAACCAAGTTGAATAAAAAAACTCGATCAGCAGGGAAGGACGCCCCCACTGACATTGAATAGAGCTGCTACTAAATCTCTAAACATTGTACAAAATTGTAATCTCAACACAAGCTGAATAGAGCATGCAAAACATGCTGGTTGTTACAGTGTAACTGCCCTTTCTAGCAGCCTTGTGTTAGCTAGAGGTGCTGGTTAATGCACACAAATTTTAGATATTTTTTTAGAAATAATAAAACTTAGATATGAGAAACAATAAAACTCTACTGAGTAAAAGTTATCAGGCTATTAGATCCACACTCATAGCATGGGCAAATAATAAACTTTTGCATACCCCAAAGGTCATTGCCATCTGCTAGACAAAAATATACTTCTGAAAATAAATATCGATGCTTTGACTTACACCTGTCCAAAATGAAGTGTCCCAGCACATGGTCAAGGCACAATATTTGCAGTCTTCAATTCTAAGTAATGAAAACTAGATTGTGACCATATTATATTAATTATTGATAGTAGTGTAGACTTTGCCGGGCATCTAGAACCTACACAAATCAGATAACCCCAAATTATCATCACAAACTAGAACGCCCAGAACAAGGGATTCATTCAAACAAGAAACTGTGAAATAAGGGGCAAGATATATAAACTTGTGAAAGCACGCACCTACTAACTTAAATCCTCTACATTATAATTGAAAATACAAAAAGAAACAAATTCACAGCAAATGATATTGAAAATGTGTAGTTGTGTACAGGAAAACAAACCATAAACAATACAGAAGGTCACATACACCAATAAATCACAAGGCACTAGATAACCGATCAATGATCAGACTACAACGGAAGATCTAAAAACCTAATCATGGGCTACTCGATATGCGCGCCCAGATCAATCCGACACTATTAATCCACCCTTCATCAGATCAAGTTGTATCAACACAAAATGGAACACGGATCAGCAACAGGGAGAAATGGAAGGCGTCCTTACATTGATGGAGGAGTAGGTGTCGAGGACACGCTAACCGCAAATAGCTACTGTCTCAAACTCTCATCCATACAATGGGCGCTTACCTGATCTTCTCAGTCTCTCGCGGCAGGGGGGTGGCGAGGCACCGCCTAAACTGCGGTGGACGAGACAAAAGTGGCTGCCTGATTCATGAGTTACCCCTGGACAGGGATGGGCAGTGCGGCGGTGGCGGCGGCTGCGGGAGTGGGGCGGCGAGAGAGGCTTCCTAGAGACAGGAAGCGGAGTGGAGAAGAGAGGAGACAGCCTGGCAGCCGACATGGCTGGGAGATCGCCGGAGGTGGGGTCTAGATCTAGGTTTAGACACATTGTTTGCTGCGGCTCCGGGGGAGTGAGGATGGGTTGGGGCAATAGCGAATTAGCGATGTGCCTGGCAAGCTAAACGGGCAGGTGGACAAGACAAACGGACCCGACAACATCTAAACGGGTAAAAAGAAACTCTCATGCGGACCCGACAACACAGATAACACGCTGATTCATCACAGACGTTCAGCCTTGATCGGATGGCTTATAGCGTCGATTGATGGATATACAAATTGTCAACCTATTGACAACGAGCATATCTGAATAAAAAAAGAAGCCCACAAAAATAATTGCCGCTTCACATCCCGTCGCCTTTCCTCCCGTCGCGCGCCGCGCCGTCATCCCGTCGCCAACAGCCACCGCGGACTCCAATGCCGGTGACCATCATCTAATCCGGCCGGCTATCTCCTCCTCCCATCGGTCAGCATCTGCTCCTCCGATCGAGACAGCTAGCTGAACGTGAACCTATACATCAATCGAGCACAGCGCAGCGCCGTTCTGGTTGATCGAATTCTTTTTCTTGTTGGGTCCCTCGTCCTTGGCGTGCGTGGGAGAGCGCGCCGTGAGCCCGTGAATCGCGGCGATGCCGGAAAGAAGCGATGCCAAGTTGCTCCGCACGAGCATATATGTGCGTGGAAGGAGAGGATTTTGCCAAGTTAACAAAAATGCTAAGTTGTTTGCCAAATTGTTGGAGACTATTTTTTGTTCATTTGCCAAAAAAATTAAGATGCCAACTTGGTTTAGAGAACTCTTGGAGATGCTCTTAGAAATCCAATATAAATTGGATTATCCTATTTTTTCTATCCAACAAATCCAACTATATTTGGATCTAAACTAAACGGATGTCCATATTCAACTTGGTCCAAATCCAGTAAAATCCAATTGGATGTTGGACAATGTCAAATCCAATCCCAGGAGTAGCTTAAGGCTCCCTCGCAGACAAAATGGAACTAGGATAGGTAAAAGAAGAAAAAGGGAAATCGTGGCTTCTCAGTTCTCACCACCCCCAACAGCTGCAGCAACACTTCGATCGATGCCATGGCGTATGGGCGATCCGCCGGACTTTCCCGTCGCGTCGCATCCGCCGGCGGGGGGCAGGGATATGGTTACGGCGGCGGAAGAATGGGCGGTGATTTAGGAGAATGGAGGGGGGTGAGTGAGGGAATGTTTAGTTCAAAAAAAATTTGCACAGTACCCGTCACATCGAAATGTCTAATTAATTATCACGAACTGAATCTTTTAAGCCTAATTAGTTTATAATTAGATATTATTTGTCAAGTAACAATAAAATATTCTACAGTACCAACATCTAAACTTTTTCAACAACTAAACACATCCTAAGAGTGGGAGGAACGAAGCTGCAGCTTAGGGCCCTATTTGGCGGGCTCCTGGAGCGGCTCCAACACCAGCTCCACCCGGAGCCGTGCCAAACGGGTGCAAATGGAGCACCTCCATCCCAGGAGCCACACATGAAGCTGGTTCCGGCTTACACAGAGGAGGCGGAGCCACAAAAACATGGATCCACACGGCTCCTCTCGTTGTATTCATATCTTGTCCTCGACCGAGAGCTCGCAGTGTGTGTGGAGGAAGCCAGCAATGCGCGCGGAGGTGGACGGAAGATTGGCACGTGAAGGCCACCGGGAGCCGGCCAGCCGGCGGCGCACGCGGAAGCAGGGCCGAGTCGAGTGGCCGGAGATGCATGCGGAGGTGCGAGCCCGCAGCGAGGATGGCCAGCTACTGGAGCGCGAGGTGAGGCGGCGGCAGGGACGCCCGGCCGCGGGAGCGCGAGGTGAGGCGGCGGCGGCCGTGGGGAGGAGGAGGCGCCGGCCTCCGGTGCTTTGGGAGGAGGAGGAGGAGGCGCGGGCCACCGCCGGCAAGTGGAGGAGGCGCGGGGGCCGCCGCTTGAAGGAGGACTGGAGATGGCCAAGCGGAGGAGGAGGCGGCAGGGCTGGGCAACGAGTCGTGACGAAGGGGCTGGCGACTGGATAAGAGGAGAGGAGGAAAAAAGAAAGGGAAAGAAAAAAAATAAGAAGAGGGAAAAAAGAAAAGGAAAAAGTGGAAAAAGAAAAAAAGAGCAATTTAGACTTTTTACAACCTCAATCCAACAAGTGAAGTTGTTTTATCAAATATTTTCTAAAACGGCTCCACCTCCATCAGAGAAGCCGCTCCACCGGAGGAGCCGTAATTGTTTTTGGAGGAGCCGGAGCCCTGCCAAACAGGCCCATTTACCACCAGCGTCTCTTCATCTTCGTTTACTGCTTCATCTTTTCACCGTGTTTTGTAAAATTTTATAAAAAAACGAATGCATGCATGGAGTACTAAATGAAGTTTATTTGCGAAACATTTTCATGGATGCGTGTAACTTTTCGAGACGAATCTAGTAAGTTAGGTTCCACCATAATTGGCTACAGTGATGCTACAGTAACTGTGCCTAATCATCCCCTGCTCACGCGGTCAAGAGCCTCAGTAGCTACAGTACTGCTACAGTACCATATCTGTGGAGTTGGTTTTGTGATTATACATCATTTAATACCTCGATTAGTAGTCAAAGGGTCGAAAAGTTTTCCTGGAAAATTTTACAACCTCCATCCAAACACGGCTATTCTTCCTCACTCTCCAAACTCCAAGAGGTTCTCTATATCTCTCCCAATTGTTAGAAATAGAGATTTTGATGAAAGAAATGCCCTCTAAGAGCTTCTCTAAGTGGTTATCCAAATATAGACATCATCTATTCTGGATTTTTTACTAGCCAAAGATAGATAGCAAAAATAGCTCTCTTGAGCGTAAACAAGATATAGAAAAGCTATTGGAGTGAAAATGTATAGAAAGCGATTTTTATGTAGATGACTCTTCAAATGATGATTTAGAGAGTGAAATTTAAAAAGACTCTTGTAGATGCTCTTAGTATATATTTATAGTAACCATTTGTAATTCGTAAATAAAGAAACACATACTTTATTAAGAGCATATTTTATGCACAGCACAAGCAGATTTTTTTAGCACGGTAGAAAACACATTCTAGGGAATCGCAGGTATCTGTTACGTTATTTGCCGGCCCCAGTTTAGTCAACTAAATGTTCAGCTCAGCTCACATACTTCAGTAGGCGACAGGGTAAACTCATCAGAGTTGCAACAGCCATCAGCCCATAACCGCATCATACGAGGCAAAAGTGCACTAATTCAGCCAGACCTTCTAAACAGATGGGGACAAGTAACATCAAGCTAACACCAATTGGTTAAATTACGGTACAAATGCTGAAAACAGGCAGCATGATTGATTAACCTATTACAGCACAAGGCCAGCACTTGCAGTACTACCAGTAACTACATAAATGTACAGACACCTAAGAAGAGCACGAACGGGTTGATATTATTCAGTTCACCAACCACATCCATTTCTGGGATGTAAGCGGCAACAGCACCACATGCACATAACACATAAGCTTTTAATTTCGCACCCGATGGAACACACAGTGGATAAATCTCCTATGGCACCAACGGCGCAGAGGATAGACCTCCTAATGGGGGATCGAGCAGCACAGGCCTCCCATAATGGCACCAACGGCACGCTTATGGCATGCTCGAACTACTTATTGGCTTGGGGCGGTCTAGCGGACCAGGGTGCCTATTTTCAGCCCCTCCTGCGCTTGGTGGTTGTCTCCATCTGCCTGAACAGATACTTGAGCACCTCCTTCATCGTCGCCTTCCGTCCTTTACTGAAGTTCCAGAGCTCGGGCACCACATACCGCCCACTGGGGTTGTACTCATTTATCTCCATCAGCGCAGTCTTCACCGCGTTGCACACGTCATCGCCATACTCGATCCATAGGTACTTCAGTTTCGCATCATCATGATCTAGAACTTCCTGCGAAGAACAAAGATGGCCATTATTTCCGAACAAATACTAGTGTCTCTAAACATAACCCAATAGTCAGATAGAACAACACAGCAAATACCTTATCTTCTCCATTATCATGGACAACCTTAAAAGGATGCCAGGATGGCTTCTTCAATTCCTCCTGCCAACTTGAGAGCAGCTCTGCTGCTTTGGTCTGGTAATCATCGTTTCCGTATTTCCGCTTGCATGCATTATAAAATGGCTTTTCATCAAGTTCTCCCATCCTTTTGATCCCAATAGCTGTCTGCCCATTTAGCTCTTCCTCCAAACCCTGATCATTTCATCAATGCCAAACATGAACCAACTGATAGAGAACACTTCAAGTGCATTGTAATTGCTAATGAACATATAGCATGCGAAGTACCTTAATTAATTCTTTCCGGGCTTGTTGTAACTCATCGTTACTTTCACGCTCTTTCCTCACAAGATATCCACTCAAATCTTCCAGACGCTTCTTCTCATGCTCTAATCTTTCGCTCAGCTTCTCCATCTTCTCATGAATATCCCCATCATCATCTCCTTCCAAATGTTTCATTACTTGGAGTGTACCATTCAACCGTGCAACTTCAAGCTCAAGTTGCTGCTTCTCAAGCAGCTCCTTTTCCAGTTGGAGCATCCTTGCAAATACATCTTCCTTTTCCCTCTGATTATTAAAATGTATCAATGCTCATGATCAGAACCTACAGCAACCATCTAGAAAACATATAGAAACTAAGAAAATGTCAAACCTTCTGGTCATCCAATAGCTTCAGAACATCTTCATCAGCCCTCTGCTGCTCTATACTAGCTAACTCAAGTTCACTGTTATCATCTTTCGCCTGCACAATTCCAATGTTGAACTTAAAGTAATTATATAAGATATTGCAGTATGCAACTAACACACTGATATGCTCAAACTGTCATCATTAGTTTTATGAATCTGACAAGCTATGGAGCACGCACTTAGGACATAGAATAAAAACTGGTGTTCGGTGAAAAATGACATAGAATTTGGATGATAAAATATTCCATAACAACATATCCCTTGTCAGAGTGAAAATAATGATGATATATGATTTTAAACAACCTATACAAGTCTCAAATGGAACATACAAGTCTCAGCTTAGCTGCTCTACAGTTCTTTGAGGAAGTCTTTTGTTTTCTAGTTATCTCTCTGATAGCTTTAGCTGATGGTGTTTTTTTTTCACGTTAGTGCCTACTTCTGTGTTGGGAAACTTTTCTGGTCTGTAAGCTGCTGCTTTCACTTTGGTTGTTGGTTGGCGCCAATGCCGTAAACTGTAACGCACGTTCTTATTTGTCTTAGTGAAAGATGGGGGGCTTGGCCCTAAAACTCTAAAAAAATATAAAAATAGCAACTTCAAAATCCATGTTTTCATGATAATGACAATCACTGAAATAAAAGAATGTCTGACACCCTGTAAGTCCAGATTACTATGAATTGTAAGTCTAGACTATGAATGTTATTTCAGCAGAGGTTACATGTGCATAGATATAGTGCTTCACTTGTATAGTTGTTCACTTTACCTTCTGCCTCTCATCATCGAGTGTCTTCCTGTCGTTAGCATTCTCAGCTGACAGCTTTTCAAGTTGCTTAGCTCGTGAATTCAGTTCTCTCCTCTTATTATCTAATTCTTGCCTCAAGTTTTCATTTTCTTGGAAAATTCGCAGAGCATTTTCACGAGCCCTGCGATGAAGATTGCGCATTTCTGAAAACAAGGATACAAAATGTATTAGATTAATTGATTTCTAACAGAGAAAACTTGCTATGTTAATTTTGTAATGCAAAGAAGCTAAAGCTAAGCAATCACATTAGCAATTGGGGGAGATTTGTTCATACATGTGAGCAATGTTCATCTCATCAGGTAAGGCCCTGTTTAGTTCCCTTCAAAATTCCAAAACTTTACAAGATTCCCCATCACATCGAATGTTTCAACGCATGCATGAAGTATTAAATGTAGCTAAATAAAATAACTAATTACACAGTTAGATTGTAATTTGCGAGACGAATCTTTTGAGCCTAGTTAACCCATGACGGGACAATAATTATCAAATACAAACGAAAGTGCTACAGTGTTTTACACCCAAATCTTTACGCAACTAAACAAGGCCTAAGTTGTAGTTTAACAGAGAAATATAATGTTAAACCATATAAGAAAGGAATGGAGTAACTTAGTGCATAATAGTATTAATATCTGAAAAAAGCCCTGCATTCATCTAACCAACCCATAATCGTATCTCTATATAATCCATGTCCAATATAAAACTATGGAAAAAAAAACTAATTTCAGAACTACAAGACAGAATTAACATGTACGGATCTGCTCCGTTACACATAAGTTTCACAGCCATGATTATGTCACACATGCAGGCAAATCTAGACCATCAAGTAAAGCCGAAGGAAAGGAAGCAAAATTGCACATATTACCTTCATTGTACGCCTCGTGTAGTTTCCTGTTATCCTCCTCGAGCCGTGAGATAGAGAGTTCTGTCGCATTCTTCTTTGTCTCCAAATCATGCAAGAATCGGTTCTTTTCCTCGATCTGAGATGCCAGTCTTGCCACCATCTCCCCTGACTTATCTGACTCAGTCTTGGAGACCTCATCTATTGTTTTCAGGATGGTATGCTTCCTCAAAAACCTTCCCGCCACAGTTCCTCCATTGTAATCCCCCTCTCGGGCCACCCACCCATAAACCTTAACCTCTCCTTCACCTTCACCTCCCTCCCATTCTGCAGCACCCATACCACTACTCCTTGTCTCAAATTCTTTCTTCCCCAGCTTATTCACGCTGAAATGGTTCTCAAGCGTAAGCGCATCATTAAATCCACTCCAATCATTGGTAAACCGCACAATTGCAAAGGTTTCGATGGCGTCCATCCCATCAAGAAACAAAGGCACAACCTCAACAAAACTAAACATGGCTATTCTGCCAGAAAACTCCTTGGCATTGAAGCCTGCACCGGCAGCAAGAACACAAGCCCATGGCCAAGCATACTTTTCAACCTCCAGCGGCAGCACCCCATTCTCTGCCGGCACAGAACTGGATCTGGCAGGAGCAGCATTGGCTTTGGCCTCCCCGGTGGCACTTCCACTGCCATTGGAGTTAGCAGGGGCGGGTTTAATGGCACCGAGGATGCCAGTGATACCCACCAGGTCGCCCGCGAAGGACGGATCGGTGCGGACGAAGCGGGCGAAGGCGCGGTGAGACGCGCGCTCGCGGCCGTGGCGGCGGTGCTTGCTGGAGACGCCGATGCCGTCGGCGTGCTGGAGCAGGTCCTTGATCTTGTACCCCTGCTTCTTCTTGCCGGGGCAGAAGGGGCAGCGGAAGGTGCCGTCCGGGTTCCGCACCCGGTGCTTGCCGGACGTGAGGAGGCTGAACGACTGCTCCTCGTAGTCGCTCTCCGCGTCCGAGTCGTCCTCGTCAGAGTCGCCGTCGGAGTCCTCGGCGTTGGGGCCAGCTATTCCGGCGGCCTCCGCCGCCGCCTCGGCCTCGGCCTCCTCGTAGGGGTCGATGTAATCGTCCATGTCAAGATCCATTCCCGGAGCTCAGGGATCCAGCAGAGACAAGTCCTGAACACAAGCACAGCGATTCTTCACCGAATCCTTAAGAGGAACAACGCGATTTTTCTCCAAAACATTCCTCGATCCAAACATGCAGAACAGGAGCGCAAACGACTCACCTTTTCCCCCCGAAGCGGAGCACAATCTCTGCAAAATGGCAGCGAAACTGGATGGAATCGGGCCGAGAAACCCCCGTCCTATATCAATCCCGCGGCGAAATCGCGTTCTCACGCACCAGGATTGAACGCAACGACGCCGCCCTCGCAGGATAATATGGAGGCACGGCGGAATCGGCGAGAAAGGCAAGAGGCAAGGATTAGCACCAACATTCAGTCCAGTCCTGAGGTGGTTTTGGTGGGGGGGGGCACGGGAGAGGGGAGGAGATGCCAGTGGTACGGGGTGAGAGGATGACATGTGGGGCCAGTTTAACCTGACGACGGTGCCCGGGACCACGTGGCAGGTGCTCTGACACTTTGACTCCATCGGGAGGCGTTACGTGGGCCCGGTTAATGCGGCTTTTAGGTCATTTCACGATGCTTTTGTCGCTTGCCTGCTGAATCACATCTCTCTGTCCATATTAAAATTCTTGAGAAATGGATTAATTTGGTTATGAATTGATGACGAAATAGAAGTTTTCCCCTTTTATGGAGGGTATATCCTTCGTTGCCAGAGCAGTGCAAGAAAGTACATTGATTCCACAATCGGGCATCCGGCACTAGAAAAACTTAAAAAAAAATACATGAGGATATTTCATATACACACTGAAATAAAACGTACCATTACTTTTATCAATAAGGTATTACTACTGTGTTCCTTCTTTTATTGATTTTTTTATTTATCAATAATAAGGTACTATTGTGTTCCTGCTTTTATTGATTTTTTTCTCTCTACGGGACGAAACACAAGTCCGACAATTTGCATCATGTCACAGTAGTCCACGGTTCACAACATTGCCACCTTCAGCGCACAGGTGCTCCGAGCGATGGACCGAGACCTCGCACGGTCGCGCGGCTCACCAGACGGGCAGCAGGTAGCAGAACTCGGCGTCGTACGGCTCGACCTCCACCATCTTGGCCGCCGGCGCGCCCCTGCCGCCGCCGGCGCCCAGCACCTCCCTGATGGCCCGCCTGAGCGGGGCCGCCGACGCCCGGGGCAGCTGGCTGTGCACCCACTCCAGCAGCGACGCGGCGTCGTCGGCGAAGTCCCGCATGTGCCAGTGCAGCAGCTTGGGCACCACCACGGCGGCGGCGGCGCGCTGCCTCCGCCCCCCGGCGGCGCGCACCGTCGACTCCAGGTACTCCACCTTGGCGCGCTCCAGCTCGCTCGACACGTCCTCCGCCGTGTACACGCGCAGCTGCGCCGCGCGGCGCATACGTGGAGGTCAGTTTGGGGAGAGAACAAAAGGAAACGCCGGCAGGAGCTGGCGGTGGCGCGTCACGTACCGCCGGCGAGGAGCGGCTGCCTCGGCACAGCGCGAAGACGACGTTGGGTTCAGGGTACCCGAGCCTGTACGCGCGCAGCAGATCCCTCTGTCCTTCGTCCATGGTCCCCTTATCATCATCATCATCATCAAGCAACCCTTGCTCAGGTTAAATGTTTGTATTCTGAAAGAGCTTATGGTTCAATGGTGAAAGATAATCTTGCATACCTGCTTGCCTTCGGGAGAGTGCCTCAGGATGAGGTGCTCGATCGACAGGACATTCAGCACTGTTCCTCCGACGTTCACTGAAGCCTGAAAAATGTCAGTTTCTGTTAGCAATGAACATGCAGATAACGTGGTTCGATCTATTCTGAAGCATCGAGTTTTGTCGATGCAAAGAACACTGTACCTGATTCAGCAGCGCAAGAAGCTTCTCTGGAGATGGGGGTAAACCGTGCTGAAGAAACGCCTGAAACCATGACGGGAGAATATCTTGTCCTGAGTTAGCATTGATTTCGAGGAATTGTTCTTTCGTCAAGCTACGCCTGAGATGGAATTGAAGGGCAGCTTACAGTACATGCATCACGCAGAAGTTGTAGATGTTGATCCAGAACGCCAGCTTCTGCTTGTTCGTCAGAAGGCTCGGATCGGCAGTGCCAAGCTTTTGCATCAATCCTCTGTCACAGATGCTATCAGGTCTAGCGCTTCCCCTGATCGTTGAACAGCACGCAGAAATGGGGAGCTAGCTCACCTCAAGTTCTTGATGTCGGCAAGGCACAGCGAGATGCGGCTGACATCGACGGACGCCCGCGTGAACTCGACGAACCTCCTCTGGCACCCGGCGGCGGCGGCGGCCTCCTCCGCGCCGCGGCCGGCGGCTTTCGCCGACGCCCTCCGGCTCTTGAGCGGGCTCATCGCGGCGGCGGCGCCGTGCACGGCGACCCTGGGCACGAGGCTCCTGGGCCCGATGCAGGAGATGTTGAGCTTCGACGGGCCGCCGCCGCTCAGCTCCAGCTCCCCCGCGGCGTTGTCCGCCGCCTTGTTCAGCTTGTGGAAAATGGCCACCATCAGCCTGATCAGCTCCTCCGAGAGCTTGTTCGGGCTGTGCAGGCAGACCTTCCTCTCCGGAGGCGCCGGCGTGGTCTCCGACGACTTGCAGTGGCTGCTTCTCCTGGCGTGCTCCACTTCATCTCCTGACCAGAGCATCACGATGATCATGTGGCACATCAACGTAGCTGAATCCCTTACGAATCCGACGAACTCTGAATTCGCATGTGTTTTGCTGAACATTTCGCACCTTTGGCGGAGGCGGATCCAACAGAAGCCTTGCTCTCGCATTCGAGAGCTTCATCGCTGCCTGGGCACGGCAGCTTGGGCAGGAGCTGGGCGCCCTGGAGCTCCCACCTGGACACGGAGTGCCTGGGCTGGCGGTTCTGCGGCCAGCTCTGCTGCTGCTGCTGCTGCTGGATGCACTGGTCCGTCCACTTCTGCTCCCGGCGCAGGCGCAGCCGCAGGTCCTCGACCTTCTTCTCCAGGTAGAATATCTCGTCCTCCACCATTGCTAGCTCCCCGAGCAGGCCCCTAACCTACACCGATGCAAATAAAGCAAGTAAAAATTCAGGTCAAAAACAGTATGTTCAGTAAGACCTTCTGGTCAGGTCCCAGCCATTGGAATGAACCGAGATGCAGATGCAGCACAAATAAAGTTACTGACGGTAGAGCTTTATAGCTTATACTGGCCAATGTGGTAAAAGGATTAGTAGAATTGCAAATCAACAGTTGTGAAGTTGCTCTGATGCTCTTGTTATGCCATGATGCAGGCCATTGATCATCAGTCAGTCAGGTAAATGCAGGTACAATAATGCAGGATCCAAGGAAACCAGATCTGGGAAGATTAGAGGTAGTGATTGCACGCAGGCAATTGAGGATCGCGACGCTCCAGATCAGACACAGTACTTCTGTGTCCTTGGTTGAGAAGTCAGAGCCAGGTGACATCGGATGAGACGTGAAGGGAGGCAGGAATCCAAAGGACATCCTGTGTCTGCACCTGGCGTTGCTCACCCGTACGGGGATCCCTGAGATCTTGAGCCCGTGGTGGGTGGGATCCAAATGACCGTGACAGCGTCACGTGTGTAAACTTCAGATGAGCTGCGGTGAAGTGAAATGTTTGTGATGGCAATTCCTCCGCGACTGCAGACTGCAGTGACGGTACGATGGCAATCATGTTTGTTCTCCGTCGTTTCAGACTTCAGACTTGAACAGTTTCAGCTTTTTAAGTGAACACAGTGTTTAACATGTGCAAAGAGTATCCTACTAAAAACTCTAAAAAGAGTATCCTATCGTTGCATAATCTGGGTTATGGACAAGTAATAGGCTAGCATGAAAGAAAAACATGTCGGAAACTGCAAAGCAGGATTTGGTCGAGTAATACTTGTGCAGAAATCAGTTCAGTAAGACACTCAGACTGACGGGACTGAACATTTAGCAGCCACATGCAGGCATGCAACAGAGATGATCGGAATTTTGAGCTGAGGGGGGCATGCTCACGTTGGTTGGAACGAGCGTGGCGAGGCAGCAATGGCAGACGAGGCGCCCCTGCAGCGAGCACTGGAGGACCCTGCCCAGCCGCTGCTCCTTCTCGAGCACCGTCTCCAGCTCCGACACCTGCGCGCACAACGCCAGTCAGCTCGGCCGCACACCGTCAGGCAAACCTCCAGCGACCAACGCGGTCGATCATCTATCTATCCATGGCATGGCGTGTTGTTCTGCGCGCGGCGGCGGCCTGACCTCGAACTGGAGCTCGAGGCGCTTCTCGCGCTGCTCGTCCCGGTCCATGAGGAAGTACATGAGCTTCATCTTGCACCGGCGCGCCCGCGGCCTTCTTAAACCCGCGCCCGCGCCCGGCCGCCCCCGCCGCCGGTGGTGCAGCGAGGAGGAGGCGGCGGCGGTGGGGCGTAATGGCGTCGGCGAGCTCATTTATGCGGCCTCTCTCTCCGGCGCGAGGCGGGAAAAAGGAGGAGACGGAGGGCGACGGCACGCGGCTAGCTGCTGCGCCGGGAGAGCCCCGGGCGGAGGGGTTGCCGCCGCTTTCAGGGAAGGCAGGGGTGGGAGCGAGAGGGATAGGAGGCGCGGGAGGAGGGAGGGCAGCGGTGGCTGGCGAGAGGGGGGGGGGGACGCGTCACGCTTCCCGTGCGCGCAACGGAAATGGCTGGCCCATGCAACGCATGACCGGCTTAAATTCACCGGCGGTTGACGCAACGCTCCGGGGAGGGAGGAGGAGCTCTGGAGCTGCTTACCGAGGGGGCTGAGAATTTATACCCGTGACGGGGTCTGTTACCGAGGAGGCTTTGATGACATGAGGCTCTCTTCCCTCTGTTTTTTTTTTGGGGAGAATTACGCAGGATCGCTATTTATTTTAGGCAAAACATTGAATGTGGAGTTTCGTATTTCCTTCATCAGAAACAAGAGTTTTGAATTTATGCCCGTGACAGGAGTTTTGAATGCTTGATGGAATGCCTATCGATCTTCTGCAACCTGCAATCGCTTGTTTTCCATTTAGACTAAACAGTTCCCACCTGTAAATCCGTAAACATAAAAAAACGTCACATCGAATGTTTCGACACATATATAGAGTATTAAATGAAGTTTATTTACAAAATTTTTTGCATGGATAGGCTATAAATCGCGAGACGAATCTAATGAGCCTACTTAATCCATGATTTGCAACATCGATGCTACAGTAACCATCCGCTAATTATTGATTAATTATGGATTAATTAACATCATTAGATTCGTCTCGCGATTTACAACTCATCTGTGGAAAAATTTTTGTAAATAGACTTCATTTAGTACTTCAAATTAGTAAGATTCCATTGCAAAATTTTTTTGCAAAACATCTAAACACGGCCTTAGATTGTTTGGCAATCTGGATTTTGAGTGCGTTGGATTACTGGGTGTGGATAGCAAATGCCTACAGCACATTCTAAGGGGTGATGGAAGTATGGGTAATTTCTCATCAAGTTTATGTGAGTAGTTTTGAAAATAATATATGATTACAAACAAGATTCCACAATCTAACGGGATGGTTCTTGGACTGTTAGCAATTTTAAGCCAGAACCGTTAGGCTATTATCAATGGAAGTTTTAATCTGATTACTAGAGTATCAGTCGGTAATTTTGATAATGTGGTAAGAATTAATGAAGAGAGGTTAAATGAGTATTATTTAGATAAAAATCCTATGTTTAAGATAGCACCTCGACAGTATTATTTGATTTCTCAAAAGTGCATTGGCCAGGGCAGCTTCATCTTTTTCCCCAAAAGTGCATTACCCAGGGCAGCATTGCTAATCCATTTCATCTTCCAAAAAAAAAAGCATCTCCAGACCCGCATCATCGCTAATCCATTTTATTTTTTCAATCCCTTAGCCGTGCCATCAAAACGATTTGTTTGACGGTGCGTAGGCGAATAATAAACGCATCACTCCATCCTGATACAAATCTGATGCTGTGTCACAATCATCGAAAACATGGCAAAGAACCCACTAGCGTCGTATGCTTGTGGAATGATGACGAATGGCGCACCACTGATTGGCTGCCACCGTGCATAGATTAGCTGACCCGTTGCATTCACAGGACCGTCTGATCAGAGATGATAAACACAAAATACACAGATAATCCAAACAGATCCAGTACCACTGCTGCCAGATCGTTTGGCCAGAGTGCTGGCATCCACTCATCATGAGGGATACGTGAGGGAGCACAAGGTTTGCAAAGCTCAGTGGATACAATGTGTATCGAAACAAAGCCTCGTGATTAAGTAATCTAAAGCTCCATGTAGAAGAAAAAAACAAACAAGCATAAGTCAAACACCTGGTGCAATGTGCCTCACCAGAAAAAAAAGGGGCTAACCAAAAAACATTATTGGTATGTTCAGCGGTAAACATTATTAGCAAGCTCAAGCTGCAGCCTCAGAGCTGAGGGAGAGAGGAAGCAGTATACGCTCCAGCACAAAATTACTAGCGTACATAAACAGGTAACAAGTCTGTTCTTAGGCGGGGCGGGAACATGGGACATCTTAGGCGGTCTTCACGGTGGCCGAGTTGATGATGTCAATGAACTCAGGCTGCAGACAAAGATTGGGGAGAAGAAACAGTCAGCGACTAGGGTTGTTGATAAGGCCAAACACTGTCATTTTGTTCCATCTTTGGTTTACAAGGGAACAGGACATCAGCTGTCTTCCTGGATTTTTCGTTACCTTCAAAGAAGCACCACCGACCAGGAAACCGTCAACATCGTGCTTTGCCGCCAGCTCTTTGCAGTTTGCACCAGTCACAGAGCCTGTTGCAGGAAGACCGTGAACAATCATGTGCCAAGATAACTTAGCAGCCAGAGCATATTTATAGGGCAACTGCTCAAGAAGTGTATACCTCCATAGATGATCCTGGTAGATTCGGCGACCTCAGGGCTGACATTGATCCTTAGCCAATCTCTCAGGGACGCGTGCACCTGCAAAGATAATGCAAATCTGAGTGTTTGTGCCAAGAAAAGGATAATGCGCTGTAGTAGGTAAACTTATTTGTAATCGCGAGAGTATAGCTCAATGTTGAAACTAAGTATGAACCAGTAGAGAGTTGTGAGTACTAAGAAAGACTTACTTCCTGGGCCTGATCAGGGGTGGCAACTTTGCCAGTTCCAATGGCCCAGACTGGTTCGTAGGCAATAACCACGTTGCTCCAGTCATTGATCTTCTCTGTAAAACAAACAGCATTTCATCCTTTCAGCCTGAATTTTCATATGATACCAATACTTTGAACTCATCAAATTCAAGCAAGCCATAAAGTCCACATGAAATAAATAATACAGGCGAAAAAACAAATGTTCTTACAATCAACAGGGACACACAGATACCAGTTTCCGAACTTACAGCTGCCAGAGAAAAACAGTAATGTCTGAAATAGACACACATAGATTTTTCTAATCAAATTGAACGCCAAGATCTAATTGCATAAGATGTGTGGCTATCTTTAAATAATCTTAAATTGCTATGCTGGGAGCTAGAAGTAGAAGTATTTGAATATGATTAATCAACAAACCATCATTACCATAGAAAACAATAACAGTGAAAAGAATAAAAAAGAGATCATGTGTAATCATAGGACTGAACGTAAATGTGAAGTACCAGCAATGGCTTTTGTTTGTGCCGCGACAACATCCATAGTCGATCCAGCTTCCCTCTGCTCAAGGGTCTCACCAACACATGCAATGACCTTTAGTCCCTGAGAGAGTGCATAGGCAACTTTGTCTCCAACAAACTGGAATCCAAGCAGAAGAGTAAACCATTAGATGTGAACATTCTTAGGACTACAGTGGTTATGGTTCGCAAATATGTGGCATCCAAAGGAAGGATTAATAAGGAAGAATAACTGAACAAGTCTCAGCTCCGTAAGTGTATCATAGTCCCAATTGGTAATATGCATGTAGCACTACCAGACAACGCAAATGACATGAAATACATTTTGCATAAGATGCAACCTGGAGCATACCTCATTTGATTCTCCCAACAGAGCCCTCCTTTCAGAGTGTCCAAGAATGACCCAGGGAACGCCAAGGTTGACGAGCATCTCAGCACTGCATTAATAATGCCTTGGTTATCAACCAAAATAAAAATCAGAAGAGGAATGCACCGAAGCGCAATCTACGAACAGCTGAATAAGGTTACACATGCAAACTGCTTGACATAGCATCAGCAGTATGCATAATGATCAAAGAACATAAGCTTATGCTTGTGTAAATGCTGCACGACTTTGCATTTTAGATTCGACATTAACCCATCCTCGCAAAAGCAATCACAACATATGGGGTGGTCAGTCAGGAGAGAAATGAAGACTAACCTGACTTCACCAGTGAAAGCACCTCCCTTTTTCACCCAGCAGTTCTGAGCAGCAACTTGGAACTCTGGGCGCAGCTGGCTCTTGACCACAGGAAGGAACACATAAGGAGGGCTGACAACGACCTCTGCAATGCAACAATTCCAAAGAGTGTACATCACACAAGTAAATCTCTCAGTAGTACCACAAATCCATGATGTTCAAGGTCACTTCTAAAAGGGACGAGTCCATACCAACAACATCTGGAGAGGGAACCTGTCCTTCATTCAGAGTTTTGACAATCTTCTCGACCTGATCAGTGGTTCCGTTCTGCACACATCAACATCAAGATCAACCACGTCAATGATCAGTTAAACGCAATTCAGTAGATATACATGTCTATTGCATGAGAAATTGGGAAAGCAAGAGGCTCTTTCACTGCCAACCATGTTCGATGTGCAAAAGAAGCTCCAATCTAAGCCTCAAACCCACCATCTCAATTCACAAGAACATCTAAAATTTACCGAGCTCCAACACAAGAACATCAAGGTTCAAGTCACTCTAGTAAGCATTGCAGGTGAATGGATCTCCAGAAGTTGGCAGCTCGAGCTTTTAGAGCGCTCCCGGCAACATGCATCACACAAAACTCTGTACCTGAACAGGGTTTTACGATTTGTTCTGCGCCCGGAGCACAGGAAGGCGGATTGCAAGGAACACGCAAGGCACTTCCAGCTAGGTCGAAACATATAAAGTCCATCAACATCACGCTATCTGATTCCGTACGAGGATGACCGAATCAATTGTCTTCCTGACCGGATCTTAAAAGATAGAACCTGGAGCCAGCCAACACATCCCAGTCTTCCCAGCAAGAGGCCCCCCAAAGAAGAACATTCTTACGGCGATCTAAGCCGAGATCAATAGAACCCGCCAGCAATTTCCGCCTTCTAATCCCAACAACCGCTATCGTAACCGCAAACAGAGCGCCGAAGGATCAGGGGGGGAAACCAAACTTTCCCATCCGATCCACGCCGAGAAAAACAGGCAGTCAAAGGAGGGAGGAGAAATTACGCATTTCCAGTTGCCACCGACGAAGAACTTGCGGCCCATCTCGGCGAGCTTAGATTGGGATCGGGTGGGAGGAGGCTGCGAGAGGGAAGGGGGGAGCTTCTAGATTGGCTTTCCGGATTTCGCTTCTTGGGGAGGAAGACAAAATGGGGGGCAGGACAATAAAGCGGGGCGCCTTGTGTGGCTTCTGATGTGATCACATGAGGGTGATGAGGCCGACCGGCCAGGCTGACAATGACAGGTGGACCCCACTGCCACCATCCGGAAAATGGAATCTGTATCTTTTTGGCAAAAAGCTAAAATAGTTATGTGTACCAAGGAAGCTTACTCGAATCTCTGTTTATCAGGGGCTCGTATGATTGCTTCCAAAGCTTATGCTACATTCTCACTAAATATAGCTAGAAGCATCCCGATTCGCCACTCTCTCTTTAATTTTAAATTTTAAAAAGGCAAATGATTAAGACAAATTCTTCGAGCTCCTGCGCAATTGGGAATAAAAAATTGAACATAAAATTTGTCATCATATTGCTATAGCTTAAGAGATTAAAATAAAATGCCATGTTCATGATGGTCTGTTGCGTGCAATCCATATACCAGTTTCCAGCGGTGGCCCAGCTAGGATGCCAGGATGGACACAGGGACGCGGCTGCAGACGATCCCCTTGGCCACGGGTGCCGCCGTGTAGTGGTATTGTGGGGCTCCTAGCACAGCTTGGCGGAACAGATCGCGAGTGCGGGCGTCAGCGTGGCCGCAGCTGAATCGACGCGCACCCCCGACTCGGCGATTCCGCTTTCCGGCTTTGCCCTTGCTGCCCTTTTCACGTAGCAATGTAATCATTTGGATTGGCAAAATAGACATTTGATCATTCAATTTTGCTCCAAGAGTCAATTTGGTTCCTCAGCTTTCAAAAAAATTAATTTGGTCCCTCAATTATTGTTTTTAGGTTAAATTTGTCCCTATACTAATGTAATGTTCCATAATACCATGAACTAATGCTAAAAAGTCATTGTTACCCTTTGCTATTTCCTCTCCTTCACAATTTGCACGTTCAGAAGTGGTGCAACAAGTTAATTAAATATATGCATGATATTCTTATGTGATCTAGACTAAATTAAATATAAAAGAGAATTTCAACAAATACGAGAGACATCAAATCAGCTGACAGAATGATTTATTGTGACCTATTATTAATTAATTACAACTATACAATAATGGAAATTGAGTATAAGAAGGAGCTAAGGGTAAAAATGACTGTTCACATCTATCTCATGGTATTATGGAGCATCACATTATTATAGGGACAAGTTTGGCCTAAAAACAAAAATTGAGTAGAAAATTGCCAATTTGACACCAGAAAAAATGAACCTTGCCTATTTAACACCCGATCTTCATTTCTTACATATATGTCCCTAAATTCACTTTTCTTTTCCAATTTGACACCACCGTGATCTTCTGTTAGCCATCACCGTTAGAATCCCGGACAGCCCACACGTTAGTCTCTCTTCCTTTCTGTTCTCTCTCTGTTGGCGTGGGGGGAGCCGCTGGCGTTGCAAGCGAACGAGATCTTCTACGAGGGGAAGCTACTGCTGCTGCACCTCCCGCCGCACATCCAGATGGTGGAGGAGCTCCTCGACGGCCGTGACTACGGGGCCCGCCGCTTCGGGGGCGCCCTCAGCGGCGGCTTCAGCACCGCGCCCGTGACGCCATACGAGTCGTGCAAAACGTCCCCTGCCAACTCGTGCTACGTCAGCGGGGAGCTCAACGTCAAGGAGTACTTCCAGGAGTACGCGGCCGGCCTGGCGGACGCCGCGGCGGCGGCCGGGGAGAGGTTGAAAGGACCTTAAGATGCCTAGAGGGGGGATGAATAGGCAATCTGCAACTCAAAAAATACTTAAAAACCTGTCAGACGCAGACTCAGCCCGGATACTCCGGGTTTTGTGGTCCGGAGTATCCGGAGCTATAACTAGAGTCTCTGGGTATGAACAAACTGAAAAGAAACTGCAGGAATCTATGTATGAAAAGTAGATCGAGCTAAAGTATGAGTACCAGGGGTTCCTTAAAATTGATATCCAACAAACAAAACTCACTAGAAACTCGTGAGTGAGTAGATCAAGCTCAAACCCTAGAAAAGAAGTCTCACAATCAAATAGCAATGAAATCAAGAAAATTAACACGAAGGAGACAAGGATTTGTTTCCCGAAGTTCACACCCGAAGGTGCTACGTCTCCGTTGAGAAAGGATTCGAGAGACGGTGCTCAAGAACCCCTATGCTCCTCTCCCAAGGGCGAGATCACCTCTCAAGCCCAAGGTCACTTACTATGGATTCCTCGGCGAGGAATGGAGCTTACAAACTTCTTGTGCAGCTCACAACCTTGATTGAGCAATCACAAGCACGCCTAGCCGTCTAGGAGCACAAGGCTCCAAGAGTAACAAACTTGAATCCGCGGGCTTGACCAAAACCAAGTGCTCAAGAGGTGGGAATGAGGCTCACTAGCACGAATCCTTGCTCTTGCTCGCTTCTCACTCAAATCCCTCAAAGGAATCACTTAAGAATGAAGAGAGGGGAGTGAGAGAGCTCTCTTTTGGCTTTAGGAGGAGTTCAGCTCGAAAGAATGGCAAGAGATGATGAACTGAAGGAGGGGAGTGAGTATTTATACCCCTTGACCCAAAAATAGCCGTTGGGCGAACAGTTACCCGGAGACTCCGGGTATATGCCCGGAGACTCTGGGCAACCCTAATTTTTCAGCCCGTGAACAGCACCCGGACACTCTGGGCAAAGGGGTCCGGAGTATCCGGGTTAGGCAGGATGAAAACTCATGTTTTGCTCTTTTGAGTGTATTTTGTGGCTCACATGTGTTTGTTTAGGTTCTCTTGAGCACAAGATTTAAATCGAAACCCTTGAATCAAGTCCCTCTTGATAGTACGACGTCCCTATACTCAAATTTCAAATATAAAAACTAATATCATGAGTACACTTAAACACCGCCTTTTCATTTCCTTTTTGGGGGGCCATACGTCATCACTTGATTCACCTATACATATTCATCACCTGCACATATGCTCAATTACATAATTAAATATATATGTGTT
Source organism: Panicum virgatum (assembly GCF_016808335.1). Classification (NCBI taxonomy): domain Eukaryota; kingdom Viridiplantae; phylum Streptophyta; class Magnoliopsida; order Poales; family Poaceae; genus Panicum; species Panicum virgatum. The sequence continues at coordinate 7,854,820 of NC_053149.1, read as the reverse complement.
TTGTTATTATTCACCAAAACCCACTTAGGGGCCTAGATCACTTTCAGAGGTAGCCATGGTCCAGGAAGCTCAAGTTCATGTGGCCGCTCAACCTCGGCCTCAAGCTCAAGGTGTCCAAGGCCTACCTCCTCAAGACGATATTCTCTGCCAAGGTAGGGAACCAGGATGGCAAGAACGTTCCTGGAGCGACAAGGGGAGTCCAGGAGCTCGCCCACGGCCATGGCCACCTCAGGCCGTGGAGGAAGAACTCGTTCGGCTAGTTCAGAAGCAACAGGTTCATCGCCTCGCACGGCGCCGACGCCGGCGGTGACAACGGCAGCGGCCGTGGTACACCCACGGCAGAGCGGCATAGGGAGGGCGAGCACGGCAAGGCCTTGCGGAGCAGGGGAGCAGGCGAGCGAGCTCGCTCTGCCGCGCCGCCGCGCATCCGCCTCGCCGCAGTCCCGTCGCGCAGGGCCGTCTCGCGTCCGCTGCGAGCTCGCCGCTGCGGAGGGAGCAGTGGAGCAGGGCGAGGTGCTCCGGAGGTGGCGCCGCTGGAGGAGGGCCGGAGTAGGGGTGGGGGCGCGTCGAGGAGGCGGCGGCGGCTAGCGACCACGGAGGCCTTAAGGAGGCACGGTGTCGGCCTCCTCTCTGTCTTCATGTGTTGCAAAAGGGCATATTGGTCATTTCGCGTTGTGGGGCACACGCGTCTAACGGTGGAATCTAATAGAAGCAAGCGGAGTGTCAAATAGGCAACAAAATTTTCAATTGGAGACATATAGGCAAGTTCTGAATTTTGGCCAAATGAGCAAACCTCATCTTTTCTGGTGTCAAATAGTCAATTTTCTCAAAATTGAGGGACCAAATTGATCTTTTTGAAAGTTGAGGGACCAACTTGATCCTTGGAGCAAAGTTGAAGGATCAAAGTGGCTATTTTGCCATTTGAATTTTGTATTTTATGCATCTAGAAAATATTTAACATTTTCTGTTCTTCTGCGTCCATAGAGAATGATATCCTTATCTTATTTAATTATTATCGGACGCGCCTTGAATCATATTGAAGGATCACATAGTAAAGGCAATGACCACTTACCTTCAGATAAGGATGAAAACAGACGAAAAAAATTTCATCCCGTTCTGCCCATATTTCTATATTTATTCTGCTTTGACTGTGTATTTATGAAAAAATACGGAAATGGGACGGAAAGCGGGAAGAGGTGTATCCCGCCCGTATTTGCGGGATCCCGTTTTTAGCCGAGATAATCCCGTATTAGTTCCATATTTATAAAAATTGGAAAAAAATAATGAGCACACCATATATCCTCTCATGTTCCTCAACATCAATACATGTACTTCACGGTTTAATCGTAGGAAACAAGAAACATTGATCATATTTTTGAAAAGTGGAATAGCTTGTGTAAAGGAGTGTCTAGTATTATATTCATGCAAAGTGAATGATGATTAAATAATAATGCATTTCGGTAGATTTTCTTATTTCCGCCCATTTCCATAACCATTATACCCCGTTTCCGCTCCTCTACCCAGCTATTCCACTCCTGCTCCCGTTTTCCGTAATAAAAAACGGAAACGGAAATGGTTGAGCAATTTTCCCACCCATTCCTGTCCGTTTTCATCCCTACCTTCAGAGGCGAAGCTAAATCCAAAAACACTTTGGTGCACTTCTTCTTCACGTCTATAGTAATCCTATAATTATCAAGTAATGCTTCACTAAGTAGCTTTAGATTTTCTATTTGAACTGTGATGCACGTGCACCAGGGAAGATAATACATGTGGCTTCATCCCTGCCTACCTTTGTTTTAGTAATCTCATATGACATGGATGAGTAATCAAAATATTTCACAATATAGCCTGAAGCATTTTTTGGTTATCTCTTATACTACTAAAAAAATGATTTACCACGATCTTTTTAAAACACCTTCGAGGCGGACATGAATTCCCAACACCTCGGTTAATGACAGTCATTAACCAAGGTGGTTAAAAAACCACCTCGCAAAATACATTAACCAAGACGGTCACCATTAAAATATCCGTCTCGATTAATACTCCTATTTTCAGAGACGGTCACCTTATAAAGGCCCGCCTCGGTTATTGGATCTAACCCAAGGAAAGCCTATATGAATAAAACCCTAACCCACACCTCCCCATCTCCCGGCCGCACTCTTCTCCAGTTCTCCCTAACTCTCTCTCTCTCTCCTCTAGTGGGCGGCGGCTGCGCTGTGCAGGCGCCGGCGTTGGATTCGGCGGCGGCGGAAGCGGGACATGGCGGGCGGCGGGTTGCGGCGGCGGCGGCGGCCGTGAGTGTACGGGACGCGGCGGCGGCGAGCGCGAGCGTGCAGGAGCGTGAGGTGTCCTGATGAGCTGTGACAGCGCAGGCGGGCTCAAGGCGCAGCGAAGGCAGCGGCGCACTGGGTCTAGCGGCCCGGGATCGGCGGTGTCTTGAGCTCGCGCAGGCGAGGCTCCCTCCCTGGTATTCCCTCACCTCTCTCCTCTCTCATATCCTTTTCTCACCCTCTCTCCCTCGCAGATCCGGCGTTAATGGCGGCGGTGGAGGCCAGATTCGACGTCACGAGCATGAACTCCGGCGGCGCTCCTCCCCAAACCCCTTTGCTCGCAGATCTGGTGGCCGGACGCCGAATCTAATGGTGGGCTGCTGGGTTTCGACGACAAGCAGCTGGATCCCAAGACGGGTTCCTTTCCTTTTTTTATTCCATTTTTTGAGGTGGGCAAGAAAACCGCCTCTGTTAAGATTAAGATTAACCGTGATCTTTGCTCCGAGGTGATTGGAAAAGTCACCTCAGTTAATGTTTTTTGCCCACCTTCGTAAATTTCCCTATATCTGACGTGTGCACCTAATATATTCGAGTTATTACCATAAAAAGGGTTATTTGCTACTCCAATCATAAAGCACGTAGTTCTTACTTGCTCAGCTTTGGTGGATATATGCTAGGCTGATTGACCCCCAAAAAATTGCTATTTGGACAACATCAGGGGCAGATCCAGGGTTGGGGTAGGGGCCTGCCCCTATGCATCCCATTGAGCCCTCTAACAATTTTTAGCCATGGATGAGGAGGAAGAAGAAGAAAAAGAGGAGGAAGAAGAAAATAATAGGAAGGAGGGAGATGAAAACAAACAAAGCTCCATCCCATCCCAAAGTTAAAATTTTGGATTCGCCACAGGACCATATTAACTCTTCTATTTTTTTTTTGAGGGAACCATATTAACTCTTCTAACACTATGATGAACAGATGAAGTGGTTGATAAGAAATTAAAGGAGGGTCACCCTAAATTCTTCTAGAAACATTATTAGCAGTGAGCCCATCTCATCACTGACCACCAACTCTCTTCGCCATTGGCCCCTTCATCTTTACAGGTAGCGTTCGACGTGATGGTTACAGCCGCACTCGCTAGTAGGTAGCAGCAGGATTAGGCTAGTCATCTTGTAATCTTGTCAATGCTTTTTTTTCTTGAAACCGAGGGCAATTGGTCTTAAAAACATAAACATATGACCTCGTCGTCCTTCCTACACTAACCACGAAATTTAAAGAGGAGAAGTCGACCGAGCTGATGAGGCAGCAGCGCTCTTTGTCAATGTTTTTGTTGGACTCTTTTTTTCTGCCTGTCCGGTAGAGGAGTTAGTAGCAGCTTTCGTCAAGGTTGGCGAGACCGGCGAAGCTTATAGGTATGTTTGTTTGAGCTTCTGGTAGTTAGTGTTAGTCTAAACGTTAAATGATGAATGATCGGTCATTCATCGTTTAGCAAAAAGTTAGTATACACGGCCGTTTAAACAACCTTTTAAATGATCGAAATGATTTTGCATGGCTTTACATGGCTAATCGACCTACATAGCTACCCATCGAGTAGTATTTACACGCTATGTAAATAGTGTAAACGTCCATGTAGGGAAATATTGCTGGCAGCTTCTCAGCGCGAAAAGCCAGAAGCTCAAATAGACAACGAAATTCTAGTGTAGTTTCTAGAAAGCTGGAAGCACAGCAAAGCTGGAAAAACTTGTTTTATGAGTTTTTTGTAGCCTTTTGAAATAAGAAAGCTAAACACATCTTCTAAAAACAAATGTTGAATTTTCAGAAAAAAAAGACAGCAACAATTTTTTTCTCAAAAAAACTCTGCAGCTTAAACAAATAGCCTATATGTCCTTGGTTGGAACGTGAACAGAATGTTTGGTATGTTTTCAGTTCCATCAAAATCTCCTGGTATTTCATTTTCAAGATTCAATAGGTTTTGTTTGTTGGTTAGTTGAACTCGTGTGTGGAAGTATTGTCAAGAGTGACCTGCTCTCTCTCCCTCTATATGTCCTTCTCACAATTGTCAGTGACCTGTTGCCCATTAGCGTCACTGAAAAGCTAGGACCAGTTTAAGATCAACCGGTCGGTCATCCACAATCCACATGTCATTTACAGAAAGAGGCTAATCCCAATCACCAAGACACCAACCATGCCCTGAACTGAAGAAGGTTCTCCGTGCCGGGCGAGTCATCGCCCTTCGTGCCACGCGACGCGACCTCCCGTAGCTGCTGGTACAGTGGTGACGGTTCAGTTCAGACCTTCAGACTCCAACCGCGCCGTCGTGTTTCTGCCTTTTTCATGCCGGCAGTCTGCAGAGGCCTCCACGAGTCGAGTCACCCGGTCGTTTCGTCAGCTGCCAGGGGAATTTTCTTCAGAGGATTCGACCGCATGTCGAAGGTTCATCGCGTCCCTAGCTTGGTGACGGCGACACATCCATCCATCGACATCTCCAGCCTGTCCCGTCGACGTTTACCTGAAATTCTGAATTCAACCGTTCAAGATCTCCCAACATCGAGTCATTGATGACTGACCTTTTAAAAAAATCATCGATGACTGATCTTTCCAAAAAACGATATTTTCACAAAGTTCTGTACTTTTTCTCTCTCTCTGCAACTTGCTTCACGGCGAAGAAAATCACCGACACGACCATGCAGTAACTAATTACGGTAAAACTTGATTTGAAACTCAATTAGGTTGCCCAACTTGTCTGTAGGTAGGACTGTCCGATAAATGCTGGAAAGTAAATTATTTCCAGAACTCACCTGAGTACTGTACACAACTTGTGAAGCTTTTCTGGCCGGGCAAACCATTTTCTGGCTAAAGTTGACGGACCCCACCTGCCAGCCGCAGCCGGACACATCACGGCTCGCTGCCGCCGGGGCCTACTTGACCGTAGGCCCCACTTGCAGTGACCACACACCAAAAGAAGCCGCGCGTATCCCCGGGACCCACCGGGCAGCGGGCGAACCACCCCTCCTCTCTCTGCTTCGCCGCGACGATAAGCACGCGCCATCCCATCCCACCACGAAAGCCGCCAGCCGCCATTAGCCTCCCTCCCTCCATCGCGCAATTTGCAGGAGTCGGGGGTGGAAGAAAAGAAAAAAAAAAGAAGAAGAAGGGGGAAAACACCCGGCGTGCACGAATCGTCTCGAGCCTCTTCGGCGAAGTTATAAATAACCCCCGCCGCGGCTAGGGTTGAGGATTTTCTTCCTCTTCGCCACGCTTCGCTACTCGCGAATCGCCGGGCGCGGGGGAGGAGGAGGAGCGGGCAGGCCGAATCGGCTCGGCTCGAGGGGTTCGCGGCGCGGGATCTGCGCGCGCGGGCTGGCTGGCTGGCGGCGGGCGTGATCCGGGAGTGGTGGTGGGGGGGGGGGGGGGGGGGGGGGTTTGGCGGGCGGGGGCGGTGGTGACGGACCCCCGGCCCTCGGGCGGCTGATCCCGCGGCGAGGCTGGGGCGCGGGGGCGGGCGATCGGGCCACTGGAGCTGCGCCCACTGGCTGCGGGCCATGGCCGGGATCGACGCCGGCGAGGGGGCGGCCGCCGCCGCGCCGCCGCCGGAGATGACGCCGGAGCAGCGTATCCAGCAGGTGCGTCGCGTGGTCCCTGCCCTGGTTACCCTAACTCGCGTCGTGCGCGATCCTCACCCGCTCGTCGGCCCCGTGCGGCGGTGGTTGAGTGCTGGGTGCTGTCGCCCTCCGGGTTCTCGTCTCGTTATTGGTTGGAAATATGCTTTGTTATTTTCGGTAGTCGATTTGGTTGGAATGTGTTCAGCGGGTGATTTGGGATTTTGGCGGCCGATGGGCCGTGGCATTCGTTGCTGACTTGATGTCTGTTGGTGCTTGCGAGCCGCGATTAGCTTTGCTGGTGCGGCAATTGGTGTGTTTGCTGTGACGGAAACTGGTGTAGGGAGTTTGGGGGCAGGTCCTGTTTTTTTTAGGCTATCATAAGTGACGCTTATTAGAAATTTTGAGATTGGGTTTTTAAAAAAATGTGTATTTTTATCAGACTATAACTATATGCGTCTGGCACTCTTGTGTTATATTTCCCTACTAGTGCCTTTTAAGAATGTGTCATTTTTTCTTCCACTCCTAAGATACGCCTTTTGTAATTTGCTAATCGCGTGGCATCGCCCTCTCGCTGCAGAAGCTCATTCTCTATGGGGTACCTGAAGAGCAACTGCAAGAGCACCAAAAAGGCTTACTCATGTACATAGAGAAGCACAAGGAGCAGATACCTGATATAGTGAGGCTCATCTTGTCAGCAGGCACTGATATTTTGGAGGCTCGAAAGCCCTCCAAGAAGGAAGCAAGCAGCAGCAGCAGCAGTGGTGACGCGTACAGTGAGAGTTTGTCTTGGTTGCAGTGGTTGATGTTCAACTATGAGCCAGAAGCGATGCTTGATGACCTAGAGCATTCATCTGCAGGAGAGCGTGCTGTCTGTGGGTCAATCTGGGGTCAGAGTGACCTTGCTTATCGCTGCCGTACTTGTGAAAATGACCCCACATGCGCGATCTGTGTCCCTTGCTTCCAGAATGGCAATCACAAGGATCATGATTACTCCATCATGTATACAGGGTGTGGATGTTGTGACTGTGGAGATGCTACCGCCTGGAAGCGTGAAGGGTTCTGCTCAAAGCACAAAGGAGCTGAGCAGATTAAGCCTCTTCCAGAGGATCTTGCACAGTCTGTAGGACCTGTGCTGGATGTGCTTTTGCAGTTCTGGAAGGAGAGGATATGCCTGGTGGAACCACCCCCTGCAAAGGGTGATGGTAGTAGCTCGTGCAAGAGGCTTGCTGAAGAGTTGACAATGTCTATAGCTAACATGATGCTTGAGTTCTGCACTTGTAGTGAAAGCCTTCTTAGTTTTCTGTCCCTAAGGATCCGTGAGTGCAAAGATCTGTTGGATGCACTAATAAGGTCGGAAAGGTTGCTTGACAAGAAGGTTGCTAAAAAATTGCATGAGTTGCTATTGAAGCTGATCAGTGACCCTGCATTTAAGTATGAGTTTGCCAAGGTTTTTATACGCTACTACCCTGTCACATTTGGTGAAGTTATCAAAGGTGGCAATGATTCGCTACTAGAGGAGTATGCACTGATGCAAACTTTCTCTGTGCAAATATTCACGGTGCCTACACTGACTTCAAGGCTTGTGCGTGACCGTGAGGTTAATTTGTTGGGTGTTCTTCTTGGATGCTTGACAGATCTGTTTCTTTCTTGCATCGGTGAGGATGGCCGTTTACAGGTATGCTTGTGTCTTCTCTTTATAACTTGAAGAGTTCGATGTTTATGCTGGACTATTTTCTGGTATGATGGTACATCTTCTTGGATTTGTTTGTAAATTTTAGGCTGACCATAATACCTTACGCTATTCCATCAATGATGTCATAGAGATATGGCATCTGCCATGCTTGCCTAGTATCTTAAATTACTCAGAAGAAGAAAAAAAAAGACCAGGAGAATTTTCACTTTGATATCTGGGAATGGTTTCTGTTATTTTCTTTTGAGATGTGGACTGTGGAGTCCAAAAAGTATTTATGAATAAGATGCTCCACTGGTAGTCTTATGCCATTGTATATTCCAACTTTATGCATCTTGAGCAATACAATGCAACTTTACTTTATTTATGGTCATGGGAGACTCTTTTCACCTTGTTATTTGCAGACAAACAAATGGGGAAATTTATTTGAAGCTTCTATTCGATTGCTGGATGATACACGCTATGTCTTAAGTCATGAGGAAGTTTCTAAGTATGTTGCTTATGAGAGGCCTGATCTAACAAGGTCATGGATTAAGCTCTTATCACTTGTGCAAGGAATGGATCCTCACAAGAGAGTGACAAGTATTCATGCTGAAGATGAGAATGAGCATCTATCTGCGCCTTTCGTACTGGGGCACTATTTTGGAATTGTCCATAATCTTCTGATAAAGGGATCATTTACTCCTCCTGATCAACATGCAACTGATGTTACTGTTTGCTCCACTGCGATAAAAGGCATGGAAAGTGCCGACAATCAGCGGCATGCAAAAGTTGGAAGGGTCTCCCAGGAGAGCTCAGTATCCAATTTAAGCTCCAGAGACAGTTCTTTGACTTGTGGATTGCCATCACCTGCTGTCTGGTTAATGCTTCAATGCCTGAAAGCTATTGAAAGTTGGTTGGAACCTGACTTAGCTCTGAGGAGCAAGCTGTCATCCCTTGATGCTAGCAGCAGTGATTCTCGTAATTTTATGGCTTCGCTTGAAGATCATACTTCTGATAAGGGAACCAGTTCAAATACAAAGATTGGTGTGGCGGGTGTCAAGATAAGTGAAGGATCACAATCAGATGGTATTGCAGACTATCATGACACATCTAGTTCTCCTGTTCAAGATCATTGCGACAGGATGCAAATTGACCAAGAAGGGATACCTCCAGCTAGTAATAGGACAGGCAAGGGGAAGATGCTTGACTGCAGCAATACTACAGATATGCAATTGCACACTGAGAATGCCATTACTTATACTCTCACTGACGGTAGCCTTTTGTATGCTCATCCTGATTCAAGAATCGAGGAACTAGGGATACTCAACACAAGAGGTTGGCCTCACATCGTCTTTGACGTCAGTTCACAGGAAACTTCTTTCCATATCCCTTTGCACCGTATGCTTTCATTGCTATTGCGGAAGGCAATGAAGAGATGTTTCGGAGAGGATGCCAGGCCAGATGAACATTCAGTAGTGCAATCATGTGAGTTCTTTTCTCATGTACTCAGAGGTTGTGAGCCTTATGGGTTTGCTTCAATTGTGATGGAGCATCCACTGAGAGTCAGAGTATTTTGCGCACAAGTGCGTGCTGGAATGTGGCGTAAGAATGGTGATGCAGCTATACTGAGTGCTGAGTGGTACCGCTCTGTGCAATGGTAATTTCATATCGATCTCATGTTGATTCACTGTTCAAACAATTGTGCTAAGGTTATCTTGTTACCTCTATTTCCAGGCTTGAACAAGGTCTGGAGTCAGATCTGTTTCTTCTTCAATGCTGTGCTGCACTATCTTCTCCAGAGTTCTTTGTGCGGACAATTCAAGAGCGATTTGGTTTGTCCAGTTATACATCTTTGGATCTTGCTGAACAGAATGAGTAAGCCCCAAGATGCTTGTCATCTTGTTTTTTTTTCTTTATAGTATTGCTTCTTCAATTTCCGGCACTACCTTCCGTATGCGTAGGTTTGTGGGTTCGGTGCCGTCACTTTTATTTCTGCCAGTACCTACCAATAGAGTTAAACTGGTGAAAAAAGTTAAAATGACTCTTCCAACCTGCTTTCCATGATCACTTCTTCTCTGACTATGTTTTGCTCATTTTATCTTCTGGTGCTACCGTGCTAGATGCTGTTCTTTCCATCAGTACATTTTATCTGTTATCACGATTAAGAAAAACTGTAGTCATTTTCATTTCTTTTGTGCCTTTTATTGGCAAGAAACTATGATACCATTTACTCCGTTCTGTTATTAATCAGTCCTACTTGTTTATGTGAAAGCCCAAAATTATAGGTTCAATGATGGCAGATACTCCCTTTTTGTATGGAGTCCCATAATCCATGCCATTGGACTTTCTAAAGTTTGATAGTCAATTTTTTTTTAAAGCATCGTGGCAAGCTATATGAAAATTCTCTGTATAACTTTATTTGTAGCAATTGACAAAGTTAGGAAAGTATCGGTCAAGGTCACATGTTGGAGACCATAAGAAGTCAAAAAGCGTTATTCATAAAAAGAAAGGAGAGATGATTTTTTTAGTTCTATCCAAATTTATCAAAAGTAACAAGGATTGTTACATTGAGTTAAAAGTCAAAACCTATGTAGCACCGATACGGATAGGCGTATCAGTATCGGCCCGATACGGATACGTGGATACGTCAAATTTCTGCAAAACTTAAAGGCACAAAGGTGTATCGGAGTATCGGATACGGATACGCGGATACGTATCGGATACGTGATACGGGGTCATGTTGAAGTATCGGGGTTACAGAGGTCAAAACTACCTGTGTTCAATTTGAGCTCCAGAATCCATGAGATCCATTCATAGCCTAAGGAAATATTATCTCCATCCTTGCTTTTTACCTTCTCCATTGTTCTCTCACTATATTCCTCGGTTATTTAGACTAATTGCTTACTGAAATTTTTCTCAAAAACTAAGTTCTGTGTTGTGTAGGTTCTGACATTATGTTGTTTTCAGGTACGAATCAGTTCTAATGCAAGAAATGCTAACTTTTCTTATACAATTGGTTAAAGAACGCCGATTTTGTGGGCTTTCCACAGCCGACAACTTGAAGAGGGAATTGATTTATAAGTTAGCTATTGGAGATGCCACTCATAGCCAGATTGTGAAGTCTCTTCCTCGTGATCTTTCATCAAGCGACCAACTTCAAAATGTTCTGGATTCGCTGTCAGTTTATTCTAATCCATGTGGCATGAAGCAGGTATCACTCCATCAATTTCTGTAACATATTCTGCAAATTATCTTCAAATGCAAGATTAATATAAAAACTTATCACAGGGTAAGTATGTACTTAGCAAATTCTGCTGGAAGGAATTGGACTTGTATCATCCGCGCTGGAATTCTAGGGAATTGCAAATTGCCGAGGAGAGATATTACCGTTTCTGCAAAGTTTCTGCTCTTAATGCCCAGCTACCTAGGTGTACTTATGTTTTTAGCCCACTGAGCAGTATTTCTAGCATTGCAACCTCAAAGGCTGTCCTTCAGATTGTTCGTGCTGTTCTCTTTTATGCTGTTTACAATGAGGCATCATCCACATCACGTGCCCCTGATAATGTTCTTGTGACGGGTTTGCATCTTCTTTGGTTGGCGCTTGATATATGTGAATCAGAAAGACAGGTACATGCCAACCAGTATGGCATGGATGTTGTGCAGCATGATGATGAATCCTGGGTTGTTCCGTCATCGTATGCAGAGGATGCTTTTCCCATATTGACTTGCTCTACTGAAGTAGTTTCCCCGGAGTCGGACAAAGTAAAGAAAGAAAGCTTGTTGACCCTGCTTGTTTCATTAATGCACAAATACAAAGAAGAGAATGATGCCACCTTCTCTGGATCCAAATACTGTAATATCCCATCTCTAGTTGAGAGCCTATTAAAGAAATTTGCCAAGTTAAGTAAGGAGTGCATGTTTACATTAAGGCAATTGGCACCACATATAGTCCCATCTAGACCAGACAGTTCCAGTATCCAAGAAAGCCTAGGAACTTCTTCAGAGTCCATGGAGAAGAAAGCAAAAGCACGTCAACGCCAAGCTGCAATTATGGTAAACTAATTTCGAAATTCGTACATAGTTAAATTACACATTTCACATGTCTCAAATCCCACCCTTATTTAAGTGGTTGGTTGTCTTGTTGAATTAGCTTTCAAAAAATAGATAGACAACTTTATAAATTTTCTTTAATCTAAAATACTAGTAATGTTTACACGCTACACTTTGCCCTTGCTTAGGTTGTGAAATTATGACTTTGACCTTTTTTGTAACTTACATTAACCACAGTTTCTTCTATTGGACCCTACTTTTTAGGCGAAGATGAGGGCAGAGCAGTCCAAATTTGCTGAGAGTATGAAGTCATCAGAAAATGAGGGGCATGATCTTCCAATGTTAGAGACAGATGTGTCCAGTTCAACTGGTGTTGTCTCTGAGGAGTCAGTACCGATTTGCTCCCTGTGCCGGGACTCAGATTCCAAAAGCCCTCTATGCTATTTGATTCTTCTTCAGGTAATCATGGTTGACTTGACATTATCTGGTGATACCTGATAGGTCTTAAAAGTAGCAACTGTCCTTTCTGCAGTATATTGACATGTTGATATGACTTAACCTTTCTTATGTGTTCTATAATTCAGAAATCTCGGCTTGCAACTTTTGTTGATATGGGTAGTCCATCCTGGGATAACCCAAGTCAAGCGAACAAGACATCTGGATCAGTCAAAAAGGAAGATTCAACTGATTCCTCTGTCTCTGGTACTTCAACTTCTGAGGAACTTGTCCATGACGAAACAGTAGAGCCATCTTTTGATTTAGACAGCATGGAAGTTGATGCCTTTCTTGATTTTTCAAATGAGCAACATCCAATGATTCGATATATATCGTCTTTCCCAAGTGGGCATTGCAACGGCAATGCCGATGATACCATCTCGCTTGAGGCAATTGAAGCTGATATTTACAGTTCTATTTTAGATGATCTATTTGTATCCAGTAATGCACGCATTCAGAATGCTGAGCAAACGTCGCCATCAGCTGCTTCAAATATCACATTTGATTCCAAGAAAACAAGAAGCCCCAAGCGTTCTGTGCTGGGAACATATGTTAGTTGTCTATCAGCAAAACACCGGCATTCTTCTCTCTATGATGTACCTTCCAAATCTTCTGCCTCTGTTAGTACAAGTAACAGATTTGGTCCTATCAATTGTGATGGCATCCACATTTCTTCTTGCGGCCATGCTGTACATCAAGAATGTCATGATCGATATTTGTTTTCCTTGAAACAAAGGTATGCTGGGTGTCCCCCTTCAAATCTCTTTTGTTTGATTGTAAATAGCTCTAGGTAGGAAATGAATTTCACAGTTGCGCCGTTTGGGTCGGTGTTGTTTTTGAATGGTTAACTTGCAGTTATAGGAGTACATATGTACACAATCGTCAAATTATAGCCTTTGCATGATACATCTAATTTATGGCAATACATCATTTGTCCATCAAATAGGTCCCAGTTAATGGTTTGCCATTGCTTGAGTCAGATTTTGCTCTAGCATCTAAATTTCCCCACTGCATGCCGTTGCTGGATGGCATGGTTTGGTTTTTCTTTGAAACTTAAAATCCTGATGGTATGGAGTGGCAAATCATGAATTAGGAAGTTCTATGATGCTATATGGTGGATTTACTATTCAATGATCTTTCATCACTCTAATAGGATACATGTTCAGTGTTGGGGACTTGAAATACAACTATACAACTTGTTTAGGAGCCTACATGAGTTAATAGACAACGCTCACTGTGCACATTCTGTTGATTGATGTTTGCAGAAACTTATAATTATATTTCCTTACAGATTTGTACGAAGACTTGGTTTTGAAGGTGGTCATATTGTTGATCCCGATCTGGTATGTATATTGTGTTTAAAACTTGTCCTATTTTTGTTGATCATGTGCTTACACATTACTTTGAGCAGGGAGAGTTGCTTTGTCCAGTATGTCGCAGATTTGCAAATTCCATTCTTCCAGCATCACCTGATTTCTCTGGTAAAACAATGAAGGTGAAACCATTTGTTGAAACCTTGACACCTGAAGTAGTTACAACTGCATCACATGCAAAAACAAGTGACTTACAGTTTCCTCGTGCACTATCACTTCTTGAAAGTGCTGGAAAAGTTGTTGGACAAAGTAAGTTTCTTAAAGCTTTATCTGGGAAGCTTAATGACACTACAGAGCCAGCCTTAGAACCTTCTCTTCGAAGATTGGCTATGCTTTACTATTATCGTGGTCCCAGTGGTTTTTCAGCATCCGAAAGGAAAAGGCTCAATCCATCTTTGTTTCTCTGGGATACACTAAGGTACTCCGTGGTGTCTACAGAAATCGCTTCTCGTGGTAGGATGCTAAGCCAGTCTATCGAGCCAAAGTCCTGCTTGGAATCTTTGCGTGGTGAACTTAATTCATCAAGTGGCTTCATATTGTCACTATTGTTCCGTGTTGCTCACTCTGCACGAAATTTGAATCGTCTTGAGGTTCTTCTGAGATTTGAAGGCATTCAACTATTAGCAGGGTCTATTTGCTCCTGCATTTCTGGTTATAAAGATGTTCTTAATGCTACTAAGCGAAAAGGTATACAGTGGGCCCTTTCCCACTACTTTTTTTGAGCATGTTTCCTTCATGTAACTTTCCTATGTTTTGAAGTGTCTTATTAATCCCACTTCCATTAGGAATCATGAACTTCCTATTTCTTTCAGCTTGGAATTTACAACATTTACGTTTACAATTTATAAAATAGTCGAATTCATGGATTCTTATAAGTGATTGATGAGTAATATGTTGGCTCTTAATTCTTAGTGTTTATATCATAGAACAGGCTATAATTTCCTTCTTTTGCAGTGTTAGTATATTATCTTGTTTTCTTTGTTGTGCTGATTAATTTCTACTGTTTCTGTTGTAGAATCTGTACAGCTTTCTCTTTGAAGTGTCACTATTGCCTTTTTGTTTGCTTTACTGTGCTGATTTTTATACTATGAACCAATTTTGTTATTTTTGTTTTTCTCTTATTTATGATCCTATTTTGCTTTGCTCATGAGAGCCCAATGTGTTGTATTTTTGCATTGTCCTTGTGTTGGTGATTGTTAGCTTTATACTTTGTATCGAACTGAATCCTGAGTTGATGTAACATGCATAGCAAAGAAATGAAGAATTCCAGTCTAGGCATATTTGCATCGATTTGAAGTAATCAATAAACCTTGTGACCTTGACTGGGCTGAAGTTGTAAAATCATAGCATCTTCTCGATGCATCTCCTGTCCTGGTTCAAACCAGCCTCTCTGCAGAATTTCTTAGAATTTTGCAAGGGTAAGGCTGTGTAGGAATTCCCCCCCCCCCCCCCCAGTTTGTGTTGGAGCTTTCGCACTGGGTACACCCTTCTTGCTGTAGTATAGTAAAGAAAAAAGTGCTCGAGTAAAGAGATCATTTTATTTTTTTTGCTTTGCAGAATGAAATTCTAAGCATTCAATATCCAGTGCTCAGTTCAGTAAATAAAACTAAATCAAAAGGGTACGCACCAGGTGGTGTAGTTTGTGTGCCTATCAAGAAGGCTCCATTACGTGTCAAAGTAGAAGTGGAACTAAACGAAGTCATTTTTCTTCAACTACTAATGTGGTCATCTTAAAATGCTAGCATTAGATGTCTGATATACAAGCAAAATGTCAAGAGTTATTATTTGGTTTTAATGACCTGAAAAAACCAAAATGTTATATCAGGGCAACTTGTCCAACAACAACATAGCCTTTTGTCCCAAACAAGTTGGGGTAGTCTAGAGATGAAACCCAAAGAAACAAAGGTCACGGTTCAGTTCAGGCACGCTGATAGCTAGTCTTTAAGCGCTCCTATCCAAAGCTATCTCTTTAGAGATATTCCAATCCTTAAGGCAATTTGTCCAATGAACTTCTAAAATTGGTTTTGCTGGCCAGGATGCAAAATGAATTATTTTATTGCTCATGCACATATCTCCAAATCAGTTTGGTATATATATGGTACTAATTCACATTTTTCATCTTCAACAGGCTCTTTGCCACCTATGGTTGATCCAGGTGAGGGGGGCCCCCTCTTCCCTGATGTCCAGTTTTGGAAACAATGCGCTCATCCAGTCCTGGCTCAAGATCCGTTTTCTTCTTTGATGTCAACACTTTTCTGTCTACCTGTTCAGTTTCTATCATCTGCTGAATTCTTCATCCCTTTCGTCCATCTGTTTTATGTTGTTTGTGCCATTCAGGTATGCTGTTTTGCATTGCTTTCTCTTGGGGTTTGTAGTTTATATGTTGTATTTAATTTAAAGCATGCTACGGTATGAATTTTCCTGTAGGCCATGATAACATGCTACAGAGAGGAAACATTTGACCGATCTAGCTTCAGTGACTGCCTTCTTAATGATGTTTGCAAGACAATGTCAGGATATGATATTGCCAGAGAGTATTTTGTATCCAAATATATTGACCCATCTTGTCATCCAAAAGATATGGTCCGTAAATTGACGTATCCTTATCTTCGAAGATGTGCATTGCTTTGGGAGCTGCTAAGATCGTCTGCGACATCACCCTTATATGACAATTCCAATATTTGGGAAGGATCACATCTTTACTTGAGTAATAGCATGCAAGATGGAAGTTCTTCACTGACAGTGGAGCTGAATGGAATAGGAGAGTTGGAAAACCTGTTTCAGATTCCGTCACTGGACCTGATTCTCCAAGATGAATCTGTACATATGCTGGCCTTGAAATGGTCTCAACATTTCTGTGAAGATTACAGTTCCCGCAAATATAGAGGGACACTCTTTTCTACCCCTGCAGTTCCATTTAGGCTGATGCAGCTGCCACCTGTCTACCAAGTTCTCCTAGAAAGGTTTGGTCTGAATCTTCTAACCTGGAATGAGGTTTTGCATGAGCTGTGCCTTAATGGGTTAAGCTTTTTCACCCTTTCTGGAGCTAATGGCTTGTCATTTTTTTGGACCAGATATATCAAGATGCAATGCCCCGATTGTGGTATAGTGCCTGATGAACCAGCATTGTGTTTGCTTTGTGGCAAACTTTGTTCACCTAGTTGGAAACCATGCTGCAGGTGTAGCACTTCGCTTTTTACAATTCCAATTAACCTTGTTCTGGTTCTGATGTTATTTATCAAACCCTAAATCCTAATTTTTGTCTATTCTCTGTAGAACTGGTAAATGCCTGAATCATGCATCGCAATGTGGTGCTGGTGTTGGCATATTTCTCTTAGTGAGGGTATGTATTAGCCTGTTACTTTTCTTCACACCATATTGTTATGGCCAGTGTACTCTCTGTTCCTTCTGAGATAAAGCTACTTTCTTATTTTCACGGATGTACTGTGCAGAAAACAACGATCCTGTTGCAACGATCTGCTCGTCTTGCCTTTTGGCCGTCTCCCTACCTTGACGTGTTTGGTGAGGAGGTATTGACTATGCTTTGTTGTTTTTATAGACTTAAGCCTGTTTGTTATGACCTCCACTGAAATTTCCTCCTGCTGATGGTCCCAAATGTGAGCTGTTTTCATTTTGATACTATCTGCATGTTTCTCCATGGACTCAACAATGAAATAGATACATGTTTCGTTTTTCTGGAGAAGTTACAACCAATATGAAAGTGATTTCAAATGGCTTGATGCCGTACTTAATCATCTTAGACTTTAGATGGATTGATGTGGTGAACGGTGAACCTTGTTAAGGTGTATTGATGCTCTTTCCATGATTTCTGTTGATAAGCATGGATTATTTGAGGTTTTTATGGTAGTTTATGCCTAGCTCGTAGGGCAAAGCCACTATTAAGTGTGGGTAACTGACATTTGTCCTTGCATAAGGCATACTGCAAGGTCGTGAGGGCAAAATCCTACGCATGAAATTTTGCAATGATGTAAAGTGGGGTTTTCTTTTTCTTGCCTAGAAGTGAACTTATTCCCCTTCCCTTCGGGCTTGCTGGTTCAATGCAGGATCATGAAATGCAGAGAGGAAAGCCTTTATATTTAAGTCAAGAAAGATACACAGCCCTGACATATCTGGTAATTTGCTTATACCCTTCCCTCTATGCTTTCTCGACATGATGTCATTAAGAATTCTTTTTTTTTATATATATAAATGAGATGCATGCCCCTTTTTCATGTAATAGGTGGCATCCCATAGCCTTGATCGAACTTCTGAAGTCCTTCGGCAAACGACTATCAGCTTTTACGGATCTGATTGAGTGCAATTAACAAGAAAGGTTTGGATTATATATTTATATATATGTTTGGCATGTTGGATTCTAGAGCATGGAAAGATTGTCAGCTTTGTTTTCCCAAATGTTCGTTCATTGGTCATAATGGTTGGTTTAGGTGACAAACAAAGTTTTATAGTTAGCAAGGGGCGTATTTGTACTGTGGTATGTAGTCATTGTTTACTTCTCTTAGTGGGTGTGCACAAGTCTAATATTATCATGTGTACTAGATCCACAGAACAATTCAGCTGCTGGCAATAAGAGGGGGTCAAACTAGTTTGTTTTGTCATGTCCAGTTCAAGGACTGAGAGGGGGTCAATAAGAGAGTGGATTAGATAACAAGACAATTAAATGGTGAAATAGGGCATTGCTTCACCTTGGTCTTGGAGAAGCTTTGCAATTGGCTTAACAATTAATTTACGTGGTTATATTGCATTGATCAGTACTGACCATTCTCTGGCATGCTGTCTTGATTTGCCTCCACAGTACATGATAATCTTCAGTGAATCATCACTGATCACAGTATCACACCTTAAGCAGCACAAAGTTCACATTGCAACGTTATACTTGGTTTACTGTTGATTTGTCATCTGCCCTGTCTGTTGGTTTATTGTTGATTTGTTATCTGCCTTGTCAGGGTCTTGTGGATGTGCATATCATGGGGAACTCTAGTGCAACTTGGTGTTCATATTTTCCGGTGGTAACAAAAGTACTACCTCCCATAAGGTTAAAGCTACAAGCTTATTCTGCTACTGGGGGTAACCTGGCTATGCCTTTGTTTTCGCTTCTGATTACGCATTACTCTTCCAGATGGTGTGGATACTGCAGGCTTACCGCCGGTCTGTGCTATGGCGCCCTGCTGCCCTCTCATGCTGAATGTACAGTTGTTTTAGCATGCTGCTTTTCTCCAAATGGATGATAGGTAGGCCTGGTGACCTGAAATATTTGATGATCGACTGCATGATCTGTCTGTACAGTGTATAACACCGCCTCGGTGCAGTTTCCGATTATGAAAAATGCGGCATGCAAGTGCCATTTGGTCGCCATTATAGGCAGGCTCTGCTTATGCACATTGCTGCAACACAGGAATATGGGAAGCGAGGCAATAGGCAGGCTCTGCTCTGCTTATGCACATTGCTGCAACACAGGAATATGGGATCCTGTCTTTTAATTATTTTGTTGCGGCATCAGCACTCGAATAAGCCTTGTTGCAACATACCGTGTGCAAAGCTGGTTGGCAGTCCCTGGGTACCCGATCGACCCGTCCGTGCCTTCACCAAGCTTGCCCTCGACGTCTCATAACTGACGATGGTTTCTCAAAGAGATAATAAGTGTCACGTAGTCAAGGTTTCGTACCTCCTCAAATCTGTTGATGTGAAAGAACTACTTCATTGCAGATGAATCAGTTGCCAACTTTTGCCTTGGTACTTGTTTTCAGCAAATCGAATGATCCGTTACAGGTTCGTCTACTAACTGCATTATTGTGTAGCATTCAGCCAACAGAAGGCACATAATTGGCGTAAAAAAAAGGCACAAAATCTGTTTGGTATTTGTTTTCTTGAAAACGTTAAACGTATCAACAAATGCTTGTTCGTTGTAATCTGATCAAAAAAGAATGCGCGCAAACCAGACATCATCACCAAACAATTTCCTAGCCCCCCGCCCCCCCAAATAAAAAAAAATCAGAACTCTGAAGGCAATATTCAGCGAGCAAATCGTTTTACATGTATTCAGCTGCATCAAATTGATCACCGTACTTCTATATATCAGTTAATGACATATGTTATTCATGAAGAAACGAGTCACAGGAGTACGTAGCAAGTATCAGAAAATTCAGACATGGAGTGTTCAGAAAACACTAGTATCTATTTCAGCAGAATCCCTCTGGTGAGTGCTATGTTTGTTAGTTGTTACCGCCTGCAATATTGGGTGCTGTAATTATTCAGTATGATTACCAGGGTGTTTTAACAAAAAATGTCAGTATTGTTCAGCGAACAAATCAGATAATATTTGGCGCATGCCTTTTTCCCACAATACTGATGTGAGTTGTTCTAATGTCATAACTAGTTGTATTAGGTGCTCTGATGTTACCATTTTAGTTCCAGTGCAGATTCAAAATATTGAACAAATCGATCACTTTCTCCATTTGCCTCTTTAAATGCAGATTCAATTTTTGGAACTACACTTACATGATCATGGTGGGAATTGTTTTGCTTTGCTTCACTTAGAATTTCCAATATAATCAGAGAAAAGTAGTGCCGTAATTATAATAGAATTAGAAGACAGCCAAATGTTCAGAGTTCAGAGCATGTAGTGGTAGATTCCTGTAGACAGTTCTGATGTGATAATTGGTTACATTGATTAATTGAAGTGAGCTGCTCTAATGTTGATTGTTATAACGAGTTATATCAGGTGCAAAATGTTTCGACTGTTCAGGTGCCAAGATTTAAAATATTAAACCTAGAATGGTTATATATTTAATCCCTTTTTATGGATATATTTTGAATTGTACTTGCATGATCATGGTGCACCATTGTCCTGTTTAGTTCCAGAAAATTCCAATATAACCCGAAAACATTGTGGCATAATTTAGTGGAGGACAACCAAACTTTTGGAGTTCATAGAGTAACAAAAAATATTTAGATTGCAGAGTGCAGATTTATTGTTAAATCTTTACGGGAACAAAGCATTTGGTTCTCAACTTGTAGAATGTATACTAGTAGTTCAGCATGTGTTATTGCATTTGCAACACCAAAATTCCTAACGAGTGTTCAGTTTTGAAGTACATGCATCCTTGAGTATTGTACACTTGTTGCGAGCATGCCATGATATGCTCAACTTCTATTATTCTTTTTCCATGATTTGGCACTGGTTGCATTCTAAGCCATGATCAACCTGTGCCATTGTTGTGCTTGTACCTCAACAAGGACTAAAGGAGTGTTGCAGTGGTTATAGTTGCAATATCATCAGTCTGAATCTGAGGGATTATAAATAACAAATGTAAGACTATCAGTGTTGTTCAGAAAACGCCTTTCAAGTGTATGACAAAATTTTCACCACTCGTTAGTAGATGCATTTCAGCATCAAACACACGAAGTATGCTATACCCATTACTCGTTTTTGCCAGCGTTGCAACATCAGGAGCAATTTTTCATGGCCACCCACGCAATTTTCCTCAAGAGGGAAAACCTTGTCATGGCAGGCCGGCAAAGAAATCATGTCAAGAGACGAGGAGTCGAGTACACAAGATGGATGTAGATAGATATAGATGGATGGTTACACATGACACTAGGGACACCAAGCAGCAGGCCACACACATACACCACAAAGATCAGAGCATGGTCTGCTGCACACACAACACACTGCTAGAGCACCGCCACAGGTGCCCGACCGGCCGGGGAGGAAGGACACGACGGCGGCGGCGACGCCGACGACATCTCAGCACCATCATTATTATTGTTCCCCATCAGTACCATCTACTAGCAGCACGCGCAACACCGTTATTAAGCATGCCACACACACTTTCAGACAAACGAACGACGCACACACAACGCCGCTATACTAGCTTCAGATCTCCTCCGGTCCGGCCATGGCCATGAGCTCCTCACTTGCAGGTGCAGGGGTTGCAGGTGCAGTTGGCACCGCACTTGCAGCCGTTCTCGGCTCCGGCGCCGGCCTCAAATCCGCCCTCGGCGTGCCTGCGCGAAAGATAAGCATAAAAAAAAGAGAGAGAGAGACTTCAGAAGACGAGTTGCCGAGTAATTTTAGCCTGTTCGCTACCAGCAGCTACGTATGCCGTCCCGAACTTTTCAGTTAGTGGACAAGTAAAGAAGACATCATTTCTTGTTGGATTTTTCCTTCCCTTGGCGCGGGGAAAAGAAGAAGATTGTTCTGGTTCATGGTGGGCACAAATTGATTTTGTCGTAGCTTAGTGGCTTAGTGCCTCCCTTCTCGTTGCTGATGGTGACTGAGTTCTGCACTAGCAGTCTAGCACTATGCAGACAGAAGTTTGTTCTACTTTCTACACAACCGATAATTTAGTAGGAGTACCAGAGAAACACACAAGACAAAACCGTAAAAATAGTACAGCTAATAACAACTCGGCACCATAAAAATTGCTGGCTATTATTGGCAAACGTAAGGGTGGTGGATCAGAATTCAGATCACCACCTCGCCAAAATGATCTCGGCGGAGGAAGCTGAAAAGTACACGGTACAGATGGGATGGATGGATGGATGGATGAACATACCCCTTGTTGGTTGGTGCAACGCCCATGATGACAGTCTGGCTGGTGGTGGTGGTGCCCTGCTCAGTCATGTCCGGGTACATCTTGCACCTGCAGGTAATCCAGGCAGCAGGTCAGGATATGATCACCAGAAATTCTCCTCTCGAGGAGCACAACTACCGCATGGATGCAGCACATCGTTTCAGAGTTCAGAGAGGAATTTACATGCAGGAACAAGAGAAAAACCTTTTCTTTTTTTCTTGAAAAAAATGGGGAGGCAAAATCTCGCGGCTCTATCCTAATAAAAAAAAGACCCAAATTCCAAACCACCCACAAAGATTCTCCCCCAAAAGAAAAACATTTCCATGCATGTAGATTCATGGAACCATCACAAGAGGCCATCCCCGTCATCCTAGACCGGCATCAGGAGCGGAGGCGAACCCCCATCCTACAAGGGGAGAGGAGCGATATCCACAGCAAGAACACAAGAACAACCGAACGATCTGACGAACCCAAGATGCGTGCATACGGGAGGTGACAGGTGCTCGTCAGAGAGATCCGAGATTCCGAGGAGGAGCGTGGAGGTCGTGGAGAGCTTACCCTCCGCAGCCGGAGCCGCACTTGCAGCCGGAGCCGCACCCGCAGTTGCCTCCGCAGCACGACATCCTCACGAGATTCAGAGGCTGGAACACAAGCAAGCAGAGAGCTTTCTTGGCAATCAGTCACACAACAGAGAGCGAGAGGAGATGCGATGCAATCCCCCTGCCCCGGCGGGGAGGCCGCATTTATAGGCCCGGCGGGCGGCCACCTGGCCGTCCACGCGGCGCCCCGTGACGTGGGCCCGCCTCGGGCCGCGGGTCCGGTGTGTACTACTAGGAAGTTACGCTCCTGCCCCTGGTGGTTGATTGCACGGCTCCTGCCTGGTGTGGTGCAGGCGATGGCCGTCCGTCCGTGGAACGCGGACAAATGCGGTTGGGAGATCACACGTAGAGCACCGGATGCCATTGCCGCGGTATGATCCAGAATTCTGGTGTGGCCTCTAGCGGCTCGTGTTAACAGCAACCAGTAGTAAAACACTTGTGAATTACTATAAGTAAACTTTTTTTAAAAAAGGAATTACTATAAGTGAGATAAGATAGATGTGAAACTGACTCCACAATTATCTATTGATAGAGTTGCTAACGAATCATGGGCCTAACGGTATCTTCACAATCTAACTTGATCTATATATTTTTAACTTAAAATTATGTAAAATAAAAGTCCGGTCTTTAATTATCTAGGCTAAAATTTAAGATCTTTTACCATCTCTATACGTGGATTCCATTGTCTGGGTCTACTGAATGCCTTGTCTTTTTAGCATCGTGGTGGTGATTTATTTTCTATAAACAGTGGCAACATAACCGTAGCAAGAATTTTGTGCCGGAAATATTGTTCGAGACTTAATTTATTCCGCACAAATAATTGCTCCCGAAAGGATGTTATGAGTGGTGCCGAAGAAGCAGCAGGGGCCATCACGAAAGAGGAGGAGAATCGGAATACCGTGAAATGCATGATCGTTGATGTTTTGCTCCGGTCCTATCCACCTCCCTCGACCAGTCGCCATTCACAAAATGGACCTGAAAAACCGGCAGTACGATAATATCTTCTGCTATTTTTGCTATCTTAATAATAGCAATCTTACTACCAGACACCAAACCAAAGAGAAATATATGTACACTCCTGGAAATAGGAGAAATTTAGTATATGTCGTATCAAGTCTCTTTTCATCTGCTTATTTTTCAAGAAATATACAGTGCTTTTATGATATTTATTTATTTAACAAAATAGTTTAACTTTCAGTTTCCTTTATCCAAAAAAGATGTGCATGCCGTGCCACAAAGATGAGCTGCAATGTTTGAATCCTTACAAAAATGCAAATCAAATATCATCAAACCTTGTTTAGTTACCAAAAAATTTGTTACAGTATCTGTTATATCAAATCTTCGAACACATGCATGAAACATTAAATGCAATTAAATAAATAACTAATTATATAATTTAACTATTTCATACGAGATGAATCTTTTTAATTTTACTAGTCTATAATTGAATATTAATTACTAAATAACAACGAAATATGCTACAATACTAAAATCCAAATTTTTTCGCGAACTAAATACAACCTCAGCGTTGTTAGTGAGGACAGTGAGGCGAAGTAGTAAAGCAGGCCAAGGGAACCTTTCTGTGTCTGGACATGACCTAGACCTGACCCTAGTTACCTTACCCCAACGCAAAAAAAAAAGATGGAAAGGCTCAAATTCACTTTGCATCCAGCCATTCAGTTGGGATGAAACGCGTGTAAAAATGAGGTCCACAAATATCTCAGCTTGGCACACGACGTGGCCTGCCGGCCCTGGCCCCTTCAGTTTGGATAAGGACACCATGTGTGTGTGTGTCACAGTAAAATCACACGGCGGTTAGCGAGTGACAGCATCAAATGATACTGGAGCATGCACACTGCTTACGGCACTGTTAAAAACTGTTGATTAGACTGTAGCCTGGAGGTGGCATGCATGTGTGCTTGCCCTAAACTGCACGCAAACATGTCGCTGTTGGGTGAGATTATAGGTAATTTTCACCTTCGAACTATCGCAAAAGTCTGGTTTTCAATCTTCAACTACGAAACCGGACAACATAGACCATCCAACAGTCAAAACCGGACAAATTTGGTCATCGGATGGTTTTGAAGATGGTTTTGCATTTTCTAAAAAAATTAAATAAATCTAATTAGATTTAAAAAAATCAAAACTAATTCACTTTAAATCAGAAAAATATGAAACTAGTACCAAATTTTTTTCTAAAAATGTAACCTATCTATTATTGCTCCATTTAAATCTTAGTTATTAAAAATAATAGACATAACTGCAAGCAGCCAAATATTATAAACATAAAAAAATTAGATCTGAATTGCTCACAAGTCATGTGACAATAGATATGTTACATTTTTAGAAAACTTTTGATACCCATTTCATAATTTTTTGACTTAAAATGAATTACTTATAAATTTTTTAGTATAAAATTGAATATTTTTAATTATCACAAAATGGAAAACCACCTTCAAAACCACCACAGGGGCCAAATTTGCCCGGTTTTGACACTTGGATGGCCTATGTTGTCCGGTTTTGTAGTTGAAGGTTGAAAATTAGATTTTCGCGATAGTTGAAGGGTGTAAACCGGATTTTTCCCGAGATTATATAATAGAACAGGGAAGAGAAGAAATCCCTACCCTACCGTGGAGGCGTGGACGCAGCATTGACCTGTGATTTCTTCGTATAGGAGACTACTCCGTAGGAAAGAAAAAAAAACATAGTTGCATGCATCGCTACGTGTATCCTCTCACAAAAAACCCGAAAAGAAAGTAAATAGCGAAAGTAAAATTTAATGGTGTTGTGGTTTAAATGGTAGATGTTCGCATCGACTGTGGGGCATCTATGGTGACTTCCTCGATCTCAAGATTTGCTGATTCAATCCGATGCTCAAGGGTGGAGAGTTTGCGCTCATGCGTTTATAGAGATGAGTATGCATTGAGTTGTATCGTGTAATTAATAAAAGAAAAGAAATTAAATACTAGTACTCGGTCTGATAACAGTTGATCGATCACATGATCCCAGCTAATAGTAATCAGGAATCGGGTGCCCTACGAATGAAATGTCACTCTCTTAGAAAAAGGTGGAAAAAGCAACAGGCCGCGCCCATTTGCGCCAGCTTTTCCATCAACTGTAGCAGTCGCGTAGCACCCGGGTAGGCAGCATGTGCCTAGAGATGCCATCGAGGTTTCATCCATCCGTCTGCTATCGTTTCCCTGTTGGGTTTCAGCGACAACACCAATGTCAATCGTGTCATGCAGGGTGCTCATTGTTGAGTCTTATATGATGGGCCAGTGCTCCTGGCATAGTTCAAAAAAAAAATCGTGTCATGCTCGCGGATAAGATTGGCCGCGGCGTATCGTATCGTATCGTACCACCCCCACCAAAGTCGGTGGCGAAAAAAAGAAGGGTTGAAGGGTCTTCCAATTCTTCACCACCCAGTTCTTGCGGACCATGTGTGCAGTGTGTGTGTGGGCGTCGCCTTCTTGGGCACCATGATTGGAGGCTCTGGAACCATCCTGAATTCCTGATGGTCTACAAAATATCTGCAAGAGAGCAGGTTTTGGGTTATCTTCCTTTTCTTTTCTGCGAAATTCAGTGGGTTGGAGAGAGAGCTGAAGAAAGATCGAGCTCCAGGAAGGACTCACTCGTCGTTATCCATATTCCAGGTTCAGACTGGCCAATGCAAAGTGTTCAGGGATGACTGATGAGGATCTCCCTAGATGCTTCTCTTCACTTCAGATTATATATACCACGTACAAATGTACGGTGAGTCATCCACGTACAGACAATAACTTCTTCTCCTCTCTCTCTCTCTCTCTCTCGCTTTTTTTTTGTTTTTTTGCATGCGTCCGTGAAAAAGATAACGAGCATCGGATCAAAGCGTGTTTTCATCTTGGGGGAACAACAACTTTTTTTTTTTGAGGGAAGGGGGAACAACAACTAGATATGCGGCGTGTCTGAAAGATTGTGACTTGTGATTTGGGCATCCTGAGCAGGCTCAATAGCGCATCCTGGTGATTTGGGCCCATCAGGCTTAGCACCAGTAAAGAAAGCCCACATGATGTATGGAATGCCAAACCCAGCCCATCTTGGTATATCAGCCTGCCCAGTAAAGCCCACATGGCTCCAGTCTGCTATTTCACAACTTTCCCTTTGCGGCCCTAGTCAAGTAGTCATCAGATGATCACAGTTGCATAGAAGAGAATGGCTCTGATCACCGACAGTATCTGGACGTTAGAGAATACTCCCTCCTTCCCCGTTTATAAGGCATGGTGGAACATGACACGGTCTTCTAAACAACACTTTGACCATTTATTTATCATATATTATATCACTTTTGATTATAAACTTATAATCATTGTAAAATATATTTGATTATGAATCCAATCATATGAAATTTGCATTATAAAAATAAAAATTTAATAGTCAAATTATTGGTCAAAGATGACAAGGTTTGAATCTTGATATACGTGTATGCCTTATAAACAGGGAAGGAGGGAGTATAATTAAAGTATTAAACCCCACAATATGCATATACCAATATCACCAACAGTTTGAGCAGGCTAGAGTTTTATAACCTTTCTGAATCGATTCATGAACTGCAATTTTCCCCCCTCTGCCGGCCTGACAAATAAACTTCCTTTTCAAGGTCACACAAATAGTAGAGCAAAGCGTTTCCTCCTCCATTCTTTATACTATTAACCGACAGGCAAAACTTTCCAGCACATGAATTGAATTCCTAACACCTAACAACAACGCCCCCCAGAGTATGTTTTCCTCAACCGACACAAAAAAGAATTTGTGATAATATGTACATCAGAATGATTCCATGCCTTTGCACAACACCCTAAACTCCCCCCAAAAAATAACTAGCTTGACTCAAAACTCTGCAAGCTGAAGAACGAGTTCGGTCAGAAGCTTATCAAACACAAAGTCTGCCACCTTGTTCCCCATATGATCAGCTTCTCTCTCAAAATTCATCCAGTGGTCGCTCTTTGCTAGATCCTTCGACAAAATCGTGTCGACTTCGATGCTGGACCATGGTCGTTCATCCAGACGGGAGCTCACTCTAGACCATAGATCCTTGAGCACACGGTGTCCCACAGGTTTTGGTCTGCCCGAAGATGAGAACCAGGAGAATTTGGACTTGGAGACAGAATATTTCTTGTAGATGTCGAGCAATGCTTCGTTTGTCAAATCGAAGAGAAGCAACTGATCAGCAGACATTTGAGTGAAGTCAAATGCTGCTGCTGCGGCCTCGTAGTGTTGGCAATCCTCTTCTTGGAGAGCTGCGATGTTCTGTGAGTACCATTCATCAAACAGTATTTCATTGTAGAAGCTCGATTTCTTGAATATATCATTCACATAGTTAAACTCAACTTCGTGGCTTGGATCTACTTGGAAGCCATTCAGATCATCAAAGCCACTTTCTTGTACAATCGTAGTGTCAGCTGAAACATCAGCATCATTTAAATGGAGAATCCTTGGCTTTAGAGATGTATCTGCAAGAGGCAAAAAAACAATAAAATGTTATAAAAAAATTTGTAAGTAATGCTTGAAGCAAGAGCAGCGCAAAAGTAAATTTGAGAACCAAGAGATGTTAATTTCACTAATGATATTGACACTAAGTTAATATTTGGGTCATGAGTATGTTTCCGAATACTAGATGTAAATCTCACCATCCAGCGGTGTGTGTTTCACCAGACTAGCAGGATCAGCTGAGAAGGCCACGTCAAGAACAGATATTGGACTTTCAGATTCATGCTCGCAGCTTAGACTTATGTCAGCTTCGAATTCGTGACTGTGATCAGGAACACAAGAAGTACCTTTTGGTGACTTTGGAAACTGGAATGAATGCATTTGGTTGTCAGGAAAAGTCGGTGTTTCTTCTTCTGCAATTTCGGTGTCTTCTGAAAGTAGAACAGTACATGAATCTGCTTGGGCTGAAGAGGGGATCTGAGCATCATTACAAGTTTCAGCATGTTCTTCCAGGATGTCAACTTCTTCTGACATTGAATGGGCAGCACACAAATCGACTTCAGCTGATGAGGGAACCTGGTCGTTATTACCACAAGTTGCTGCCTGTTCTTCTGAAGTATCAACAACTTCTGAAGGTGAAGGAACAATACAGGAGTCTTCTTCAGCTGATACCGCAACATCAAATTTTTTGTCATCGACGCATTCTTCAAGTAAAGCAGGCTTTTCAGACTCACCAGCAACCACATCACTAGAAATATCATCCATAGCAACGTTTGCATCTGCATCGACATCAGTTTTCTCTTGAGCATGTGGTGCTAAGGCATCTTCTGCAGTTTGATTTTCATCTAGTCTACACAAACCCTGTGATCGGAACTCAATTTCAGAAGCTCTTTGCGATGAAGTCATAACACTTGGGACATCTAGAGAATGATCCCTAGTAGACTTAGAGCTTGTCAGTATTCTTTTGGATTCACTACTTGAAATGGCATCAAGTAAGCGAGAGTAATTTTCCAAAGATTCACTGAGGGAACGTGAACGCCGAAAACCTTGACTTACATGCCTCTTTGCAGCAGGACCAGTATAAGGTTTCAAACCATCCCTATCATAGGTAGCAGAGGCTGATCGGGGGAGACCTTCACTGACTATATCTCCAGACACCTTCTTTCCATAAGGGACCTTGTGAAGAATCCCATCCATTGAAATGCTACGGTGGCTCTTTCGCTTCACATGGCTGTCATCTCTTTTTAGGAGCAGTGAAGAACTTAGATCACTATCACAACCATCTGGGATGCTAGATGTCGAATGGCGCAAGGTTGAGTCCATAGAATTTTGCATTGACAATTTAGTACTATGTGAAGAGCCATCACCACTGGAAGTGGATTCACCATCAAGAACATATTCGTTGCTTTCCAGATAATGTATTGAAATGGTGCGCAAAAGCTTTGGTGCAACAGGAAGCATCTTTTCTTTCTGACCCTCCTTTCCATATAATTTCCTTAGAATCAAGGACCTCAAACTAGCCTTACCGGAATTCTTTTTTGATGCCTTCTGTTTTTTTGCAACCTGGAATAGAAGAAACGAAAGGAATAAGGTAAGTCACGACTGTGCATACTTTTGAGAAGGTACTTCTATAAACTGTTTGTATTAAACACTATATGGCTATATACAAAGAAGTGTCAGATATACGTGTATACTAATACCCACACTGCAGCTCCGCAATAAATGCTTATGAATAGTATCTAATTTACATAAATCAGACAAAGTTTCAGAAAAATTAGTAGTCATTTGAACTAAAATGGAAAAAACACGGAGGATGATAATGCAGTGCTCAACCATCAAGCAACAAAATAGGGCATGAAGATGGTTTATAATTGAAGACAGACTAGGAGATCGTATAAAATGAAAATTAGTACTATTAAAAAAACAGTTTGAAAGTAAGGATGGGCTATTGGGCATACTTCAGTATTTGTCTCATCATCCATGATGCCACTGTCTTCATTTTTCAATGGAGCATAGGAGCTTCGGCGTTTACTTCCTGCATCACAAGAGAAATGGTTTAATGTGGATTCATGAGCATAGTTTCTACTATTATTGTTCATATGCACACTATTTTAAAGTATAGTTTTGGTTTCGTCCACACAAGGACAAATAAATACCAGGACGCTGAAAAAGCCAAATAATAACCAGTTTTACATTGCATCATTAAATGTGCAAGTTGTCTTGATGATCAAAAAGAAACAGCTTCAAATACATGAATTTTCAATTGCACTCCACTACCTTTTGCTAATATACCATTCCATTTCACAAATATCGAACAAAGAAGAATTCAGTTACTTACCTCCACTGCTTTTCCCCTGACCGTGTTTATTGTCAGATAGCATCTTCGTGGACCGCAGGCGACGGCGAAATCCAAAGAACTGAAGAATACCCCATCGGCACCCATGTAATTCCTTGCTATAGAACGCGGAATCCTGGTGGTGCAACAGCTGGGCCATTTTGGTGTTTGTCCACCGGCAACGAAGAAGGGTGATTCCTTATAAACACCACCCTTGCAAAATAAGGGACAGGCCTTCAGCTTTGCTCAACTTGCCCACCTGTCATGAACAGACTGTCCACTGATTAACATCCTCGCAGATAACACACCTAATGTCTTTCCAACTCTAAACAAATCATTGCCTCCATACCATACCAAAAGGCATGCAGACCAAACTTAATACAGGAAAAGATGGTCTCCAACCAAATCCACAAAATTAGCAAGCTAAAGATAATAATGCTGAGAAAATGCGTAAAGTAGCATAGAAAATTTATTTCCACCATAATACACGTACGTGCAAATAAAAGCCAACTTAACAGGGCCTTTTTCTACTTTATCTAGACTAATGATGCTGACATAACACTCATGTTCCTGAAAACACGCAGGAAGAAATCCACCAACTGCAATGGAGGCATTTATGATGAGACCAATTATAAGATATCTTTCCATATCCGTGTCAGTTAGTGTATCCCTTGCTCATGAATAATCAGATTAGCGTCTCCATGCTAATCAGTAACCATATGATTATAGAAGAACAAAAGGTATACACCACCCAGATGAAGAAGAAAATGTGATGGTAAGGCCTTTGTTTTTAACATACTATAACCATAGCCAAACATCCTCAGTGCAACAAAAACAAGGAATTGGCTTTTTTTTTAAAAAAAAAAAGGAGTTCGAGGAAACTTCTAATGGGGTAAAACAAGTACGGTGGAAATTTCAGTCATGTGTTAAGGAACATGTGCTGCTAGGATTTCTTCAATATTTTATTCCAACATAAAAAGTAAACAAACACGGACAAGAAACAGCAAGTGGAAGCGTACATTTCTCATGAGCAAATAAAAAAATGTCAATCTACAAATTACCGACAAATTGAAAAATGAGGATAATATAGCATCACAAGGTTTCTAAACAATCAAGTCCATTGAAACAGTGCTAAGGTACAGAATTTCTTTCAACTTCCAAGGGGAAATTGCCCGCTGTAAATTAAGGAGCGGCCTTTTGTAACTCTACTGACCAACATAATCACAGTTCACTTCTTCAATAAATCAAATCATGTACTGACAGAAATCCATCTTTAGAAAAAAACAAGTTCAAGAGGAGAGAAAAAGGCACCAGGATGATTGCTCAATGCTTTCCAAGAGCGAGAAAATACTTCAGAGAAGCAATTACATGACTCCACATGTAACTCGAACCATGAAAAGGTAAAAATAAGAAATCACCTTTAGCCCCAATTCTCCAATAGGATCCGTAAAACGTGAAAAGATTACTAACTAGATTTCCCATCAAGCTCAGAACTCGAAAACAGTAATAAATACAAAAGGGCATAATCCTGATGAACATACAGACAAAATGAACAAGCAGTAAACAAACTTCAGTCGGCAGAGCCCAAGCGGGATGGCACCACTACACTAAACATGCTCTCTTACCGATCCAAACAAAAAAAGACGAAGAGAAAAGGCATCTCTTTTCATCCCAGCAAAATCAGCTTGGAACAAAACGCAACCAAAAGAACGGATGAATAAAACGCGTTCTGAAGAACACGGATGGAAACAAAATCACCTCCAGACTCGTGAACTAACAGAGTTCGCGGCTTCCATCTCCTCACCAGCGACCAAACCAACAGAAACGTATGGACGCCTTCCCACGAACAGATTAAACGCGCGCGCAGAGCAGCGCCGCCGTGGCACGCAGAACTCGCGAAACACGCAGCAAAAAAAGGACCCAAAGATTTGCCTTTTCTCCACCGAAACTGACCTTGGGTTCATACGAGGACGGCGACGCCTGCTGCCGCAAACCCGGTAGGTTTTCAACCGAGGATTGGAGACTTTGGGAGTTCTGGAAGGAGGAGTTGGTGAGGAACGAAACGAGAATGGAAAGAAACGGATGGATCCGGGAAGCGAGGGAGAGGAAATGAGAGGGGCGTTTCCGTTAAATTCCGGTCCGTGGCGGCCCCTGCCTGGATGGCGGGTGCGGGTGTTGGTAGTTGAAAACTTCCGCCGCTTGGACAAATAGGTTTTTTTCTTTTTCTTTCTCTTTTCCGAGGGGTCGGTTTATTTATTTTGTTGTCATTACTTACTCACTCCGTTCCGCAAAGGCAATTTATTTAGCTTTCAAATTTTGTTCTATAAATACTATTTGTTTAGATTCCAGTAAAATTCATCCAACTAAAGAAAAAATGGGTATCAAGAAAGAATTGCACTGAGAAGGGCATAAAGCCAATCAAATATTTACTTTTTTAGTTTCGATGCATTTGCATTTATTGAGAAGTTCCAATGTATTTGTATTTATTGAGGATTTATGAATAGAATAAACGTCGCGGTCTTCAATCACAACGGCTATAGTTAATTAGGGTAACATGGTCTTTTTCCACAGCTAGTAGTATGTCTGAAATTTTCTATACGGTCTTTATGGGACGGAGAGAGTATATATAGGTTATAATCCTGTGTTACTGGTCTTTATGGGATGGAGGGAGTATATATAGGTTATAATCCTGTGTTACTTTCTCTACATACTACAGCAATAGTGGTAAACTAGACGACCGAAAATGTGATGACCTTCACATGATATCGGTCATGAAGTTGTATCAAGAGATTAATAATATGGTGGCTTGATCATATAAATTTGCGCATATGATGCATACAATCCGGAAGAGTCATGCGAGAAGGGTCATAATGATTTAATAAGTTAATAAATTATAATAGAGTCGCTCACTAATCTTTCCATTCTTTTAATATGAACGCATGAACGCATACGATTTAAATATGATTGAAATTTGTCTCTCTCCGGGGAGACTAGAAAGTATCTATTCACTCTAGCATCTTAGCTTAGGTGATTAAATTTACACTTTTACAGCTGATAGTTGAATCCAAAGATGATATGGGATGTGGCTATCGTTGTCAACCGCCTCATGAGCAAACCAAGGACACCAACAAACGCCTAAATCAAGGCAAGGAATACGGTGAAAGTACATAGAACCGCGTTGTCGTCCGGCCAAACGCCTTTATTGCCGACTTTGGAGTGATAAAATCATCTGCTTTTGTGTTCCAAAAAGCCTCATGTTCCTCCCTGAATTCAGACTCCTTTTCGTAGACTTCGCTGTGCGTACTACTCATTGGCATCGTGGTGGGCCACTGGAAAAAGTTTCTCCCAAGAGATTTAATTTCTTCCCAGTTAAATATTCATTGAATAATGATTTTTTTAAAAAAATGAATTGTACAAAACATATGGATCTGGCTGAATCGACCTGGTCTATGCCTGGGATTACCAGTTCTGCAAGCAGCAGTTCCAAATCACACCTGGCATGATTTTTGGCTGATTCTTACTGGCTGCGAAGCTATCATTGGAGTGTCAAAGCTAGGTCCTCATCATGGAAATAAAAGAAAAGGGATAAGAGACTTGGGTTGCTCTTGTGCTGACCTGTTCTATATCCCTTGCTTCCTCCACATAAAATGCATTATATTCTGGGCTCTCTAGAATGTGTTGATTTGCTGCTTAGCTCTATATATATTTTTTCAAATCACAATACAACACACAGATGCTCATATACAACCTCTATGAATACAGACACACAACCCTACCACCTTCGAGAGAGTGAGACAGCAGATCCTTGAGATTAATGAAGTCACCATAGGCATCTCGCTATCAACGAGCACAATGTCTACCACTTAAAGAACATTGCCGATTAAATCCTGAAATAAATCCAGAAAAATACGATCACCTCATCTATGCCGAGTCATTAACCCTACATTTCTTACCCAATGTTTTCATCTGAGTATCAAATCATCAAGGTACAATTACCTTTTGAGAAAAAAGAATAGCCTTTATTCTTAGTTCAATTACTAGGAAAGGATAAAAATCATGGCACCTCCATGAACCAACCTTTGGTGAAATTTTCGCAAAACTCTTGTGAATTTCCTACTTGTGAAACGGAAGAAAACGCTTCACTCTTTTTCATACAACTCTGAACTCCCAACGACCATAAAAGCGAGAAACAATCATGTCTAACTTCTCATATGAAATTATGGGAAAATTCTCATGTGAAGTCAGCTTCGGGATCGCTGCCACACTCATGTCATAAAGAATTCTCACTTGCCTATGACTAACTTGTGAGTTGTGATTTGCATGCTGCAGCATCTTTTGGGCGCTGCAACTGCCAGTGATGGAGCATAACAGAAATATAATGCAAATGTCAACCATCAATGGCTACAGATATTCTAGGGCCATATCTTGCTCAAGCTGACGTTTTCAGTGAGTCAAGCGTACCAATAACAAAGGAGTATTCAGATGCAAATGACCGGATCAACCGGTCAAACTCCGACGATTCGTCATCTTATATGGCCTAAAGAAAATAACAAAAAATAAGGAAAAAGATCTTATGATCATGTGGCTGTGGATTCGTTGAGATGACCTGAAGGGTCAAATGGAGCACGGAAAACTTCTAGTACAGATGTCGGAGCAGAAAGGCTGCCGCTAGAGACTTTGTAATTGACACTGATCTTCTAGCTTATTTGTCGCTTGTTGGAGTAGCTGACAATACAAGCAGTACGGGTCAGTGGTCGCAGGAGACTGGTAACGAGGAACACGCTGTGAAAGCGATGGTCAGCAAGAAAGTTTCCGGTCTAATTGGCGTGCTTCCACCAAACATCTTAGGTCTTACACAATTCGCCAATTCGTTTATATGGGCATATTCCTTCAAAGAACATACTATATTATATTAGGGTCTAATTGATTGTTTCCAAAATGTATCTTATCAAAATGTAGGCAAGTCTATAAATTTTGATGCTCGTTTGTTTGAAGGTTAAAAAATTTGCCCACCTAACCAAGTGCTACTCTAAACTTGCCAAGATTTTGGTAAAAAAAAAATCAGCATGCCATGTTTTGGTACACCCATATTTTGCAATGCCAACAATGTGGTATCCAACCAAGAAGGCTCTTAATCTCCACCAAACGATGTCGTAGAAGAATGCTTTCACAAATAAGCTTTTCTCTTGAAATGAGAGCTGCATGACACACAATCCATTCATCTCCACAGAGCTCAGCTGAGAAACGGGCTTGTCAGTTGCCATCATGTTTGGTAGAGAACGAAGGTTAGTATTGCCACAATTTTGTGGTAAGAACATTGACCAGCTAACATTAAGCAAATTTGGGTAAGAAAATCAAAGATATGACATGTGCACCATGTGACTAAGAAGTTAACGGTCTAATTTATGGCAGCAAGCAGCAACCAAATAACTACAGAAACTATGCCTGGTGGCATCAACCCAAACAGGCCTTCAGAGTTTTTCTTTGGGCCACTTGTTAGTAATTGGCCCCATGAAGACCCATACTGGAAGTACAAAAAAAAAAAGTGGCCTGCAGATCGTCCACATGTGAGCAGTTGCAAAAGTAGATGTCGTTGGCACTTCACATGATAGCTGCATCCAGGAATCAAACATCACAGGAGTCCCAAAAGTCAGCAAGAAATCTCGCCATGAATACAGAGCAGCATGCTGCCGGGCAATCAAATTGACGGCAGCAATGTCAAGCATCAGGATTTTCAAGTTTTAAAAAAATGGAAGTAGCTCGATTCCAGTATCAAGGATGACATATATGCAGGATGATAGGACAGCAACAGCAAGCGTCAATAGGAAGTTATGTTTGCAGTTACTTATGCTTGGACAAATAGGGGCGAAAAATATGACAGCAGATGAACCTTCGATTGCACTACGACAGGAGCACATGACATTTCAAAAGAAGCCAAAGAAAAATTTAACATCCATCTTTCGGATTAGAAATTCAGACTTCGTGATCAAGGTTCAACTGGTACTAAGGCACAATTAGTACAAATGTTTGCATGATATCATGTCTTGGAACTTCTGAAGGCTGGTACGTAGAACTGTGACAGGCCAGCCGCAATCACCACCTCTTCACAGGAACGGAGGGAGAATCACCCAGCGGCGAGGATACTTGGGCCTCCCGTCCTTGCCATCAAACAGCTGCAGAAGAAGCAAGGTCAGTAAAGCTATGACACCTGTGTGGTATTGGTAAGTAAAGCTATGTCAGGGAAGAGCAAAACTTGCCTTCTTCAAGCGGTTGTGCTTGCCTAGCGCCCAGTTGGTCATGATGCTTGCTGCCACGACAAGGAAGATGTAGCCAGCCACAGTCTGTGTGGCAATGTTGAACCCGACCCACTGATAGATCTCGGTGGTATAGTTGGCGCAGGTCACAATGTTGAACAAGAAACCACGGGGGATCTGGTAACCACCACTGCCGCTCGGGCTTCTGAGGTTCCTCAGCAGGATGTGGCAATAGAAGTTTGCGATCTGGCAGATGATTCCGATGCCAAACCCAATCTTCATCTGCAGATCACTCACTGGGGTGTAGAGCGGGTGGTTACAGTAGTAAGCAATGTAAGCGCCGAAGGTCCAGTAGTAGGCGCAGTTCCTGAAGACATTTGACAAAGGTGATGTAGCATGGCTAAAACGGTGCACGAAGAATGTCTCCATGATCCTCTTGAAGTAGTGGAAGCACCAGTAGTACATGGCATAGGTCTGGACAGGGTGGATGACCCGTTCTCCCTCATACCCGAAGAATTTATAGACGGGCAAATAATAGAACATGGGGTAGATGATAAGAGGACCCAA
The DNA here is from genome assembly GCF_016808335.1 of Panicum virgatum. Lineage (NCBI taxonomy): Eukaryota > Viridiplantae > Streptophyta > Magnoliopsida > Poales > Poaceae > Panicum > Panicum virgatum. Next base: position 7,817,546 of record NC_053149.1, on the reverse strand, counting down.
GTACTCAAAGAAGAACAGCGTGCTGTAGTAGACTTGCGGGCCTAAATCTTTGAAGACTACTGTCAGTGACCCAGAACCCTTCTCACAGTATTCTGACAGGCTGGCCTTTGGACTGAGAACAACTGGCTTTCCACTTTTTCCAGGTTGAAGAGGGAGGGTGAGCCGCTGCCTAGAAGGATAATACTTCTTAGCTGCATTATGCAGAGATAAGCAGTTAGCAAGTCATATATCATAAAGAGAAAAGCAGCACATCAAAAGGAGTACATGATTAAATATTTTCACCCAACCCAGACACAGTTTCATCCAACCAGATTGACACAAAACATCTTACTAGCATTAGTTTGAATCCAATAAAATCACCGCACTTAGCTTTGCAGTAACCAGATTTTAGTAATCTTGCAATGATTACTAGCCCACTTAGAAGATATCAGTTTCTCACATCTCAGTCACCTATTCTGGTTTATATACCTTTGGTAGAGCATCATGAAGCTACTTTAGAATATGTAAACAATGTGCAAAATTCGCTTGCCAATTTGGAAAGTGTTTTCCAACAAATTCAACCAACATCTGGAAGTAAATTAGCCCTATGCTTCAGGTCTAAATTGAGGGCAGAGCACCACACTACTGCAAGTTGCCATATTGCAGCTCAACAATCCATGTTAGTACCATTCGATGCAATTAAACTGCACTCATGATGATATACTCTAGTCTCACCCAACCACATGGCAGCATTCCAGCAAACCTGCTTTAGTGGTCCAACATGAGTCGACTCATGAACAATAAGTGCTTGTGCTCACCACCTCAGTATAATATTATGGAAGTAAATAGGCTAACATGAAGATCTACTTACTAGTCTGCAGAGTGTACAAGTGAAGAAGACGATGCCTATGAATGTGACAATAACTACCATAAAGGCATAGGACGCCTCTTAAATTTCTTATCACAGATGCAGCTAAAATTAGATATTTCAAGAAGTGAACATGGCTATGTTATGCTCATGTACGATGCTCCAGAAGGTTAACAAACAGAAATTAGAATCCTGACAGCACTTTAGCTTGAAAAACAGAAAACAATATAGTATATAGTAGAAATGTAGAGCCTACATTACACATACTTCCTGGTCATGTCAACCAATAGCAAGAAATCTATATTAACCCCTGGTGCACAAACATAATTAGGAGCATTTGTGCAAACTACAAAGTACATACTTTCCTTAAATGTGTTTTTGACATAAACAACCATGCTTACATACTTTGGATTAAACAGTTCTGAACATAATGAACATCAACTGAATGCTGTACAGATGCTATTTCTAAAGACAATAGAAAAGCCAATAGCATGTCCCAGAACCAACGTCTACAAAACTGCTCAACAACACTTCCTGTTCTCATCTAATTTGTCCCTTACCATTTCTTTTCCATTGCTCACGGCTCACAAAAAGATTGCATTTTTAGAAGAAAAAATAATAAAATAAAATAAAATTCAAAGGGTGTGAGTTGATGCTGATGGCCAACTCCCTCCTACTTAAACAGATCCTAACAACCTGCAGCACCAAAACCCCCAAAAGAATCCATACCAAATCCGGTCAGCCAAGGAAAGCAACCAATAAAAATGATCTAAGGTTGACTAGAGGTATATGCAGTTGTGTGGATTGGTTGCAAGTACTAGATATGCTTGCAGCATAGCATTTAACTAAGTTAGCTTCTTCAACCCTATGAACGCTAGTGCAAAGCATAATGTATTCACCACAGCTTCCAACACTTTTATTGTTTCCTTTCAAAGCTAGAATCTAGAACTAACTGCATATCAAGGCACTTATATACTATTGTGCCCTTGTGGCCCTGTTCACAGATAATTCTGGAAAGCAGGATAAACCTGCTACCTCAGAAGCATCAGCACTAACCTACTGCTACTGGGCATCCAATCAAGCAATCACTGAAGCTTAGAATTTGCTAAAGAAACTTGCAGAATGAACTAGAATGATGCGTGTTTTTTTCCTAAAGAAAGGGAACAATACGATTTATATTAACACGAGCCTCTAGAATCGAAGGCTACAGATTGAATTGTTAGCAAAGCAGCCGTGAATCATTTTTTAGCAACAACCACACCAGCGCTCCCTATTGCAAGAGCATAAAGGTAGTTCCACGTGACCCTGCAAATATTACTAGTGCAACTAAAGTAGGAAAGATAACACAGATTCCTATTTGACACTGACTGGCACGCAGCAAACAGCCATGCTCGTTCACAACTCGAGAACACGCAGATTTCTTCCTCGAAACGGAACATTTTAGCGCACAAAAGGAGTACAGCAATTGCAGCAACTTGCGAAAATTAGAGCAAGCAAGCGAATCCACTTACTCCTGGCGTGGATGGCCTCCTGCAGATCCGCGACCTTGGCCTGCACGCACGGACCGAGAAGGCAATCAGATTCCAAGCCTCTCCGCGAGATCTTAAACCCCGAAGAGGAAACAAAACCTCCCCCGTGGAAGCCCGCGGGGTGGAACCCAGCCTCCGGGCCCAAATCAAGAGGCCCCGGCGGGAGGGGAGCGGGAGCGGGAGCACGTACCGATTCCTTGAGGTCGATGCCGCCCTTGACGACCTCCCGGCCGCTCCGGGACACGACGGTGACCTTCATCCCGCCCGCGCCGCGCTGGCAGCAGCAGCTGGCAGCAGGCAGCAGCGAGGCGACGGTGTGGCGGTGTGGCCGAGGAGAGGAGAAGTGAAGAGAAGAGGGAGGAGACGGGGCGGCGAGGGAGTGGACGGAGGGAGGAGGTGTATTTGATCCCGCGGCGCGGGGCTGGTGGGCCCGCTTGCAGGTGGGGGGCGTTGGACCCACCCGGAGTTATGTGGCTCAACATCTTGATGTGGACCGGGTCCACGGCTTCCCTTGGCCAGTACAGTGCTAAAACTTTTTTACAATTGGAAGTACGAAGTTGGGAGTTGTAAACCGGCGCAAAGCATGTGAGTGGAATTTTTGCTCAATTTGTTTGAAAAAATAGCATGAGTACTGCTCTATCATATAAAGAGAAAAAAAACGTAGCCGTACATCGCGCCCCGAAGCGTACATCAACACTGCTCAAATTCAAGGGGATGATACAAGTCAGATACTTGCGTTTTTTTGCTTTAATAAAATTCGGTCGGTTAGTCTGCATTAGAACATTCTCTTCAGATTAGTAGTGGATCCAAAAATTGAACATTTGGGAAGCTTATTTCTTCTTCATCCTTCTTTTCTTCATCCTCTACTTCATCCATAGGGCATAGCTAAGAATATTGGGAGGACTAGAAAAAGAGGAGGGTTTCATAGGATGCATAGGGCAGGAGGGGCTTCCCCCTATCCAACATTGGATCTGCCCCTGCTTCATGTGAAAAACCAAATAACATTACATGTGTTAATGTGTTATGCGCTGGATGCAGTTTTTTTGTTTTTAGATTTCATCAGAGCTTGAAATGCTCAGAACCTGAAATGCTACTTTGACCCAACTACTATAAAAGACAAGAGTTTCCGAAGACTTCTTACGAAAAAGACAAGACATTAGGTAGATCATTTTTATAAAAGTCAAGGGGTATTTTGATAATTTCACACCATGTATTAGTTTGCATGTCTAATCTTAGAATTGTATTTATTTTGGGACGGATTGAGTAGATGGGATCTGCGCAGCCATAGTCAGATGTCAGACGGCGCATGCACCGGGTGCACGGGCGCTGGAGCAAGCGGGCCCAGGCCAACGGTGGCGAGCGGAGTAAAGAGGCCCGCAGGCTGCGGCTGTTGGTTGGGGAGTAGCGCGGGCGGCCCAACGGCCCCTCAACGCCGCCGCGACCCCACCCCGAGCACGCACGCTCTTGCCGTGCCGCTTCGTCGGACTCGGACCAGTCCTTGCCGCTGGCGGCCGGCCGGCCGGCCGGCCGCCGTCCACCCGCCACCTTCCGCACCAACACCTGCACGGTCCTCCGACACGCCGTCGTCGCTCCCCTAGCTGCCGACCCTACGTCCTGCCATCTCGCTCTGGCAGGCGCGGCAGAAGAAAATTGATTCGAATTTGGCGAGAACTAATAATATTCAAATGTTTGTTTGTTCCAAAACGTTTCAACTAGTGTATTCCTTACGAATAGGTCTGGAATTAAGGGGCCATGTTAATCGTATTTTTGACTTAGGCTGTGTTTAGTTCGCGAAAAGTTTGGGTTTTGGGTACTTGACAATTAATATATAATTATGGACTAATTAGATTTAAAATATTCATCTCGTGCCAATCATTTGAACTGTGTAATTAGTTATTTTTTCAACTATATTTAATTTTTTATACATGTGTCCGAAAATTTCATGTGATAGATATTACGGAAAAAAATTTGGGAACTAAACAGGACCTTACAAAAATAATAATATCTATACCTCACGTACCGTACCTCCGTCCTGCCAATAGTTTGGTCTGCCCATTGATGCCAAAAATTTCAATCGGTTCGTTTTGTTTGCTAGCAAAAATCTCAAAAGATTTTCAAATGAATTGGCAGGATGGATGTGCAAAAGATTTCTAAGGTAAAAGCGAGCTCAAGATGTTTGATTTTCTACTGACACTACTTCCCTCGTGTAATACCCGATGGTTTGTTTATGTCATCTTCAAATTCAAAGAACAATCACCCAAACTATACTAGTGTTTGCGGTTGATGAAGTGTTCATAATCGACTTCGACTCCGATAAACACATGGTAGTTCAACCGGATTCAACAAGACATCTGCTAGAAAAAAAAAAAGAATTACAAGACATGCAAATTTTCCCCGGATTCAACCCAATTTCAGCCCACTCATACATTGGAGTTCAACCGGTGAAGCGGCGAGTAAGTCCTAACGACACAGTTCGCGCACAGCTGGGTGCTGCTCTGCCTGGTCTGGTCCTCGATTCGTGGCACCACCACGGACCAAGGCGGCGGATCCGACCGGCTCCGGCGGGGTCTGGGGAGGCGAGGGCGGCGACCAAACGGGCCCGTGGAGGTATGGCCGGCGGCGACGAGGTACTCTCGACCGCCGGAGATGGGGAGGCGGGAGTTTGCGCGCGCGCACCACGTGGCGTTCTTCGATGCCAGGGCCACCGAGCTCCCCGACGACTACGCCCCGCAGGAGGTCAACCACCTCACCCTCGGCTACTTCGCAGTCGGCGGCCTCTCGCTCCTTCGGGAGCTCGACCGGGTAAGATCCCGCCGTCCGCTTCGCCGCGACGCGTCCTCGATCGATCCGCCGCGTGAAGTTTAGATGTTTGAAATCTTATTCTTCCAGTGATTTGTGATGTTCTGGACGCGCCTGCGTGCAAAGATTGGATCTTGATTACACTTGGTAGGGGCGTCCTGCGGTTGTTTCGGTCGCAGTTAGTGCAGCTTATATGCAAACTAGCATAGATCTAGGCAGCAGGGGTTCTGTGCATTTGGAAATCAAGTTATGGCTATATAACATTCCTCTCCTGAACATATAATTTAGATGCTACGCGGGTTAGGAAGGCAGGACTTAGTACAAGGAGGTAGAAGAGGAACATCCAAAGCTTGTGACAGAAAGAAAGATGAGAGAATTATAGCTCTCTTTATAATCCCATTAAATTCTATTAAATCGGGACAGTGAGTACAACTGAGTAGTATTAAATAAATTAGTTGAAGGATTCATACTGGTAAGCACAAGTAGTATTCGTAATGATAAATGCTGGAGGTGGCAAGTATGAAGATAGCGTAAATGCAGAAGGTTGCAAGTATGGAGATAGGCAGATAGCGTAATACCACTTAGATGGACGGATGGATGATTGGGTGGACTTTTCAATGTTTCTGAAGGCTTCTATGAGTGACACTAACATCTGACCTGTTAGTTAATTAGTTTATTCAAGGTGGCTATGGCCTTTCAGGTGACTGAGACCAGGGGATACTGTACAACTCTTCTTCACATGTACATGCCTATGTTCATCGTGATTTTCTTTCATGGGAAATACATGTGTGGCATTTCTGTCTAAAGGAAAAAGGGAGCCTATGTGACGATGATTCTGTAGCAGCAAAGTGGCACAAGTGCCCTTAACACCGATATTGTAGTCTAAATTTTCTGTCTTCTAGGTAGCAGTCAGTTGCCTAAATGCTTTGAGCAGTTGGGTGCTGCTTAGATAGTTAGATGGTTGCTGACTAAGTTTATGCAAGTCAGTTTTGATTGCTTATTATGTAAACTTTTTGGAGTGCGCCTTAGATTTGGCATAGTCTGCTGAAGGATTGAAATGTATTTTGTAGTACTATTTCGGTAGCTTTACTCGTAAGTAAGAAGCAATGCAATAAACTGACTAATGGAGAAGGTGTGTATAATCTGTTTTCTTTTCTCTAGGTTAACAAGGATGAAATAGCCAAATGGGTTTTGTCTTTTCAAGTTCATCCTGAAGCACGTGGTGATGAGGATAATGGCAAGTTTCCTTGATATTTTTTTTTTTGGAAAACTACCACATTTCCTATTTCAGCTGTACTATATGTAAGAATTTCAATGTTTCTAGGGTCATTTTATGGATTCTGTGGTTATAGATCAACTCAATTTCCTTTGCCTAATGTGAAGGTATGAGTGGCCAATGGTTATACATTTTCATATTTGTGTTTGGATATGTGTTTTCTTTTTTTGTTAAATTTTGAAGCATGCTCTGTCCCAGGACCCTTGCCACAACGGTAGTCATCTTGCAAGCACATATTCTGGCCTCGCTATCCTGAAGATTGTAGGTTACGATCTATCAAATATTGATAGCAATGCACTTTTATCGTCTACGAAAAAGCTCCAACAACCAGATGGAAGGTAGGTATTTAGCTTTGGTCTCCCAACTCATAGTTATTGGACTTGTAAATTGGCCCAGGAAGTATTTATCCTTCCACATCTGCTTACATTATCAAGAGAATAGCTTCACCCACCTTACATTCTCTTTTATGATTTTTTTAATATCCTGCAGTTGGTTCATATCCCTGATTTTTGAGGAACATATATGTTTGCTACCTTTTTCATATGCTGCATTCAACTTTTCCATGCACTAAATCATGTTCTCTTATTGAAACATACTTCACATTATTTAATGCTTTACATCTTTGTACTTTTGACCTCAGCAATGCTTTTCAGACAGAATGTTAAGATGGTATGTTCTGAGTATATGCATGCATTCTAGAGATGGTTCTTGTCTGTGCATGTGATCTTGCCTATCTGTGCGCTTTTGGTTGGCTGTTAGTCAGCCTAGGAGGCCTCCGTTTTATGAATATATGTATTTTATAATAAACTGGTTTACTTGACAAGCATCTTTCTTTAGCTTCACACCTATTCATATTGGTGCGGAAACGGACTTGCGCTTTGTATACTGTGCAGGTGAGGATTGCTGTCCTTTGTTTACATTAGATTGAATCTTCTGTTGATATAACTTAGCGCATATGATCTGTCTTTTCAGCTGCAATCTGCTCAATGCTAAATGACTGGACAGGAATGGACAAGTTAAAGGCAAAGGAATACATTTTGAACTGCCAGGTTGATTTTTAAAAGCTTAAAATGTGCAATGGCTAATTCTTATTTCTATCATATGCAGTCATATGATGGAGGCTTTGGCATGGTTCCTGGTTCTGAATCTCATGGTAATCAATTTCATTGACATTTCGATGTGTTGCTTTACCTACTTTGTTTGTCAGTGACATGTGGTAGTTATCATTTGATTATGTGGCAATTGAGTTTAATATTTGCTTGCTACTTTGCAATGGACTTTTGGTTCTCATTGTTTGTCTTCGTGTTAGTGAGTCAGGTGGAGGAACTTTTTGTGCTGTTGCAGCTCTCCATCTAATGGGCTTTGTTCAAGTCGATTTGGCATCTAACTTGAGAGATTCTGCATCTATTGACATGGGCATGCTCCTTGAGTGGTGTCTTCAGGTTGAACTTATGCTCAGTCACATCTCTGCAATTATATGTCAAAGTTTCCCTGTTATGCGATTATAGCTATAAGATATTTCTTATCTACCATGTAAACATGCCATTTTTTCCTTCTGCCCATGATGGAGAAAGAAATAGAAAAAGAACAATGGCAAAAGAAAGCAATGGAAGGTTAATAAGAACTGCATTTCCTTTACAACTGTTATACCTTATAAAGTGATTGCACTATTGTGCAGAGGCAAGTGACTGATGGAGGATTCCAAGGGAGAAGAAACAAGCCCAGTGATACCTGCTATGCTTTTTTGGTAAGTTTATTTCTCCCATCTGTGTAATAGTTGTCTGACAAGCAACATGAACCATAACTAATTTGTTTGCTTCCATTTCACTTCACAGGGTTGGAGGTGTCCTAAAAATCATTGGCGCTTACCATTGTGCTCTTCGGGAATTTTTGCTGATCTGCCAGTCACCTGTAATGACTAATACCTCTTCTCTCTTCTGCCAACTAAGTTACACTCTCAAATTAGTCATGTTGTTTTTTTTTCCTGACTTAGTCTGCCTTTGATGGCACTACAGTATGGAGGCTCTACAAAATTTCCACACAATCGGATCCCAGACATCTACCATTCTTACTACGGCCTGGCTGCCCTTTCCTTGTTGGAAGGGGAAGGCCTTGAACCCCTCTGCGTTGAACTGGGGATCCTCTCTGCTGCATTGTAGAAAGTTGCATTTCTAGCGAATCTGATTAATCTGCAGTCTTTCCAAAGACAAGTCTTGTAATACAGTACCACATACAGGCAATACATCTGAAAGGCGAGGAAGCAATTTACAGAATGGAGTATGTCTGTTTTATCGGTGTGCTTCTTTGGGTGGTCAGATCATGTAACATTAGTTTGTGTGCTCTAAAGATGTGTGGTAGTTTGGTTGTAAAGAAGTGCAATTGACATGCTAACTCAACTGTCATCTTCCAGTTAGTTGAGCTAATTGCTGACTGTTGAGTTGGCTGAACGGTTTTATTATCACTTGGAGGACTACTCGAGTGTTTGATATTTCTTGTGCATATAACTATACGGCTTGCGAGTACTGACGATGACAGATTTATACACATTTGTTTTTTTTGAAAAGTTATACACATTTGATTTAGTTGTACACATTTTAGACATCTGCACACTCTTCACCTCTTGAGGTTTAAAAGAATCAGCTGGAGCTCTGTATCAAACAAACAACTCTGCTGTTTTGATGCAGGGTTGCCATTACACAGATTGATGACTGCCCAAGGTTCAAGAAAATATAATTTTTCTTGGACAGCAGAAAGAGAGAATACAAAGGGCATGGTCATTCTTTTTCTTCAAAACCCAAGGGCGTGTTCATTTTGCTGGTCGCACGAATGGAATTGGCGAGCGCGGCGGGCATGCAGTTATGCAGCTGCAGCGGCAATAACTGCCACGTACCTATCCATCCCAATTCATTGCTGGTTCAATCCGGGCAGTTGTTGGCCGGCTGCTGCCACTTGCCAGACTCGGATCGAATCCGAGTCTCCGACTCCGACGAGGCCGCGCCAGCGCCAGGACGCCAAGAGTATTTGACGGCATCTGATGCGCGTGTTCCTCCGTGTGCTAGCCAATTCAGGACCCCGGTCACACACAGTCACCCTCGGCGTTCTCTTCCTCTCTGCGGCTCCGGGGCGTTTTGTTCCTCTCGGCGGCTCCGGAGATGGCGGGCGTCGGCTCGGCGGTGCGGCGGCTCTACCTGGCTGTCTACAATTGGATCGTCTTCGCCGGATGGTGCGTGCTCCCTTCCGCTGCTCTTCTCGCTCTTGCTTTGTTTCCCGTTTCTTGGATCAGACACGGGTCTCTGATTGGGATCAGACACTGTTCTCGCTATTGTGTTGCCCGTTTCTTGGATCAGACACGGAATCCGGTTGATCTGACTGGGATTTCCTTGGATCTTGGGGTCTCGCAGGGCGCAGGTGCTATACTACGCGATTTTGGCGCTGTTGGAGAGCGGCCATGAGGCTGTCTACGGCGCTGTCGAGCGGCCGCTGCAGTTCGCTCAAACAGCCGCCATCATGGAGGTAAGTTTCGGCTCTTGCTTTTGTCACATTAAATTTTTTTGCAAGGTATTGTTTTAGGATTACGGATGTGAACTTGTGTAATGATGTGGCGTTGCTTGCTGCAGCTGCACTTTTAGAAAGAAGTGTTACCTCAATTAAATCCGAATTAATATAGATGTTGGTGAAACACCACTCAATTCAACTTCAGCTATGTGTTTTCTGTGCAAGATAGACTTTTATATTAAACTTCTTATATCATTATTTTCATATTTGTTAGTTTGCTTATCATTTTGTACATTGAAATTATAAGGTACTAACAATTTTGTATTTTTTTTATGGTGCTTGATGCTGCTGCAGATTCTACATGGACTTGTAGGTATATTGCTATTCTTTTACTGCTTACAGAAATGAGATATATATCTCTTATTCCTACAAGCTTAATTTTCTATTTTCTAAAAAAAATTATTGAAAACATCATGTTTAGATTATATAATAATTTTTATCCACTTTTTTTTATGTTCTTCACTTTATCATTGTTGTAATAAATCTTATGCTCTTGATCTTATGCTCTTTGAAGGTCTTGTGAGGTCTCCAATCTCTGCAACTCTTCCACAAATTGGATCAAGGTTGTTCCTTACATGGGGCATCTTGTGGAGTTTTCCTGAGGTATCATTAGTTCATCATTAGCAAGTCTTTACATTTAGATAATATGCTATGTTTATTTGTCATATTAATAATATTTATTTTTGTTTTACAGACTCGCTCTAATATTCTTGTTACTTCATTGGTCATAAGTTGGTCCATTACTGAGGTATTTTATTACTCATTCTAAATTTAAGCACTAAAACTAAAATATAATATGCTCTTATTATTTTATATTTAGACTGATTTTATATGATTTTTTTTGTGTTGTATACAGATTATTAGATATTCTTTCTTTGGTACGAAGGAGACATTTGGATTCGCACCATCGTGGCTATTGTGGCTAAGGTTAATACTCATCACATACATAATTTCTTATTATTTATATTAAATTTGAAATGAGAATACATCATTTAATTTAAATAAGTACTGGTTCCTTGTTGTGGTATTGATTATTTGAATTACTTTTTAGGTATAGCACTTTTATGGTATTATACCCTACTGGCATCTCGAGCGAGGTTGGTCTAATTTTTGCTGCTCTACCTCATATGATGGTAAGTGAAATAATTTATTGCTTAATTATAGTTATACTTAATAACAATATTTGGTAACTGTTCTAATCCCATTGTAGGCATCTCAGAAATATTGTCTAAGGTTGCCAAACAAATGGAATTTCTCTTACGATTACTTATATACATCTATTCTTGCTCTCGCGGTTTACATTCCAGGTATCACGTCCATTCTCATCTTATCCTTTATTTTTTTTATCAACATTATCATCTATTGTGATTTAACAAGAGGTTTATGGTTCACTTTTGATGGTACAGGAAGTCCACATATGTTTAAATATATGCTTTCCCAGCGTAAGAAGGCATTGTCGAAGTCAAAAACCGTGTAATGTTGCTCAATGGCCTTTTAGAATAGCACATGCGTCATCTCTCGAAGTGCCCCATGAGTATTTTTAAAACTTTTCCAGCAGAAGTTAGTGAAATGGGGAATGGCACTCTTTACGTGATTGCCCAAAAGTATGTTGTACCTTAAAATATCCGCTTTTATTTGGTTATTAAAATTATTGGCCCAAATCGCCCAGCATGGACATTGTGACATTACGATATGATATATGGCTACTTACTGTAACTTAAGTTTGTAATTTTCCATGATTCTTTGCTACTTGTATTTCTTTGTACACCCTGCTTTGTCATCCCTCCCATAAAGCATCGATTAAGCTTTTTTAGATCCACCCAGCTTTACGTCTTCCAGAGATAGGTCTTTCTACATACATACCAACCATCCAGATCTCTTCCAGCACCACCAATTTGGGCTTCAAAGCGATCGGGCGGTGCACGTTATTTGGATCATCTCGAGGAGTTTGTGCTTGATTAATCAGCAGAACCCAAACGTGAATACGTGATAACCATCCGTCATCAGCTCTGCTCCTTTCTCTTCTGCGTATCTCCTCCCGAACTAAAATCACGTTACCATCCGTTATCCCCTGCGAAGGCGAAGGACGCATTTGCGGCATCGAAACCACCACACCTTTCGACCGCGCACCATCCACGATTGGCGTTTTGCTTTGCTTCCCTTTCCTCGATCGGTGTGCTGCGATGGATCAATCTCGATTCGACGAATTGGCTGCCAATGCCGGCCTCTGCAGTACTACGTAGGAGATGCGAGACGGCGCCGTGCCGCGCGCTCCACCATGGCGTCGCGCGCATCAAGCAAATCGTGCCTCCTGGTGATGCTCGGCTCGCCATTGTTGTATCTGAATTTTGAACTGAGGTTAGGAGATGCAAACCAAAACGGGTGGGGATTTAAGAAAGAGAGAATAATGCAGAATATGAAAGCATGCATCAATTTCAGAATAAGCAGACCAGAACTGGTGGCGTGGCATATTTCAGAATAATTGTAATGTTTCAATCTCTTGGTTTCAGGACAACTGTAAAGCGAACCGCTCTATTAGTGGTGGCGGCTCCCGAAAAAGTCCGAACCTTGCTTATTGACCTGCTCTCGATTGTTGTTCAATTATGGTAAGCAAGCAGATCAATTTGTTGTTACTAACCATCAAAGCCGAACCTCCTCCATCAATTTGTTACTGATCTATTGTCAATCATCAGAGATGAACCTGATTCATAGTTGTATCACTTGTTTGTTCATTGATCATGTCATTATTTATTTTATTTTTTTCTTTAGTTTTGACAACACTTTTTAAAGGAATTATCTTGGTCAGTCACTACACTTTTGAGTAGTATATAAGTCAAATTACGATGAATTTTGAATTATCAAAACATTTTGATTATTGTTAGTTAAGCATGGTTTTATGATTATTGCAAGTGCATGAACTATAATGTAGGTTCACAATTATTGGCAAGAGAAGAATCAGTATGTATAGCTGACATGATCAGATCTTTTTTACATTCAAAAACTATCTGCATCCCTCTTAGGAGTATATCTTGATGCATGGTTAATTCTTTTTTCATTCAAAAACTATCTGCATCTCTCTTAGGAGTATATCTTGATGCATGGTTAATTCTAACATATTCCATTTTTGTATATGGAAGAGCGAAGACAACCCAGTTGTAGATGGACAGGTACAACCGCCGCAGCATCGAGATGATGCCCGCCATCGCCAGAGCGGCAACAAGGAGGAACAAGACGCCGAGATGGAGTGTGTTTTGGCTACTTCGACAGGTGCTCAATTGGCTACTAGTAGCACGTCGGACGCATCAGATTTCATATGAGACGGTGTAAAATAAGCTCTGGCGTTCTGGCGGTGGGCTGCACGGACGGGAGTCCAAATCGATCTGCAAGCGACGAGCCAACAACTGGTCGGATTGATGAATTGGAATTCAATTTAGGATTAGATTGGGCTGGATGGAGGACTGGTGAACGGGTGGGCAGAGGGGAGTTATTGCCGCTACAGCTGCGTAACGCCGACGCTAATTCCGTCCGTGTGAAGCAGAAAACAAAACCTGTCACACGAGTGTAGCAGCAGTGTAATGAATATGCCTTTTTTCTTTTCTTTCTTTTTTCAAATATCCAAGAAAAAAATACCTTTTTATTATCTACCATGATCAGTCATCAATCTTTATAAATTGTCATGGTAATCATGTGATCAAAACAGTACTAAGTTGTTTCATATAGGGTTAATTGGATCTTTGCCATTATAACTCTATCGTATTTGAAACACGCCATTACTTCTCGAGAAACTATGCCGGTGCCATTAAAATTCACCCACTGTTTGGAATACGCTATTACGTATGCCTGACACCGAGTAGGGCCCCGTTGCAGGCGTATGGGAGTGTCTCCTCCCCTACCGTATTTCCTTATGGGCGGTTTTGCCCCTCCCTCCCAAATGGGCTCCTCTTGCTCGCCCGCGCCTACCTTGTTCACCGACATGCGCGCTCCTCCTGGCATCGCGCCCACAAGCACGCTCCCTCGGACCTAGAGACCGGCACCATCACCCACACGCCGTCCTGCATGCCCACCGTTGTGGCCTGGGGACGCCCAGCTCCCCGAGGGGCTCTACGGGAAGCGTAAGCTGCGGGAGGTGTACGCTGTGCGGAGCGGCGGGTTCGAGGGTAGGGCATCGGTGCTGATGCTATGGGATGCCGAGCGCCGCGCTCATCCTTGATGGCAGCAGTAGTGTAACACCCGTAAAAAAATTCATCCAATTAAACCACTCGCTAAAAATATTTTATTTCAAAATATTTTCGTCGCTGGGCTCGAATCCTTTCAAATTCTTTTCCGTATGAGCTCCTGATCTCCCGAAATCATTTCCCGGCGATCCGCTGTCCCGACACCAGTAGCGCGCGTCGCTGTCCGACTGGACGCCGTAGCGCGCCCGTGGCCGACCGCCGCCGCGAATCGCGCCGCCGCCGCACTCTCTTCTCTTTTTCTTCTCCCCTTTTTCTTTTTCCCTTTTTCTTTTCTCCTCCTTCTGAAAGCATTTAGGCCCCTAATTCGAGTTTTGGTAATTAATGACAACATTTTGTGGATTAACAATTTCATTCGAGATAATGAGCATAGGTTGATCCACGGATGAAAGGGATTTGGTTGTGAACGTGTGAAGTTTGGAGATGATATGCAAAGCTCGGGCTCAAGTCAAAGGTATAAAATATGGCTTTTGTATTTTACCGGTCACAAGGCATTTAGTGGATGAAAAGTGACCGGATTTGTTGGATAGATAATCGTACTATCAAGAGGGGTTGTGTACTCGTGCTTGACGGGTCTTTAGTGCCATTTTGCTCAAAATGTCTAGGAGCATGCACGAGGGCTAACGACACTTTGACAAGATTTGAAAAAGAACAAGTTTCGGAGCTGACTGCACAAGAGCGGACAGTCCGCTCCCTGGAGCGCGGACGGTCCGCACACATACCAGAGAGCATGTTTGGCTCTGGTGGAAATTAGATGTGTCTGGCGGACAGTCCGGCCCAGGTGGGCGGACGGTCCGCCGCTCTAACTCAAATTATACCAAAGAGTGTGTTTTCTCTGGTTGGGCTTATGATCTGTGCTGCGGACGGTCCGCGCCTGGGGCGCGGACGGTCCGCCGACTATTTGACAGTTTGTACCAGAGACATTGTTGTCTCTGGTGGATTTCAAGGATGAACTGAGGACGGTCCGCTCCTGGGGCGCGGACGGTCCGCCGGCTAATTTCAAAGTTGTACGAGAGACGATGTTCGTCTCTCGTGGTGTGGAACACTTAACTGTGGACGGTCCGCCCCTGGGGAGCGGACGGTCCGCCAGGGTTGTAACGGCTAGTTCTGACACGCATTAAATACACTCTGACTCACTGACTTATAACGGCAGACGGTCCGGTTTTTGAACAGCGGACGGTCCGCGAATTCGCAAAAAAGAGTGTAACGGCTAGTTTTTTAGGGGATGTCTATATATACCCAATGCCCGGCCATTGGGTCTTTCTCTTGGCCATTTGAACTGCATACTTGACACTATAGAGCTAAGGCATCCCTCTCTCACACACACTTGCTTAGTGATTGCATTCTTGAGAGTGTGAGGGCTTCCTAGTGCATTGCATCAATAGTTTGAGCTTTGTGGAACTAGAGAAACTTCAAGCAAGTGTCATCGACTTGTTACTCTTGGGAGTTGCCGCTCCCTAGACGGCTTGGAGAAGAGGATTTCGTGGAGCTCCTCCAAGGGGATTGTTGAGGAGCCCCGATTTCGGTTGTGAGAGGTCTTGTGCTCACCTCACCGGAGTGGTGAAGAGTAACTCTAGTGGAATCGAGGTGTGGAGCGGTTCCTTGATTCAAGCCGGCTCAAAATCAAGAGGTTCTTGATAGAGTAGCGGTTGATTCTTAGAATCCACCTCAACATGGATTAGGGGTGACCGGCAAGTCATCGACACCACGGCATAAATTCGTGTGTCAAGCTTGGTTACCTCTCTTGCTCACATTAATTTTTATTTTTACTTTGAGCAATTTACTTTACTAGAGCTTGATTTGTATCTTGTCACCCTAGGTTGCAAACTCATCTAGAGATAGTAGTAGCATGACATAGGGCTTTCCTTTGTTACTAATTAAATTTCTCTAGTGTTGTTGGTTTTAGATTTTAAACCGCCTATTCACCCCCCTCTAGTCGGTGTTCTTGATCCTACAAGTGGTACCAGAGCTAAGTACTCCATTAATTATGGATTTAACCATCTTGTAGTAGAACAATGACTAGTGATAATGGGATTCATGTTGGGAAGCCACCGTTCTTTGATGGAAACAATTATGATTATTGGAAGACTAGGATGTCGGCTCATCTCAAAGCCATGAGTAGAAAGCTATGGAGAGTAGTAAGTGATGGATATGTCATTTTGGACTCAATGAAATTGACACCCATAGATGAGGAAAATGAGATACTAAATGATCAAGGGGTTAATGTGCTCTTTAGTGCTCTTGATGTGACTGAATTTAATAGAGTCAAGAGCCTCACAAATGCAAATGGCATATGGAAGAAGCTCATGGAAATTCATGAGGGCACATCAAGTGTGAAGGAGGCCAAGTTATATTTGCTTAAGGGCAATTTTAGTGAATTTACCATGAAGAAGGATGAGAGTATAGCCGAGATGTTCAACCGGCTAAATGACATTGTGAATGACCTCAAGGGACTTGAATTTGAGGTACCGGATGCGAATTTCAACCACAAGTTTCTTAGATGTCTTCCGGAAAGATATAACACAATTGTGACCTTACTTGTAAGGTCAAATGTGAAGACCGCAACTCCCACACAAATATTGGGAGAAATTCTCACCCATGACATGTTCAAGAAATCTCAAGATGAAGCTCATGGGAGAGAAATTGATATGAAAAAGAAAAGTGTGGAATTCAAAGCTCAAGATAGCAAAAATGAAGAAGAAAGTGGGTGCCAAGAAGAAGAATCGGATGAGGAGATGACTCTCTTTGTCAAGAGATTCAATAGAATGATGAGCAAGAAGAACTTTGGCAAGAGAGGTCAATCATCAAGAAAAAATTCTTTTGTGGACAAGACTTACTTCCAATGTGGTGAAGTAGGTCATATCATTGTCAATTGTCTAAACAAGAAAGATGACAAGAACAAGAAGGACAAGAAAAATGATGAAAAGAAGAAGAAGAAGTTCATCAAGAAGAAGAAGAATGGCCAAGCTTATTTTGTTGAATGGGATTCCGATGCAAGCTCCGATGATGATGATGATGATGATGATGATGATGATGATGATGATGATGATGATGATGATGATGATGATGATGATGATGATGATGATGATGATGACAAGCCATCCAAGGGAGTTGCCGGGATCGCCATCAAGGAGGCTCCATCGCCCTTCTCTACACCACATTGTCTTATGGCAAAGGGTAGTGCAAAGGTACAACAAGATGGTGAACTTGATGAACTTTCATGTGATGATCTTGTTGAAATGCTCAATGATGCCGATGAATTCATGACAAAGGAAAAAGCTAAGTTAAAGGACTTGAAGTTGAAGTTTACTTCTCTTCAAGATTCCTATGAGGAGCTAAATACTTCTCATGAGAATCTCAAAGAAACTCATGAGAAGCTTGAGGAATCTCACAATACCTTGCTTAATCATGAAAGAAAAGCAACATTGAGCATTGGTGTTAGTTGTGATTTAATTGATGATAAACCTTGTGGCTCTAGCTGTACTAGTTCTTTTTGCACTAAAATTGGTAACCCATCTTGCAATGAATCTCTCATTATGGAAAATGATTTGTTAAAGTTAGAGATTACTTGCTTGACTAATGTTTTTAGAAAGTGCTATGATAGTAGAGCCAAGTTTAATCATTGTTGGGCAAGTCAAAAGTTCACCTTGAACAAGCAAGGGTTTGGATACATTCCTAAGAAAGGGAAGAAGGCTTTTGTGCAAACCAAAACTACTTTTGTGAAGAGTAGTGGTAAGTCATATTGTGAAAAATGCAAAAAGGTTGGTCATGTTGAGAAGAATTGCACCAACAAGAAAGTCATATCCTTTGATTCAAGTTACATTCTTATGAGAAATTTAAATGGCAATGTTAGTGCAAAATTTGTTGGTATACCTTTAGATGGTGCTAAAAAGAATGCCATTTGGGTGCCAAAAGTCTTGGTCACTAATGTTCAAGGACCCAAGAAAGTTTGGGTACCTAAAAGAGTTACTTCCTTTTTGTAGGTGAATTACAAGTCCGGAGGAAGACATTGGGTGCTTGATAGTGGATGCACTCAACACATGACCGGAGATCCAATGATGTTTTCCTCTCTAGATGAGAATGTGGGTGGCTATAGTGACATCATCTTTGGTGACAATAGCCGGGGCAAAGTCAAAGGAGTTGGTACAATTCCTATCTCAGGTGATCATTCTCTTTCAAAAGTATTGTTGGTTGATTCTCTCAAGTTTAATCTCTTAGCGGTCACTCAACTTTGTGATTTTGGATATAAGCGTAGTTTCACTAAACATGATGTGGTAATGACTAGCTTGGATGGAAAAAATCACATCTTTACGGGATTTAGACATGAGAATGTATATCTTGTGGATTTTGCTACTAAAGAGACAAACTTGTCTACTTGCTTGTTCACTCAATCATCTTTGGGTTGGTTATGGCATAGAAGGCTTGGTCATGTTAGCATGAAGCAACTCAACCGACTTTTGAAGCATGATTTAGTAGTTGGCTTGAAGAATGTGAAGTTTGAAAAAGATAAGTTATGTAGTGCACGTCAAGCCGGAAAGCAAGTTGCAAATATTCATCCCACTAAGAGTGTCATGTCAACCGAGAGACCATTGGAATTATTGCATATGGATTTATTTGGTCCTACAACATATAGATGTATTGGTGGGAATTGCTATTGTCTTGTGGTAGTGGATGATTACTCAAGATATATATGGGTTTTCTTTCTTCATGACAAGGCCGATACACATGAAACATTCAAGAAATTCTTGACAAGGGCCGAAAATGAATTTGAGCTCAAGGTGAAGAAAATGAGGAGTGACAATGGAAGTGAGTTTAGGAACACAGAAGTTGAGAAATGGTGTGATGAGAAAGGAATCAAGCATGAATTCTCAACCAAGTACACTCCGGAACAAAATGGTCTTGTTGAGAGGAAAAATAGAACCTTGATTGATATGGCAAGATCAATGCTCTCCGAATACAATGTTTCGGATAGCTTTTGGGCCGAAATAATCAACACGGCTTGTCATGCCTCTAATAGATTGTATTGCCATAGATTTCATAACAAGACTCCATATGAGTTGCTCATTGGAAGAAAGCCAAATATATCATATTTTAGAGTGTTTGGTTGCAAATGCTATATTCTCAAGAAAGGAACTCGGTTATCAAAGTTTCAAAGCAAATGTGACGAGGGTTTTCTTCTTGGGTATTCATCTTGTAGCAAGGCTTATCGGGTCTACAACAAAACACATGGTATTGTTGAAGAAGCATATGATGTTGAGTTTGATGAAACCAATGGGTCTCATAATGAACAAGAAAATCTTGATGATGTGAGAAGTGATGGTTTGAGAAATGCAATGAAAAATATGTTAATTGGTGATGTTAGACCAAGAGAAGAAGATGAAGATGAAGATGGTCCTTCTATCTCTATTAGAGTTAATCCTTCAACTTCTATCTCAAATGATCAAGCACAACCAATTGTACAAGATTCAAGTAATGATGATTCTCAAGTACAAGATCAAGTTGGTTCATCTAGTGCACCTTCTCCATCAACTCAAGAACCCATTGTTCCTCAAAGAATGCATCATGTTCTGGCAAAGGATCACCCGGTGGATCAAATCATGGGTGATATTAGTAAGGGTGTCCAAACTCGATCTCGCATTGCTTCATTTTGTGAGCATTATTCTTTTGTATCTTTTCTTGAACCTAACCGTGTAGATGAAGCATTGAGAGATCCGGATTGGGTGAATGCTATGCATTAAGAATTAAATAATTTCACCCGGAATCAAGTTTGGGATCTAGTTGAGAGGCCCAAGAATTATAATGTCATTGGCACTAAATGGGAATCAAGTTTGGGATCTAGTTGAGAGGCTCAAGAATTATAATGTCATTGGCACTAAATGAGTCTTTAGAAACAAGCAAAATGAAGATGGAATGGTTGTGAGAAACAAGGCAAGATTGGTGGCTCAAGGCTTCACTCAAGTCGAAGGTTTGGATTTCGGTGAAACTTTTGCCCCCGTTGCCAGACTAGAAGCTATAAGGATCTTATTAGCTTATTCTTGCTCTCACAATATAAAACTTTTTCAAATGGATGTGAAAAGTGCTTTCTTGAATGACAAGATTAGTGAACTTGTTTTTGTTGAGGAACCTCCCGGTTTTGAAGATCCCAAGAAGCCAAATCATGTATACAAGCTCTCTAAAACTCTTTATGGTCTTAAGCAAGCTCCACGAGCTTGGTATGAAAGATTGAGGGACTTTCTTATCTCTAAGGGCTTCAAAATTGGTAAGGTTGACACTACTTTGTTCACTAAAGCAATTGGTAAGGATTCGTTTATTTGTCAAATTTATGTTGATGATATTATCTTTGGTTCAACTAACCCAAGTTTTTGTGAGGAATTTGGTGAAATGATGTCTAGAGAATTTGAGATGTCCATGATTTGTGAATTGAGTTTCTTTCTTGGACTTCAAATCAAGCAACTCAAGGAAGGCACATTTGTGTGTCAATCAAAATATGTGAAGGATATCTTGAAAAAATTTGGTATGGAAGATGCAAAACCAATCAAGACTCCTGTGGCCACCAATGGGCATATCGACCTAGATGAGGGAGGTAACCCGGTTGACCAAAAGCTTTACCGTTCTATGATTGGTAGTTTGCTTTATTTGACCGCATCTAGGCCCGACATCATGTTTAGTGTTTGCATGTGTGCACGATTTCAAGCCGCACCTAGAGAATGTCATTTGATTGCCGTCAAAAGGATCTTGAGATACTTGAAATATACTCCTAATATTGGCTTATGGTATCCCAAGGGTGCTCATTTTGATTTGGTTGGATTTTCGGATTCGGATTATGCGGGGTGCAAGGTTGATAGGAAGAGCACTTCCGGTGGTTGCCAATTTCTTAGAAGATCTCTTGTTTCTTGGTCTTCAAAGAAGCAAAATTACGTGGCTCTTTCAATCGCCGAACCGAAATATATTTTGGCCGGAAGTTGTTGTGCACAATTGTTATGGATGAAGCAAACTCTTCTTGACTATGGTGTGAAATTTGATGAAATTCTCTTGTTGTGTGATAATGAAAGTGCCGTGAAGATTGCTACTAATCCGGTTCAACATTCAAGAACCAAGCATATTGATATCCGTCATCATTTTCTTAGAGATCATGTGAACAAGGGTGATATCAAGATTGATGGAATTGGCACGGATGATCAATTAGCGGATATATTCACCAAGCCTTTGGATGAATCTCGGTTTTGCAAGTTGTGAAATGAGCTTAATATCATTGACTTCTCAAATGTGCCTTGAGAACTAGCGCAAGTGGCATATGGTTCTTTCATGCATATTTGATTTGAATTTTCTGATTTTTTGAGGTATTTTTGAACCATTTATGAGTTTTCATAATTTAATTTGATTTATTTTTAATTTTTTGTTGAAACTTGCTCAAGTCTTTGGAAGGTTTTCATGCAAGTTTTGAGATTTTTATATGAGCAATGATCCCAAATTGAAGTTGGAATTGAGAAAGTTGGCAAAATTCTGGGCTGTCTGAAATTTAGTACAGCGGACAGTCCGCGGGTAAGAGGCGGACAATCCGCCGTTCATGAGTCTTGTTCGCCAGAGGCTCTGCAGAGTTGTTCTCAACAGCAAAATTACACTGCGGACGGTCCGCCAAAGGTCCGCGGACGGTCCGCCGTTGGTGAGAAGAATTTACCACAGGCAGTTCCAGTCGGTTGTTAGATCAAATTTTTCAGAGGCGGACGGTCCGCTCCAAGGGTCGCGGACAGTCCGCTCTTGCGCAGAGCAGTGGGGTCAGCCAAAATTGACTTATATAGAAGGGTCCCTTTCCTTTCCCCCACCAACCCGCACCAAACCTCCAAAAGCTCTCCCTCTTTCTCTCTCAAGCACGTGGGGGAGACGACAAGGTCAAGGCTTTTTGGCATGGTTCCCGGACGGTCCGAGCACATCCCCGGACTCTTCTCAAGATTGTACATCATGTCCTCTCGGTATTTTGACGAATCCCTAACTCTTGTTCTTGGATTTCTTCATTGGAAAGAGTTAGGTTTAGGTGCTCCGATCTGTTTTTGGACCATGGATTCTTGAAAATATTTGGGGGATCTTGTTCCTAGTGATGAGGAGGTACTATGGTTAAATTTTGGTTGGTGGATTTCAATCAAAACTCAAATTATGGGTGAATCAAAGTTGGGGGCGATTCTTGTGTTCCTGTGCAGAACAGATGGGTCGCGGACGGTCCGCTTCTGACCGCGGACGGTCCGCCGTGGTGGTTCAGTGAACTGCGGACGGGTCCGCTTTCAGAAGTGCGGACGGTCCGCCAGTGTCAGATTTTTCAGATGGCTGCTGAATTAACTTATATCATTATGAATTGGTTCTATTGCTTTTGTAATTGTTCTTATGGTTAAATCTTGATCTCAGGTCACCCCGGAAGGTCCTCAAGGCCACTACTTCCAAAATCAAGAAGGCTATGACTTCCAAAAGACAAAGAGACAGTGATGACTCTGATGATGTGGACTATGCTCCCAATCTCAGTGAGATGGCTGCAGCATCTTCAGTGGGTGATGTTGGTGATGAATCTTCAGAGGAAGAGACTGAGGAAGTTGAGGATGATGTTACAGATCTGATGGGGCTAGATCTTCCTAGCCGATAGTGGACTGCTAAGAGCTATGCCAATGCTAGAGCAGTGAATCAGTTCAACTTATCTCGGGACATCAACATCCTCTTCTTCAAAACTGAGGTACAAAAAGATGTTTACTTTGGTCATCTAGTTAAGAAGAATGTATTTAAACATCAGACCATTGACCTAGGCTATATGAGACAACAACAAGTCATGTCTGATCTAGTGGATAGATTTGAGCAAATGGGGTTAGCAAATTTTCTGCAGCATAAGTGTGATTGGAATGAAACAGTCATACGTCAGTTCTATGCCACCCTAGAGATCAACATGGTTGATGAAACATTTTGGTGGACAACTGGCAAGAGAACCTATTATGTTACATTTGCACAGTTTGCTGAGGCTAATCAGTTGGATTATGATTTCATCACTAGTGAGCAAAGTGTGAATGTTGTGTTAGAAAACCCTCTAGATGAGAATGACTACCCCATGTACTATGAGCCTGCACATCTTGGTATTGCTAGAAGCTTTAGGGGCACTCAGGGTCTGAGGCATCATCCTGCTGTGATTAATAAGATTGTCAGAGTCACATTCATGCCTAAGAGTGGCAACAAGGACAAGATTAGAGGGCTCTATTGGAATGTGATATCTCATATCATGAATGGAAATAGAATAAATGTCATTGCTCTTATTATGGATCAGCTTACAGATTTAAGGCTTAACATGGAGACGAACTTATATTTTGCTCCATATATTATGTCCATCATCAAGATCAAGTCTAGCTTCAGAGGGATATGTGAGAGCAAGCACACTCCTTTCCGGCCATTCAAGAATGACAATGCTTTTCTTTTGAGGCCTTTGACTCCTTTCCCTGGAAATGATATAGATGCTGAAGCACAGGGGCATGATGGTGATGATGATAATGATGATGATGCTCACATAGGAGCAGCTGCAGCTCAGCATGCCATGCCACCACCACATCCTTCAGTACAGCAGCAGTGGGCTCCTCCAGCTGGCTACTTTGATCCTTACTTCGCATCCATGCAGGAGAGCATATCCTCTCAGATTGCGGGGTTGGCCAGTCAGATGCAGAGTCAGATGAACCTCAATTTCCAGAACATGCAGCAGCAGATGTTCCAGCCCATGATGGCTCAGATGCAAGGGGTTCAGCAGAGTTTACACTCAGACATAGCAGCTCTTGACTCACGCTTTGAGGATTTGCCTTCTTCTGAGCAGTTTGAGCAGCTTGAGCAGAGGCAGCAGCATCTAGAGCAGAGCTTTGATACTCTCAGCACATCCTTCACCGGATTTTCTGACCACTTCTACTCAGTGTTCCCGGCTCCAGAGCCACCTCCAGAGTTCTACCCGCACCAGCCGTTCTACCCACCGCCACCTCCTCCACCGCCGATGGATTGACGTTCTTGGCAATTGATGCCAAATGGGGAGAAGGAGCTTTGGAGTGCTTAGATCTAGGGGGAGCTCATGGACTTCACATGGAAATCATTCGCTTTCGGCTTCCGCTTGCTACTCGTGTTTATTTGTGTTGAACTATTGCATTACATGTTTATAATTTGTGTCTTGCATGAACTCGGTTTGTGATTTGTGATTGGATTTGAACATTTGGTTTGTAATGTGTGATGAACTATGTTGATTTGTGTTACTCTTATCTACTTATGATCATCTTGTGGTTGTGAGGTTGTGCTAACTAAGCTAAAATTCATATCATATATATATCTTGTATCTTGTATGCCTCGATTTCCACTTGTAGGGGAAACTCCGTCAAAACTTTCAAATCTCATCTATATGTGCTGTTGGTATTCATTCAAATTTATATGCACATATCAAGGGGGAGTTCTCTCTACTCATCGAACTTGGTGAATTTATTCATACCATATTCTGAAATTTTCAAGAAAAATGAGTAAGTTCTTCTAAAGTTCAATTCTAAGTCCACCTTATGCCTAGTGTATAAAGATGACTTAAACAC
The DNA here is from genome assembly GCF_016808335.1 of Panicum virgatum. Classification (NCBI taxonomy): domain Eukaryota; kingdom Viridiplantae; phylum Streptophyta; class Magnoliopsida; order Poales; family Poaceae; genus Panicum; species Panicum virgatum. The sequence continues at coordinate 7,792,731 of NC_053149.1, read as the reverse complement.
TTTTATCACTCCAAAATTTAGTGTTGTCATCAATTACCAGAGAGCATGTTTGGCTCTGGTGGAAATTAGATGTGTCTGGCGGACAGTCCGGCCCAGGTGGGCGGACGGTCCGCCACTCTAACTCAAATTATACCAGAGAGGGTGTTTTCTCTGGTTGGGCTTATGATCTGTGCTGCGGACGGTCCGCGCCTGGGGCGCGGACGGTCCGCCGACTATTTGACAGTTTGTACCAGAGACAACAGACATTGTTGTCTCTGGTGGATTTCAAGGATGAACTGAGGACGGTCCGCTCCTGGGGCGCGGACGGTCCGCCGGCTAATTTCAAAGTTGTATGAGAGACGATGTTCGTCTCTCGTGGTGTAGAACACTTAACTGTGGACGGTCCGCCGCTGGGGAGCGGACGGTCCGCCAGGGCTGTAACGGCTAGTTTTGACACGCATTAAATGCACTCTGACTCACTGGCTTATAACGGCGGACGGTCCGGTTTTTGAACAACGGACGGTCCGCGAATTCGCAGAAAAGAGTGTAACGGCTAGTTTTTTAGGGGATGTCTATATATACCCAATGCCCGGCCATTGGGTCTTTCTGTTGGCCATTTGGACTGCATACTTGACACTATAGAGCTAAGACATCCCTCTCTCACACACACTTGCTTAGAGATTGCATTCTTGAGAGTGTGAGGGCTTCCTAGTGCATTGCATCAATAGTTTGAGCTTTGTGGCACTAGGGAAACTTCAAGCAAGCGTCATCGACTTGTTACTCTTGAGAGTTGCCGCTCCCTAGACGGCTTGGAGAAGAGGATTTCGTGGAGCTCCTCCAAGGATATTGTTGAGGAGCCCCGATTTCGGTTGTGAGAGGTCTTGTGCTCACCTCACCGGAGTGGTGAAGAGCAACTCTAGTGGAATCGAGGTGTGGAGCGGTTCCTTGATTCAAGCGGCTCAAGATCAAGAGGTTCTTGATAGAGGAGCGGTTGATTCTTGGAATCCACCTCAACGTGGATTAGGGGTGACCGGCAAGTCATCGACACCACGGGATAAATTCGGGTGTCAAGCTTGGTTACCTCTCTTGCTCACTTTAATTTTTGTTTTTACTTTGAGCAATTTACTTTACTAGAGCTTGATTTGTATCTTGTCACCCTAGGTTGCAAACCCATCTAGAGATAGTAGTAGCATGACATAGGGCTTTCCTTTGTTACTAATTAAATTTCTCTAGTGTTGTTGGTTTTAGATTTTAAACCGCCTATTCACCCCCCCTCTAGTCGGCGTTCTTGATCCTACACCTTCTCTCTTCCTTCTCTCTCCCTTCTCCCTCCACGCGCTGCACGCCGAGCTCTCTGCTTGACGCTGTAGCAGCACCGTCCAAATTAGACCGGCTTAAATGCACTAACCATCATCTTAATACTTAATCCAGTTACTGTGCACTTAAAACGGTGTAACCTGACAGGCTGTCGGGTAAAATCCCGATTAAACTACTGTACTCCAGGATCACAATTGAACTTAGACCCGTACGAAGACGAGCACAGGTGTTACCCGCATACAGAAATCTTCAAATTAATTTACAACACCAGTTTTACATAAAAGCCTTAAATACAAACAACAGAGTTCAAACGCACAGCGGAAGTTTAAAACTGAGTTCGAAATACAATACGATAGCTACGACGACGATAAAAGGTGAGCTCCACATCCTGCCCACCGATGTGACGCCAACCTGCCCAATCTTCACGGGGAAGACGGGGCCCACTCGACGGTCCAACCTGGAGGAAGCGGCTGTCCAATCCAGGACGCACAGATCTCCTCGAAGTCCGCAGGGACACAACCTGCTCAGAAGGGTTACAACAACAACCCTGAGTATACTAATACTCAACAAGGCTTACCCGACTCTGGGTATACTTAGCCCATTACCTAGACATGCAAAGCTTTTTGGCTCTGGAGTTCTTTTGCTGAAAAGCTGCTAGAAGTGAATCCTTACTTTCAATATTTTAGCTCCATTTAGTATACCAAGTATTACTAAGTTCGCCTATTCATCTAAAACACACATGGTGGAACAGATTATCTTTTAGTAACTTCCAAACCAGTCTTTTCCATTCCGTTTTCATTCCACTTTCTTACTACGATGTGACAAAGAGATCAAGGCTCTCATAACCGCGAGTCACGGCGAATCGATCCGATTTAACCTTGCAAGGTGGACCTAACTCACACGACACATGCAAGCCCCGTCGGGCCACTCGCGTCAACTGTTTCCACATTACCACGACATCTGAACTACGCCTGCTAAAACCCAGGTGATGGGCCCCTCGCAGTGAACTCCCGGAGAACCTGGAGGCGGAATCCTATCCAACACCCGCCAACTCCCACGCCCAGCGTAGCATGGCGGAATTCAAATCACCGCTGTAAGGTGGTACACAGCTTACCGGTTTCGACTACCTCCTACTTCCGGTATGTGGTTAGTACTGTTCAATCCTCGATCAGCACTGCCAACAACGGAACGGTCCTCAAACGACACAGGCGGAGCTAACTTTCCATCCATTCCATACCAAAACCAACTCATTTCCGCCCGGTCTCCATTTCTCTTTACTCAACAATTCATTTCAAGCCAAAGCTAAGGGATCAAGATCCTAAACTCGCGAGTGATAGCAATCACTCGACTTCTACCGAAATCCTATTTAGCAAAGCATTTCTATCGACACCTGCATACTAGTATAGGCCCACGGTACCTAGGGCACATGCATACTATGGTTCCATTCAACTCCTAGAACATAAATGCACAATACTTAAATAAACAATGAATACTTTAAATTATGGTTATGCTCCGGGGCTTGCCTTGCAGGTCAGCGGGGTTAACTAGATCTTCGGGGGCGTGCTCAACGGCGTCCTCCTGCTGCGCTCCTGCTCGTGGCTCCTGGACCGGCTCAGCAACTAGCTCGTGGACAGCGTCGGTCGTGGCGTCTACACGAATAAAATATGTCATGCAACAGATAGGACACAGAGCAATGCATAAGTGTTTACGATGCGAAACCAAAGCTCAACATTTAGCCTGCAGTAATCCTTCCAAAAACAGCTACTAACTTAAAATAAATAAAAGAGCATGGCGAGGGCAAACTACAAGCAAAACCCTAACTTGCAAACATGATCTAGCAACACAATTAAACAGCGTAACGCGAAGACAGTAAGGCATGCCACGGAATTTTTCCGACAATGAACGACGATCGAAAGCATTTGTCTTAACCCTAGAAAAGCAATTAAACAACAATTAGATCCACACACTTGCATATAGAACAAGCACCTGAAACTTTTTCAGTGAACAACACATACCAAGAGTAAGCTACTGCAAAATTTTCATAATTTTTAGAGCCATGGAACTACCTACAATAATTAAACCAGGTTTAACGCAAACTGAATTTTTCATCAGAGAAAAAGTGACAACTGCTCTGCACAGCTATTTTTCCTCTGAAGATCATGATTTTAGAAACCTAACAAAATTGGGTTTGCCATTTTTGGATTTTTCTACAAATTTCTATGCAATTACAAAGTTTCAGCCGAGTTTAAAGGAATAAACTCAAAAACATAAAGATAAAAGGGGCTGATAGCCGGGCCCACTGGTCAGTGAGCCCGACCCGTCCCCCTCCTCTGCTCCCCGCGCGCCAGGCCGTGGCCGGCGAGGCGGCCAGACACCGCGGCGGCGGCGGCGGCCTGGCCTGCCCGCGGCTTGCCAGCGGTGCGGCCTGGCCCGCCCGCGGCCCAGGCGGCCCGGCGGGGCCGGCGCCCGCGGCCCAGGCGGCCCGGCGGGGCCGGCGCCCGCGGCGGCGCGGCAGGGCGCGCGCTCAGCGCGGCTCGCGGCGGCGCGGAGGCAGGGCACGGAGGCGCGCGGCCGTTCCGGCCCGGCCGGCGGCGGAGGCGGCGCTAGGCGGCGGGGGTTGCGGCCTGCGGCGGCTTGCGGCTGTGGGGCGCGCGACGGGGGCTGGCGGGGCGCGCGCAGAGCTGCCCGCGGCACGCGCGCGGTGGCGGCGGCGCTGCCATGGTGGCGCGGCGGCGCAGCAGCGGCGGTGGTGGCGGATTTCGGCGGGGAAAAGGACGGGGAGCGAGAGCAAATCGTAGAGGCGCTCACCGCGGTTCAATTTGAAGCGGAGGATGGCCGGGAGAGGGAGCTCGGCGTAGAGGGGCGGAGCTCGACGAGGACAGCAATGATGGCCGCGACGGAAACGCTCGATTCGGCCGGGGAACGACTCGAGCAGGCACGGTCGCGCTCGTGGAGGGATGAAGAAGCTTCGGGGCGAGGTCGCGCAGCTCGGAGTGCGACGGATTGAGGTGGGGCGGCGAGGGTTGGCCGGAGCGACGAGCGACGGCGATTTCGCTCGGTTCTGCTCGCTCGAGCTCGACCTAGCTCAGAGGAAGGAGGAAGGAGGATTGGGACGACACGGGAAGCTTCGAGGCGTCCTTGAGAGGAGAAGAGCGGCGTCGGGCGCGATTGCCGACGCGTGGACGCGCTCGCCGGCATTCAGTCGCCGGTATGGGCGCGGGCGTGCACAGTGCTGAGCACTGGAGATGCACTGTTTCTTCGTTTAAATGATTTTGGCTCGAATTTGAACAGTTGAAACTCTAAATTTCATATGGGAACATGAAATTTGGCCAAAACAAAAGTTGTAGAGGAAAAGAAGATCTACAACTTTCGTTTTGGGCGAAAGTTGATTTGGAGCTCGGAACAAGGACAAAAACGAGATCGAACACAGCTAAGTAGCTGTTTACTACGCGAACGCGATTAGCGTTAACGACGAATTTGAGTCCACGATTAGCGAGTTAACTCATGATTAGCGAGATGATTAACACATGGGTGTTACAGACGCCGAGCGCCCCGCCAGCGGCCCCCCTCTGCCTACCCTCCCTGCGCGGCCGTGCCCACTTGCCCGCCCCGTCGCGTGCGCGCCCCGTCGTGGCAGCCGCAGCGGGAGCTCTCGTGCTCGCCAGAGACGAGCTCGTGCAGCACGCCACCGCACGGCGCCACCACCATTGGTCGCCGCCCCTCCCACTTGTGCGAATGCCACTGCACGCTCGTCGCCTCACCACGCTACGCGCCACCGCCGGCCCCGCCGCCATTAAAGCTCGTCCTCGAGCTCGCCGGCTACCACCACCGCGCCCCCCTCCTCCCGCCTCGTCCCGGCCTATAAATAGGTCCCTTGCGACGCCCACGACTACCACAAGCCACCCATCACCACGTGCCCCCTCTCCCCGGCCTGCAGCACCGCTGCGCCGAGCTCCAGAGCCGGCCGCTGCCCGCCACCGTCGCCAGCCCTCCTCGCTGCGCCCCGGCCCGAGCCGAGGTGGGGGGATAGAATCCTCTTGGACCCCTCTCTTTTCCCCCCTCCTTGGCCGCCGCCGTGCCTCCAGGATGCCGGCCCAGGGCCACCGCCGTGCACTGCCCCCCTCCCCTATTTTCGGTCGGCAGGAGGAAGGAGAAGAGCAAAATTGCCCAAAGGCCCCTCCCCTCCTCCCTTTTCTATTAAAAGCCCTCCCCTCTCTTTAGGTTCTTTTGCCAAAAAGCCCCCCTTTTGTTATTTCTCAAAACCAACCCCTCCACTACATGAAACTATTGATGAATAGACCCTTGCCCTTTCTAAAAGTGACCATGATGTTTTCAAATATTACAACCAAGTCCTTGCCTCTTCTAAAAGTATTTTCCAATAAGCCCCTCTCTTATTTCTTTTAATGAATAAGCCCCTCCACTATATAAAATATTTATGAGTAGGTCCCAGTCTAATTTCCAGAGTAGCCCAAACCTTTTCCAAAATTCTAATCAAGTCCTTTCTTTCCAGAAGTATTTACAAATATACCCCTGGACCCCGGATTAGCCCCTAAACTTACCTTTAACTTATCATTTCATGGGCAAAAAATCCTCCGTTTGCCCCGAAACTTTACCACGCCATTTCTAACATAATTTCGGCTGTACCATTAGAAAATCTCCCAAAAATATTCTTCCTATCTTCATATCTTTTTTTTCCCGATTCGAGCTCAACGATAAAACTTTTATTCCTTTTTCTTTATTGTGTGGTTGTTTGTGCGTGCCGTAGATCATGGTGTGAACGAGGGAGAACCCATCGACGAGCAATATCGCGAGCAAGAGTGCGAGGACCAATACCGCGACCCCGAACCCGAAGGATAGTACCTCGAGCAGGACTTCCCGGAAGGCTTTGTGAACGGCAAGTTCAATCCCATCCTTTGATGCATATATTATCCCAGTTTTATAAACACAACCTATTGGCCTATTTTACAAAATTGCATATGTTTTTACTGCTGAAACATAGTTGGATAGCCACCCCTTGACTTGTTATCGCCATTCCTTGACCACCTAGATTGATGTCTACATACGATTCATTCTATGTGGATGTTAATCACCGCTAGAATTGCTTAGGACCTTATACTTGTTATACTACACATCAAATATGATTAATTATAAAGAAAAATGTGTGCGTGTGTGGGAAGGGAAAAGGTGGATTTGTTGAAAATAAATGAAAGATGTGTCTCGATGAGATGGATGGCATTTCTGTGTGAATTGCCAGAAGGTGTGCTCGTACCTTTGTGGTTGAGCAAGAAGGTTGGGAGATATCCATCTTGTCACAATTAAGGACCGAGTTGATGTGTTATCTTGCCTAACTCAACTATCGTGCAAACCACTCGACCGTTGTATGTGGCAACGGCTTAGCATAAACCCCACTAGTTAGTCTGATAGCCATCAGGAGAGCTAAGAGCAACGGGTGATCAAGGAGAAGGGATAAGCTTTGTGTGACTAATGCCTCGGTTAATCCTCAGTGATAAGTCAATGGCCCCTTGGTGGATCTCGTGTTGGCTAGTCAGGTCTAGCTAAGGTGGGTAATGGCTTTGTTGGGATCTGCACCGACACTAAGGTAATCGTGTTGTGGTACCCCGCTTGTGGGTAAAGTTGCACACCTCTGCAAAGTTAAAACCTATTCGAATAGCCATGCCCACGGTACTGGGCGGGTTACGGTTTGGTCACACAACTAGTACTCCTTTTGGGAATGGTTGGGTTGGCGTGAGTTGTTTTGGAAGAGTGTCCGGCAGCAATGCCGTGTGCTACGGCGGATGAGGAGTCCGGTAGCAACTTTTAAAATCTTGGATCCTGTGTGGATCAACCCCACCGGCTATAAAAATATTGTTTTAAGAAAAACACGGTTTCCAAATGAACCCATGCATAAAAATTAGCTTTCTACAAATCAAACCCTAGCCTTATCCTTGATTTATCCTATGCATGTATTCTATTTATACCCCCTCCATGGGTGTGGTTGGACTTGTTGAGTACGTTGTACTAACCCTTGCTTAATTTTTATAGAGGAAGATCCAGACTTTATTCCCGAGGACGTTGAGCAGGGGTTCTGTTCTGCACCCAACCTTGCCTGTGGATAGGGTCACCCGCAGGAAGCTTCGTATGGTGCAAGACTCTGATGACCTCTTCGTAGTTAACGTTCTTGTTTGGGTTTTAGTTGTTATCCTCGCGATAGTGGCGCTTCATTGCCCATTACCGTGTAGAGTTGTACGGTGATGTACCATCTGATGTAATAAATGTGTTATCAGCCTCCTGGAACTAATATTTGTATCACATTTGAGTCACCTTTTATGAGGGGACGCTTCAAGTAGCAAGCATGACTGGCAGAAAATGGGCGATTCCCGGCAAGATGATGTTTGTGGCTCAGTGTGGAGGGGTTGACTTGATGGTGGATCTAGGAAGGTAGGGCGGGTTTGGGTGGAAACGATTTGAAATCCTTCAAGGTTGGTCGACAGGATTGAGGCTGGCCACGAAACTTGGGCTGCAGCAATGGCAGCTAGAAATCATTCAATTTCCGGTGAATTTCACGGGCCAGGCCTGCTCTATCGAGGATGAGTGATTGTTGATTGGTTGGAAACTTGGAATTGAGTTCTTGATTTGCTACTCCCTACATTCCACAATATAAGCATTCCTAGCTATGTTTTTGGATGTCCATATTCATAGCATCTCTAATGTATCTGGATAAGTATTAGTCCAGGTACATAGAAGATGTTTTGAATCTGGTGAATAGCTAGGAATGCTTATATTCTGGGACGGAGGTAGTACTTGTTTTGTGGTGTCCGCCTTTCGCGGCCGGGCTCCTCCATGCCCCGATGCCCCACGCGCATGGGGGCAACGCATGTCATCCTCGCCATCTACCATGGGTTGACCTCCATGCGCACCCATGCACGCACAGTGGCGAGCAGGATGGGCGCGGCGGCGGCGAGCAGGAGGAGCATGGCGGGCGAGCAGAGAAGCCTGTGGGGAGGGGGCAAAACCGTCCATACAAAAATACGGTAGGGGGAGGAGTTGCGTCTGTATGTCTGCAACTGGGCCAAACGTGGTGTCAGATGTACATAATGGCGTATTCCAAAGAGTGGGTTAATTGTAACGGCACTGGCATAATTTCTTGAGAAGTAATGGTGCGATTCAAATATGGAAGAGTTATGAACTTATGATGGCACATATTCAATTAACCCTTTAATCTAGAGCTCCAGCAGAAAGTTTTTTTTTTGGCTGAATTCTGGAGAAAAAATGAAGAGCATGTAGATACCTAGGTTGTAACTAAAACATAAAGTAGTGAGGAAAAATTACTAGACAAAGCTGTTGACGTCAGTACTAGCAAGTCATACAGTTATGCCAAACAGATGCACCAAAAACATCAAATATAGTACATTTCAAAGTGATAATAAAACCGTTCAGCTAACTCAACTGTCAACACTTAGCTAAAAAACCCGGAAAGATGACAGTTTCAGTTAACATCTTCAGAACCCGCAAACTAATATAATATTACATGATTTGTCCCTCCAAAGCAGGAGGAGTGCGGATCGCAGAGCTAGGGCTCCACGGACGCGGGCGCTTGGTTCCCGTGACGGCCTGGGCGTCGGTCGGACTCGAACCCAAGTTGGGATCGGCTGGAGAAAAGAGATGAATTTGGCTCGAAAAGGAAAAAAAGAAGAGACATTAGGGAAAAACAAAGAAATAGAAAAAAGGGAAATGAGAGAAGGAATGAAAGGTAAAAGAAAAGAAATTTAACTTTCAAATTTTGAGATAAAATATCAGAGATACTTTGGGGCATAAGAAGTTCAAATAAAATAATTGAAGCTCGTGAATATGATTCTAGAGACTTCCAAAAATATTGTGTTTGTTCTAGAAAATTGAGAATAAATCAAAAAAATATCAAAAAATCTATAAGATGGATAAGTTTATTCAAAAAGATAAAAAGAAAAGAAATTTAACCTTAAATTTTGAGATAAAATATTAGAGATACTTTGGGGGCATAAGAGTCAAATAAAATAATTGAAGCTCGTGAATATGATTCTAGAGACTTCCAAAAATATTGGGTTTGTTCTAGAAAATTGAGAATAAATCCAAAAAAAAATCTCAAAAACTCTATAAGATGGAATAGTTTATTCAAAAAGACATTCACAACCTAAAATTGAAATTATAGGGTATGACAGAATATAGGTCAAGAGGGCAAGAATGTATGTACAGTAGTAATCATATGAGAAATTTCATGTGTTCGGTAATCTAAAGCAATATTTCTCCAATGCCTGAAATCAGTCACCAATAAAATGAGCAGTTAAAATGACTATTATAAGATGAACAACATTGCGGTCTTCATGTTTTTTTTCCACTTACCTTTATGTATGGCAAGGCAATCCAAATCAATCAAAACTCACTCGAGATACCAGTAGGGTCCAATACCACAAATGTACTGTACCTGTAAGCAATCAATATCACAAAAATTAAACAAATTTATTGATAATATAATAAATAATCTCAAAAATTAGAGAAAATTGTGAGATGCATTTTTTCTTGATGAGTGCTGACCTCAGCCATAGGAGCCATGAAGGTGTAAATCCAGATGCCTCTTCACCCGCCATAAATAGTATCTAATGATCTATGATAAACAATAGTTTTTCATTTGGTTACTTTGAAATGCAGAAATTAAGGTGCTACTATTTAGGTTTAGCATCATGTACTTACAAGCGACATTCTGAGTTCTATGAGTTTGGATTGAGTACTTTGAACAATCACACCAAGCAATAAATATCTGTGATCAACCAGCTTATGACTAAGGTAGTAAAAAGAATGTGGGAACGGGTCTGCAAAACAAGGTCCATATTTTTAAAAAAACAAGTGAGTCTTTACTTTCCATAAAACAAAATTGGAAATAGGGACACAAAAGATTAAAGCACTATTTATCCATTTCTAATACACTTGATAACAGCTCTATCAGGTTACTCTATTAGGTTAGCCGCTATTGCAATGCTCACTCATAATTACACATTCCATTATACCTGACAAACATACAGAAATGGATAGTGTTGTCTCACTAGTCCAAACATCACAACATCATTTGGTACATGTCTCTCCCTAAAACCTAAATAGACATTGTCATAATTCAAGGTCCTACCAAAACAACCATGCTTAGAAACAGGATGTAACTTTCAGTTTCAAAGTTACAAATAGAAACTATAAAGTTCATGTATGAAATAAGACAAGCCTTATATATTTCTACAAAAAACAACAAATACCTCAGGAAAACTCCACAAGATGCCCCATGTAAGGAACAACTTGGATTCAATTTTTGGAAGAGTAGCAGACACCAGAGACCTCACCAACCCTACAAAGAAGACAACCTTATCACAACATTAACAAAAAAATGAACAGATACCATAGGAGTGAAGAAAACATCATTTTCATATAGATCTAATAATCCTATGACACTTTTAAAAATGAAAGTCAAGTTCCCAATGTGTTCAAGGTCTAGGATCAGGTCCATTTCTATCGTTGTTTTGAGAAGACTACTAGGAAAAGGAGGTATATAGTAGTATCGATCAAGAAGAAAGAAAAATTTCATACCTACAAGTCTATGCAGAATCTATCTCACCAATCCGTCATCATTGTTGCAACCACGGAAACACGAAAAGTTTAGTACCTCAAAATCTTCATGCGGCAAAAAATTAAGCAAAAGATGAATCTTGAACTAAGGCACTACAATAAATTTCACACAGAGTTCTCCTAGCATAGCAAAAGAATATAACTGTCATTTAGTCACCACAATATTTTTGTACTGCCCATAGTAACTAAAGTTACTATGCATAGCAGCAAATCCACATTATGCAAAAGAACAATAAATCTTGAACTATGTCACTAAAAGAAATTTCACACAGAGTTCACCTAGCACAGCAAAAGAATATAAAGGAAGTTGAATCACCGCAGAATTTTGCTACAGCCCCTAGTAACTGAAGTAATTATACATAGCAGCTATGTGGATTTGCATTTCTTTCTACCTAGAACCAGAATAAGAGAATTTTGCTTGTATCTTTACCCAAACTTCAAGCGGTAAAATCCTACTAGGGTAGATCCTAACTATAACTTATGAGCTGAACAAAAATATGCAATTGCGCAAGGTTTATAGGTTTACTATGACAAAGCAAGAAATGAATAGAACCATTAAATGAAAATGAGGGGGAAGAAATTGTGATCTTTAGCCACATGATGCGCCCTCATTATCATAATAAAAAATATGTACATCATTATCTTAAGAAAACAACAACAACAACAACAACAACATAGCCTTTTTTTCCCAAGCAAGTTGGGGTAGGCTAGAGATGAAACCCGAAAGAAATAAGTTCAAGGTTCAGGCATATTGATAGCTAGTCTCCAAGCGCTCCTATCCAAAGCTATCTCTTTAGAGATATTCCAATACTTAAGGTCTCTCTTAACCGACTCATCCCACGTCAGTTTAGGTCTACCTCTACCCCTCTTTACATTATCGACCCGCTCAAGAACCCCATTATGCACCGGCGCCTCAGGAGGCCTTCGTTGGACAACATCATTATCTTAAGAAAAATGATATTATAATTACCATATTCCAGTGTTTGGATCGGCTAGTGATTATGAAAAATTGGAAACTTTTTGGATCCTTAGATAAGGCGTTGCTGCTATTGGATGTCAATGGTCTATAATACTCCTAGCTAAATGACCACTACCAATCCATGAAGGAAATTGTAAAAGCTAACTCAAAAGTTGACATATTTAGATCATGTAGAGCTTTTAGAAGCTACATTCCACAATCTTTAGCTAATTATATCTTAGTTTATTTTCAGAATTATTCGATTAATAATAGGCAGCACACAAACCTAACTTAGTTGATAAATTAGTTGTGTGGATGTACTTTGCTAGTACCATCTATAATTGGTGTTATATTGGGTGTTTTAATATCCCTCACATGATCAATTTTTCGAAATATTGGTTGTTGGTTTTTTTGTTCAGTTAAATATGATGGCTCTCTCTTTTTTTCCTCCTTATTTACCCACAACCACTTCTTTCTCGTCATACTCTTAAATCTAGAGCAAGCAAGGCTGCCCTTGCTCCATCTCTCATCTTCAAAAACTCTTTCCCTAGATTTTTCACCACTCTTATCACTAGGCTAACGCCTTGGATGACCGAGCTGGCCTTCTGCCGACTCACTCCACTACAATCATTAGCCTCCATAGCTAAAGTCATCTACGCTGCCCCACCGCCTCACCTACCAAATGCCATGGTTGTCGGATTGGGCTTCCCCTCATGATCTTACATTCAAAGCCACAAATCCACAAATATTTCTCAAATTTAACAATAACCACGACAGAAAGATAAGATAGGCCAGATGATCTTTCTAGGATGAAGGAGATGTGGTTGAATCGTATTCCATCGTAGATATAACAAGCTTACTCTTGGGCACATAGCTACGGTTAATTCTGATACAACCATTAATTTTAAACCGCATGGGTCTCAATGATTAATTAATTGGTGTACAACTTAGCTGCTTACCAATATCACCATAGAGTGTTTTGGTCAGATCAAAATAGGACATGTCATATGCTAGGATCGCCTGGGCAACCGCTTTTATCAAAACATCCTTCCCTGCCTTGAACAGTAACTTCTCTTTCCACCCCTAAATTATTCTACGCCCTATCCTTCAAATAAGCAAAAGTCTGTGCTTTAGATTTACCCATGTACACAGTGAGACCAAGATATTTCTCATTTCTAGCCTCTGATCTTATTTCCAATGCTGTCATCAAGTTGCTCTTAACCTCTTCTGAGGTATTCTTACTGAACATTATAGAAGACTTATCTTTGTTGATTGTCTGCCCCGAACAATCCTCATACAATGAATGTATATTCCTCAAATGATCTGCACTCCCATTATTAATTTTGAAGAGTAGCAAAGAGTCATCTGCGAGCAGTAAGTGATTGATACTTGGGGCATCCTAGCACACACAAACACAAATTGTTTCTCCTCTCGATTTAGATGCATTTAGGAGGCACAAAAAGCCTCATCACATATTAAGAAGAGGTAGGGGGAGGGGATCCCCCTGCCGCAAGCGCGTTGGGGGACTATCTCATCGGTCAGCTCACTATTCAGAAGAATCTGGTATCGAACAATGGTTATAAAATTCATTAAAACCTCCACACATGCATGATGGAAACCCAGCTTGAGCAGCATCCTCCTAAAAAAATCCCACTCCTCATGATCTTATGCCTTGCTCATGTCAAGTTTGAGCGCAACAAAGCAGTCTTCCCCAATCCTTTTGATCTGAATGTAGTTGGTCAATTCATAGGTAAGTAAAACATTATCTGTTATGAGATGCTCGGGAACAAAGGCACTTTGATTCAGAGATATGATGTCAGGCATGATCTTTATTAGGCAATTTGCTAGCGCCTTGGAAGCAATCTTGTAAACCATGTTGCATAGACTGATTGGACTCATAATCTTTAAGCTTCTCCGGGTTCTGAACCTTGGGAATAGGCACCACCATCATTTCATTCCAGACACTATACATTGTTCCTCCATTCAGAAGGGTTACAATCTCCTTGCACACATTCTTCCCCACTGTATCCCAGTACTTCTTGTACTGGCATGCCATCAGGGCCGAGAGCTTTCAGATCGCCCATGCTATCCAAAGCACACTTGACCTCCTCCTCCATACATTCTTGCATAAGATCTGCGTTCATCGTGTCGGTGACACGCGACGGCACAGCCTCTAGTAGCTCTTCATACCTTGATCTTGCATTGGACTGGAAATGTATAAATGTTAGTCACCAGATTGTGGATGCCATCTGCATCCTCGACAATACCACCATCCCCCTTCACCAAGCAACTAATTTTATTTCTTCACCTCCTTGCCGAAGCAAACTCATGAAAAACCTCGTGTTACAGCCCCCATGTTTCAGCTAGTGCGTTGTAGCACGTTACTTCCAATACAGCTCCCTCTGATTCTCCAACTTCTCAAGATGATATTTCAAAATCTCCTCCATCGTGACACTATCTCGGGTGATTCCACGCCTCCTGCATGTTTCAAGCTCCCGCTTCGCCTTCTTAATACATTTCTCCAGATCACCCAGGAAATTTCGGCTCCAATCTTGTAACTCAGCCGCCACCTCCCGCGGTGCACCGGACACTGTCCCCTCCCTAGCCTCCATTGTCGACTCCATGCATTACCAACCACATTCAGATGGAATTTCACCCCACTCCAAAAAATTGCGAGACCACCACTTCTCTCCTCGCAATTCTTAACCAGAAAATTCATCAGGCCAAGTTGCCAATGCAATCCTTCAATCATGTTTTTGTCCATTTTGGTTTCAGATAGAAACAGTATGTCGGGGTCCTCCTCCTTCTGAACATTCAGAAGTCCACGAATTGTCGGCTATTCCCCAACCCCCGGCAATTCCACACAACAATCTTCATTGTTCGTTACAGGATTGATACGGGAGTCCCACTTCAGATGAGAGTTTTGTGGGGTCCTCCTCCTCCTCCTCCATCACACATTCCTCGACACTTAGCAATCTCTTCCTCGCTACCGACTACTATACCGCTACAGCTTCCTACTTGTCAATGGATCGTGGATGTTTCTTGTACATGCCCACTTTTGGCCCCCTCCCATTCATTGCAGAGCCCTTGTACATCCCATCCTCCCCCTAGACTGCATGGCCGTTAGGGCACTGTTCATGTCCCCTCCACCATGTATGTCCTGTCCATCCTCCACTACATGCAAAGCATCCTCCTCACCTCCCTTTATATCCCCCATCATCTTATGTTTTTCCTTTTCAGTTTCATGCACACGAGTCACCTTATCCTCTGCATCCCTAGCAAACAACACCTTCTTGGATGCAACTCCGAGAGCCTGTTTCTGTGTGTTCTTCAAGTGACTTTGCACCTCACCCTCCTCTCATTTGCTCCCACCACTCTTCTGAACTCCCTTCTCCTTTATTTCTTTCCTCCAGGAGGGGCCATCACTCCCTGATCTGCCCGAGATATTCCTATCACCAGAACCACTTGAGAAGCTCTTCGCACTCAAGCCTGACAATCTCCAGTTTGGAACATATTGGCCTCCTCCAAACCTATCACCCCCTCCCTCCATTCTTCTTCTTTCAGGGATACAACGAAGCTTCTTAGAGAACTGCTGAATTTCCCCTACGGCCAAAGTCACACCACAATGCCCTATCTCTATGGCCAATGAAACCACACATGTAGCAAAAATCTGGCAAAAACTCATACTCCATCAGGCACCAAACAGGTCTACCTTCCTCCCCCACACACATCGTGACACCCCTCATAAGAGGCTTTCAGATGTCTAGCTTCACCTTGTTCCTGAGGAAACACCCCATCGCCATATCATTCTCATAAAGATCCATGGCCATAGAAGTGCCAATCTCATCTCCAATCGCTTCACCCAGCACCCTCCTTATCATGCTGAGGGGGGGGGGTTTCATCACTCGAATCCAGAATGGAATGAAGGAGAAATCCAATTCTTCAATAGTTTTTGTAGCATCAAAATCCACCATAACAACTAGATCCTTACCAAACATCCATGGCCCCTCATCAAGAGCTCGCTTCTTCCCTGCAGCTTGCAAAAAGGTTAACTGAAAATGATTATCACCTAGATCTTTGCACAACACCCACTTAAGAGGACACTAGATCTTCCCTAGGGTTTGCTTCAGCCCTTCCTCGCTGACCAATTTCTTAGCCAGGATCTTCCTGATAGCTTGCGCCTCCACCGATCTAGCCCAAGACAGGCCAGATCCTCCACCCTGATTCTCCCTTCTTCTCCGCCGCCAAGAGCCTCATGTGCGCCATCCCTTCAACAATCTCCATGATCGCTCCCTCCTTACAGTCGTTGCGAGGAGACAGAACCAAGGAAAGCATATGGTGACTAGGAGGTTTAGCAGATCTTGGCTAGGGCTCCAAAGGAGATCTCAGTGTGGACACAAACATGGAATGGGATGTCGACTCGCGATTGGATCACTTGTGTGGAGATCTGATCAAGCACTAGAACAGGGGAGAGACGGTGGGGAAACCCTAGTCGCCTTACACATACCCTGAGTCGCCTAGAACCCTAGGCGCCAGGGACTGGATAGATCGTATTAGAATGTCCTTTTAGGAAAAAGGAAAACAAGAAGACAGAAAGCAGAGCATGCATGATCCAGCGGTGTGGTACTGAGGATGACCTAGCACAAATACCAAATGAGAGGTAATAATATAAGAAGCCCAGAGCCTGGGAACGTGGATTGTGGAACGCCCAAGAGGCTGCTAGGAAGTTCCTGGCTTGTCACTAGTCAAGTTTGCTACTGCTAATTTCAAAAAAGAAAATGATGTATGCTAATGCAGCTTTGCTTCTGGTTAACTTTAGGGGTGCACGGCTTCTAGTTTTGGTGAAAAATTGATAGCAACAAGTTTTTTTTTTTGTTTTTTACGTGGCTGCATCTGCACCCAGTCTGCGCTGGAGTAGCTTCCCCCACTTTTGTTTAATTTACGTGCACACATCATGCAACATTATCATGGACAATGTGATCCGAATGAAATAAGAACAGGAGGAACTCTTCTGCTCTTTCTTATTTATAATTATAATCAGTAGGGGCGGGATGCTAATCCCCTCCTGTTACATTAAAAAAATACGAACAGGAGGACAATAAACTTCCTAGCCTAGCTGGCTTGCTTCCTGTGTGAAGTGTGAACTAGTTGTTCACACTAGAGTATTGCTCCGAGAGCTGTTGATGGGTCATCTTCCTGTTACCTCTTAACTACATGACTGGCGACCGCTGTTTTTTTTTTTTTTGAGGGAATCGGCAGGGGAGCCCCTACCTATTTTTTAGTACACCAACACATGCTTTTCAGCTGCGGTTCTTGTTGGCCTAGTGGCATCTATGCACGTTTTATTCTTGAGAATGCAGGATAACCGGGTAGAGTTTTGAATTGAATCAAACTTGTGATGTCGTATAACAGCATATAATTAATTTTTCTTTGTCTGTGTAAAACGAGCGGCGTAGTGTTAACCCTTCTAATCACAAGTTATGATCTGAACTTATACATATTGGTGTCTGATTCAAAACAAAACAGTTAAAGGAAATAAGATTTTTTTTTTTGCAAGTGGCCGGCAGCAAGCACTGCTCGGACATGAAAGACATCATTTTAGAGAAAGAAATTGTGCATGTGGTACCCGCTGTGTCTGAAGGCAACTCACTGATCACAAACTCACAAGTCATATGGTTGCATTTAGTGGAGGTGGTGAGCAGTAGCCGCCACAACCAAGATGCTGAAAAGTTATTTGTAGTGCATTACATATGATTCATTTACATCATTACATGGGGTAACGGAGAACCACCCAAGCCAAAGCCACCACTATAAAAACAAGGTCATCTCAGTGTCTTCTCCTCACTGCAACTCTTCAATGGCGGCCGGCCGGTCGATGGTTGGGCGGCTCTACCTCTCCGTGTACAACTGGGTTGCCTTCTATGGATGGTCTGATGCTCTGTCTGCTGTTTTTCGGTTCCAAACCGAGTTTTTGCGTGCATTTTTAATTTTGGGATTGGGCTCCTTGTTGGTTTGATTGGGATTCTTGGACTTTGGATCATGCAGGGCCCAGGTTCTGTACTACGCAACGTTAGCATTGTTGGCCAGTGGACATGAGACTGTCTATGATGCTGTTGAGCAGCCACTGCTGTTCGCACAGACCGCTGCCTTACTGGAGGTTCCTTGAAGCATTAGATACTTTTGCAATGAATTGAATACCACACGAGAGTTCTAGAATTTAAATCTCTATGGAATCTTCTTAGGTCGATTTTTTAAAAAAAATTTGTGCCAAGTACAACAATAAAGTCTCGTGGGATACTCCCCTTCTTTTATTTACATTGTCATGTATTAGGTTTTTTCTAAGTCAAATTTAGCCAACTTTGATCAAATTTATAGAAAAATGATATTTGCAATACTAAATTTGTTTCATTGAACTTATTACCATGAAATATATTTTGATAGTACATATGTTGGGTAGTATAGTTGTTGCTATATTTTTCTACATGCTTAGTTAAAGTTAGCTAAATTTGACTTAAGACAAACCTAACACGATATGTAAATAAAAACGGAGGGGGTAATAGAAACTCGTACACTCAAAAGAAGAGCCATGCTCACCAACCTTTTCTTTTGAAAAATCAACCGAAATGTACCTAGCCCATAGCAAGATGATGCAATCACTCATCAATATGTTTCTGACGCCCTAGATATTTACTGTTTCTTCCATCATAGTTATGCATTTTTGCATCTTTTTATATTTTTAAACATGTGGAATAAAGGTTTTGTTTTCTCCTGATGATGATGGTCTCACTGGTACTACAGATTCTTCATCCTATTTTAGGTAAGAATTGCTTCTCTTTCATTTCAAAAGCAAGTGTCTTACAAATAGAGTAGTTAGGTTATTTCCACTATCCTTGTCAGTCTCGAAATTTGTAGTGCACCAGACTGAAAAAGGATAAAAGAAATTTCCATGAGTTCTGAAGGACTGTTAGTTCCTAGCAATTCCGCTTGGTGGAAACTTTAGTAAAAAACATTATGTTTAGGATCTACTGGATATTCTTCGCATTAAGTTTATCCGTATGCTGGAGTTCATGGTATTTGGTAAAAAGATCTCCTACAAAGCAATGAAATTTCGGGTTGTCCCTATTGTGAATTTTTTGGTAAAAAGATCCTTTTGGGTGCACACATAACAAAAAATACATTGTACTTTCAATTAATGTATTAGCTATTGAGCATGCATTGAAATTTATATTCATTTTTTTTCATGTTGCCTCCTTTCCAATATCAAACCAAATTTTATTATACAAATAGAAACCTTTATTTTGAACATACGAATACTAATTTTAAATTTCACAAAGTGTCATGTCAGATTTAACTATTATTCCCAAACAAATTGCTTTTCTTTGCTTATATATATAGTTTCTAACTACTATGATATGTTGAACTGCTTTAAGGGTTTGTGAGATCCCCCGTCTCTGCAACTATTCCACAACTTTCCGGGAGGTTGTTTGTTACATGGGGCATCTTGTGGAGCTTTGCTGAGGTATCGTTTGCGCGTCACTAGAAAGTCTTAGTTCATATTGGAGAGATATTGCTTTATTTTTGAGCTTTAGAACAAGTTATAGATTTGAAAGCACTCTTAAGTATATAATATAATACATAGAGATTAGGTGATATTACGTTTTAACTCTTAAGACTGGGTGAATGATGATTGATTATTTTTTTGAACTAGATTATGGATTATTTTTACCACGGATTAATCTTTGTAGATTTTTGTATTACAGACACATTCCCACGTTCTCGTTACTTCCTTGGTCCTAAGCTGGTCTATAACTGAGGTACATGTAACTATATCATCCAACATATATGTTTTAAGGTTCTTGATTGCAATAGCATGAGTCTTGCTTCTTAATGCCATGGTATTCTTGAAATTCGTCGAGTAAAAAAATATCAAGTTAATCAGAGCTTTGAAATTTTTGTTCTCATCTTACTCTTGGATTTTTATGTATTTTCTTCATGACACATAAACTTTATAAAAGTTTGCTGATTTGTTACAGGTCATAAGATACTCTTTCTTTGGTTTGAAGGAAGCATTTGGAATTATACCTTACTGGCACCTATGGCTTAGGTTAACACTTGTTCGATAGAAATATTACTATTTCACATACTCACTCCGTCCAAAAAAAAAGTTATTCTAGGATTCAAAATTTATACAAAAAATAAGTCATCTTACCCTATTTAGAAAATGCATGTGCATGCAAGAATCAATTACTTGCAAATATGGTAAGTAAATAGGGGCAAACATGGTCATTTTACCTTCTTATTGGTAATTTGTCCTGGAATTCCTAGGATAACTTGTTTTTTGGAATGGAGGGAGTAGTGTTAAACAAAATTATTTTATTTATAGCAAACGATGTCGTGCTTCATTGTTCTTTGATCAATTATTTATAGGTACAGTACATTTCTTGTGTTATATCCTATCGGTCTTGTCAGTGAGCTTGGCTTAATCTATGCTGCCCTTCCTTTCATGAAGGTAACTCTCGGATATTAGAAAACAAGGGCGGGCTAAATGATGTTGCTCATTTGATAATAAGCTCTACCTTCCTTTCCTTGGTCATACTTTGCAGGCATCTGGAAAATACTGTCTCAAGATGCCTAACAAGTGGAATTTCCCCTTCAGCTACTACTATTTTTGTATTATTTTATCCATCCTCTACATTCCAGGTACCACATCCCACAATTTTCCTACATTTGGTGACCGACATTGTGATGAAGTAAGGCCTGATAAGACACTGTTATTTCATTTTGATGACCTTCAGGGTTTCCGTACTTGTTCCATTATATGCTCACCCAAAGGAAGAAGGCCTTATCAAAGGCAAAAGCTGCATAATACTTCAAAAGAGCTTCCTAGTTCTGGAGTATCCAGTAACCTGAGAATGGTGGCTCTTGTTTGCAACTTAATCTTCAGTGGAAGTCTGCAGACTGGGGACTTGTTAGAATACTACTCTTATATTATTATCTGTTGCCAACAGTGTTTGATTGCGAACAGTGTTTCGGTGTAACAAGGAAAAAAGTTAAATTTTCCATGGATAAATTAAAATAAAACCAGATAAGGATAATGTTCCACAGAAGTTAATTTTTTTAATAGTTGTTTTTTATCCTTTTGCAAATGGAGCCACTTCCCCAGAATAGAACCAAGAAGGGTACCATCATTTTTTTAGGTCAAGATGCAGTCACTACTCAAACCTCAAATGAGAAAGAATGATTAGGAAGGAGAGGTGGAACAGATCATTGGGGAAGGGGGTAAATCGTCCTCACCGCCTCAAATGCATGACAATTTTTTTTTTTGAAACGAACCGGCAGGAGAGCTGACCGCTAAATGCATGCATGACAATTTTGTCCTTTTTGTTTCTCTTTGTACAAAATTTTGTTCAACCTCAACTTTTGTGCGCTTTTGGTGTTTATGTTTTAAACGGGAAAATGGGAAGGGGAGGGAACACGGGACGCATTCTCCATGTACTGTTACATGCTCTCCTAGGGGGAGAAGGCCATGTCGAAGGCGAAAGCCGCATAACCTAATACTTCTCCTCATGAGCTTCACCATCCATTGAAAGGACTAGTGTATTTCGAGGATGCACAGCCCCTCAGGTTTGTTCTTCAGAGCAAGCATGCAGACAAGGGAATGTTAGAACGTGATGCTCTTATCAGGTGCGAATAACAGAGTGTCCATGTGTAAATGGAAATAAATTCATATAAGTGGATGTTTCTCAAAAAAAAAGTCTGGTGGTTTTCGGTGTTGATGCTCTGCCTTTTCGAATTGGGTCTAATTATGTCATAAAAAATGGGTCCAATTATATTTTCTTCTTAAAAAAAATAAAGTTTCTGTAAGTGAAGTCACTTGCCCTGAACAGCAAGAAGCAAGAAAGATACAGTCAGCACTTGCTTTAGGCAAATCAGATATGCAGTGGCTACTCTCTCACTTGGAAACAAAAAGGAGAGGAGTGATAGCTGATAAGGGTAGTTTTTTTAAAAAAAAGATAGCTGATAAGGGTGGGCAGAGATATGAGGTGACTGATGAAAGGAAGCCCAACCTCCAATCGCATCTCTCTCTGCATCCCTGGATTGCCTTTTCTGCAGCTGGTAGTAGGTTTGATGTGCCTCTCTCGCTTCCTTTCTACCTTCCGTCCAGTTGCCGGAAATCGTAAGAGCGATGCCTGCTTCTGCTTCTTTTTCGCCTGGTGTACTTGCTCTCCGATTATGCAGATTGCGCAATGCCTTTCAGACTGTCCCTGCCCATGACTGTCCGGTGACACCGTGCCATGCTTTTCAAGTGGCAGTGCGTGAGCATCATTATCCTAACCACCACTGATGCCACGCATCCCAGATCTTGTTCCGTTTACACCTCCAAGTGTGCCATGTTGAGCTGCCTGCTCGTGACTCAGCGATCGAACTGGCCTAACACCACACGGCTTTGTTACTCACCTTTTGCATCGTCGTCTCCTTCAAATGGTTTTTTCAAGAAATCATAGAAAAACAAGAAAGCAAGATGAAATAATTGACTTATGTCCAATGACAGCCGGCTAATGATTAGGTGGACATAAGTCATTAGGATATAAGGGCTAATGAAGCCGGCTAATGGGGAAATCGAATTTTTGTGATAGTTCGATAGTGTAAACTGGATTTTTCCCTAAAAATATTTCGAATCACTGAATGTACAATCAACGTTATTCAATCAAATGGTTGCATCACGTCGTATGTGTATGGAACCGTCTTCGTCCAACCAGACCAATGAAATAGTACTAAGAGCATCTCCAAAAGCTCTTGTATATGGTGTGAGCTAGTCAGAAAAAGAAAACGAAGAGAAAAAAATGTCTTCCAACAGCTACTGCAACCGGCTCCCCATCTATCCTGATTTTGTATCCATCCGCCTCCGCTAGGCATCTTTGCCCCGCGTGCAGCACTCGCCATCCCACTCCGGGCCCACCCTCCCGCGCTTCCAGGCAGCCCTCGGCTAGCCTCCGCCGCCGACTCCGCGTCCCTCCACGGCCGGGCCTCCGCCGCCGGCGCCTCGCGTCCCGCCGCCGCCGGGCTTCCCCCTGCCGGCGCCGCGCGTCCCTTTGCCGCCGGCGCCGCGCGTCCCTCCGCCGGGCCTCCCACGCCGGCGCCGCGTCCCTCCGCCGCCCGGCCTTCCCCACCGGCGCCGGGTCCCTCCGCCGGGCCTCCCACGCCGGCGCCGGGTCCCTCCGCCGCCCGGCCTTCCCCGCCGGCGCCGGGTCCCTCCGCCGGGCCTCCCACGCCGGCGCCGCGTCCCTCCGCCGGCGCCGTGTCTATGGTGCAGGAGAGGCAGGCAAACCACCTGGCCAGCGCCGGTGCCGGTGGTGTGAGCGCGAGCTGCAGGAGCACGCGGGGTGGTGCCCGTGCGAGCTGGAGCTGGAGGTGCACGAGGTGAACGGGAGGAGCAGTGGAGCACGGGTTGGATTTAGAGAAGCTGTTGGATTTTATTATTTTTTTGCTAGCTATTTTCTTTTATATAATAGTTAAATTAGGATTTTAACTAGTTATGGATACAAGAATTCTTGAAGATGTTCTAAGAATACAAAATTTCATTAAAAAGAACATAAGTTAAATTGTCCCTAAATTGTATTGCCGCTTGGATAAATTAAATTGTACTCCGTATTGCCACTTGGCCCTAGAATCTTGCTGAACAATTGCAACCTTGGCCGTTGCGAACGAGTCGTAGGATTGGTCTATCTTTGCCTTGAGGGCACTTCATCGCAGTTTCCGGACGCACAGGCTCGTCAGAATAATCTCCCTTCCAGATGCTCAGGCCTTCTTGTCGCGTACGGCAGCTCCTAGTCCTAGCGCTCGTCAGCTATGGCAGGCACTACCTGACCGCATACTAATCAGCTGTTAAGAATTGAGGAACCTGCCTGCTGTTGTGATACAAAACCAACGGCTAGGTAGCTACCAAGAGGGACTTGTATAGCTCAGCATGAGAAACAATAATACCTTTGTGTTTTGCTATGGAAAAAGTCCAGTTGTTGTTTAGTAATCTTTTTTTCAAGTCTTGCTTAGGTTTCATTATTGGTTAATGCCCAACTGGAAATATGTTTGAAAATAAAGTAGTATTCCTCAACCTTTTGGCTGACGTGGCAGTGGATTTCGTCTATGTGGGCTTCTATTAGGATGAGAAAGAAGTGGCTAGATTAGGAGGAAAAAAAGGTTAAACTGAACAAAGACCCAACATTCCAAAAACTGATCATGTGAGGGATGGTAAAACACTCACTATGCTGGATGTCCCTACATTATAATTCCAATTATAGATGCTGGTACTAGCAAAGTACATCCACAACTATTATCAACTAAGGTAGGTCTGTGTGCTGCCTAACAGTAATCCAATAAGTCTGAAAATAAATTAAGATTTGTTTAGCTAAAGATTGTGGATTGTAGCTTTTAAAAGCTCTACCTGATATAAACATGTCAACTTTTAAGTCTCCATACCAGGTTGGTAATGGTCATTTATCTAGGAGTATCATAGACTACTGACATCCAATAGCAGCAACCCCTTATCTAAGGATCCATACAATTTCCAATCTTTCACAATCTCTAGCTGATCCAAACACTAGAATACGATAATTAGGATTTGAGAATTTATACAATGATTGAAAAAAAATGAGTCGTCCACCTGAAAGTACCCTTTACAATCATTGTGACAGAGCTCTTAGTAATTTTCGTAAGATAATGATGTACATCCTTTTTCTTAAGATAATCATGGCGCATCATGTGGCAAAAGATCACGATTTGGGCTTGCATCTATTGCATCCTTTCCCGTGGATTTTAGCGAGGATCCAGCCAGGGCCACCTGCGCCGTTCATGGAGGAAAAGAGACGAGACGCGGTTGCAGGTTGCGACCCGCAATGGACTAGCCGGACCCGAGCCCGTTGACACGCAGACGGCAGACCCCCTGTGGCCTCTCTTCATCTCTGGGCCCTCCCCTCCTGTCCTCTCCTTTCTCCTCCTCTTCCCCCTTCCCCTCCTCCCCTGTCGCCGGCGAGAGCTCGGGCGGAGACACGGCAGCCCCCCGCACGAGGGCTTGCCCCCGGGAAACAAGGGACTTCCGGAAGTTTCTTCCTTCCACAAGGTTAGATCAGGGCAAGGGCTTCCCTTCCTCCTCCCCCCACCTACTGTTCTGTTTTCCCATCTGTTATTTCTTCTTATTCTTTGTTTCCTAGCATTCCCATGAAGTTTTTTGGGTGGGTAGTGGGGCTTTCGAGATCTTATCTGGTATGGTTTGGGGAAATTTTGTTCCTCCGTTGCAATTTGGTAAAAAAAATGTCGATTTGTTGTGGCAGAAACCCTGAGTTGCTACCGTTAGAGAAGAGGAAATTTTGGTTTCGTTTCATTTCCGCGGTTTAGATGCTGATTTCTATGCAGTTTTCAGTGTTAATTTGACGAGGTTATAAAATAACTTCACCAATTCCATCCTTTTTCAGGGTCGCGCCCGTCGGATTGGCTTCTCACCACAAATCCCGATCTGCTGGTGCTGAAAGTCCCATCTTTGATGAGGCGAGGCTGTGAGAAACCCGTGGGGCTCCCATGGTCGTCGTGAACCTTGATTGGCGCATCAGGCGAGAAGGGGCAGCAGCCTCCAGGAGGTGACAGAGCAAGAAGAAGAGGTAGGAGAGAAGTAGGCAACAATAGGGAGGGCGAAGGAGAAGGAGAGGAGGGAGCTCTCCATGGGGGAGCCCCTCCTCGCATCCCTCTCCATGGAGAACAGCAACAGCCACCCCTGCACGCTCCTCTCCATGGACCCTGCAGGTTCAGACCCGGCCTCCACCGATTCCTCCGGCGCAGCCAATGGGGTTGGTAGTGGTGGTGACCGGGAACCCTTCGTCATTCCCCGGCGTGAATCGGCGCACCCAGTTCCCCCGGACATCAACCTCCCGCTTTCTGCGGATCCCTCCCCACCACCTCAATCGTGGAACCTTGAGGGGTTCGACATACTTGATGTCACTCTTGGAACACATAATTATGAGTCTGAGGTTGCGCTTACACTTGCAAAGTCGACCAGCAATGGCAATACCACTATCGGCGTCGGTGCGAGGAAGTGTGCTAAGCGAGGAGACAGCATTTGGGGTGCATGGTTCTTCTTCAATCACTACTTCAGGCCTGCGCTTGTGGAGAAGCCAAAGGGGAAGGTGACACGAGATGCGTCTGGGTGCATCTCAGGCTTCGACAAGTCTGACCTTCGCCTTGATGTCTTCCTGGTGCAGCACGACATGGAGAACATGTACATGTGGGTTTTCAAGGAGCGGCCTGACAATGCCCTTGGTAAGATGCAGCTCCGAAGTTTCATGAATGGGCATTCCAAGCATGGGGAGCCATCATTCCCATTCAGCGCTGACAAGGGCTTTTCAAGGTCACACCGCATGCAGCGAAAGCATTACCGAGGGCTGTCGAATCCGCAGTGCCTTCATGGGATTGAGATTGTGGTCTCACCTAATTTATCAGCGGTTCCTGAGGCTGACTTGAAGAGGTGGGCTGAACTGACAGGCAGGGAACTTAATTTCTCAATACCATCTAAAGCCAGTGACTTTGAGTCATGGAGGAATCTTCCGAGCACTGATTTTGAACTTGACAGGCCACATCCACCGGCATCAAAGAGTGCTGTCCGTGGATCCCACAGTCATAAGAAGGGATTGAATGGTTCAGGTCTCAACCTATCAACTCCACCATCATCAGATGATGGGATGGACCTTTCACCCAAATGTGCCAAACGGCGCAAGGATTTCTTTGGCCATGGTGTGGAGGAGGACTGTGTGATGGCAAACAATTCATGTTCTGACAGAGAGCAAGAGGTAGAAGCTCATACTGGTGAGCCATCATGGATGCATGAATTCACTGGTGTGGCAAAACATGCAAGTGGGCCTGTCACTGCTGCCAAGACGATATATGAAGATGGTGAAGGGTACTTAATCGTGGTGAGCATGCTCTTCTCCGACCCACACAGTGTCCAGGTTTCTTGGAGGAACACGCTAACACATGGCATCGTGAAGATAAGATGTGTGAGCACCGCCCGTATGCCCATCATCAAGAGGCATGGCAGGACATTCAAGCTGACAGACCCTTTCCCTGAGCACTGCCCTCCTGGCAAGTTTGTGAGAGAGATACCTCTGGCCACCCGGATTCCAGAAGATGCAAAGATTGAGGCATATTACGATGAGACAGGAACTGGACTAGAAATCATGGTCCCGAAGCACCGGGTTGGACCAGAGGAGCATGAAGTTCAGGTGTGCATGAGGCCACCGCACCTTGGCGACAACGATCTTGTTTTATCATAGCAGAGAGAAACAGCTAGCATATAGATCTTCTGGTATCATGCTATGAGATACCAAAGTGTAACAGGTCGTACCATGGATCAGTGAAATCCATCATCTTTTGCTGCTAAACAGTTGGCTTATAACTTCTGTTTCCCCCCATAAAACTTGGTCATTTAGGCAAAAGTTACCTCAATTAATTCACCCTCTGTACCTCTGTTACATATATATTGGTGATCTCCTTGACTATCTGAAAGGTGGCTAGTTAAGATTCTGTGTATAGTCAGATGATCAGGCTCATAATATGGTTGGTGTTTTAATGTGATTGTGAGGTTCAGAATTGCGCCATCTATTTCGACAATTTTGTAATCATTGCCTTAACTGTTTTAATGTGGGTGTCTCGCTTTCATCCGAATCCGAATCAGGACCTGATGTGTTGCTGTATTCGTGATTGATGCACCCATATATGGCATCATCGTTTCAACTGACTCCTGCTCGTATCCTGGTACTGAGCTGCTGGAGAGAGACTTGTGTTTTTATAAACAGGTAACAAGTCTCATCCTTTTAGGGTGAATCTAACCTGTAATTTTGCGGACAACCTGAATGCTGTGAATTGTGATGTCTTTAACTAACCTGTGCCGCAAAAGATCTCTCCTTACTTGATCCTGAGAAGCAGGATATTTTTCAGGCTTTCGTGTGGCCAGTACAGAGCCATGAAATGATCCTTCTTCCCATGGGAGATCTGTGGACGCATGGAGAAAGCACCGGCGAATATGCTGGCAGCGGGTGGTTCTCTGTGGCCAGGAGCTGCCGCAGCAGCGAGTGGATGCCCGGGTGGCAGAATGGCAGATCAAGAGCCGGAAACAGGCTGGTTTGCTGAATTCA
Organism: Panicum virgatum; assembly: GCF_016808335.1. Lineage (NCBI taxonomy): Eukaryota > Viridiplantae > Streptophyta > Magnoliopsida > Poales > Poaceae > Panicum > Panicum virgatum. The sequence continues at coordinate 7,764,657 of NC_053149.1, read as the reverse complement.
GAAACTTAGAGGTGGCACCAATTCTGGTACTGAATTGTGTGCCCAGAGGCCAGAGCTGGGAGTAAGAACTGTCAAGTGCCACTTAGGTCATCTCTGAAGCAAGCAAGTGTAACACCATAGCGCATCATCCTCGTGACCTCGTACATGTTTGAAAGTGGAGGAATTTGAAGCTAGTGCTGCGGATCCCAATTTGACGCGATATTTTCTTCTCTCTTTTTTTTTTGAAAAATGACATTTTCTTTTCAATTCTACTAGTCATGCTTTGTAAGAAGATTCTTGAAACTAGTTTGAATATGCTTTTGAAAAGCACCTTAATACTAAGGCCACGTTTGTTTCGGCTTTTGCTTTTGGCTTCTAGCCAAAAGCCATAAGCTGAAACAAACAGCCCGCTTTGAAATTGGCTTTTGAGAGCTTTGTTTGTATTAGTAGCCAAAAGCACATTTGGAGGTGCTTTTTGCTAGCTTCCGAAGAGAAGTGTTTTGAGGGGCACTATATACATCGTATTAATGCAAAATACACTACACAAAGACAACTTTTACAAAAGTAACTTTTCTAGAGGAGTCTTTATAAAATGTTGACACGGATCAATACAAGAAAGAAAAAGGGCAAAGATGTACTTTCCTAGTTCATCCATGGAAGGAGCGTTTTGACGGAGGAAGTCTTCAAGAATAGATTTTGAACATCAATTTTGAGTAGAAACCATTTGTGTAAAAGCATTTTTTTAACTAAAAATGCTTATAGGATGACCAATTGTAAGTCAAATGCTCAAAGGTCAGCTTGTCTAATAAAACCATGAGTAAGGGCATTGCGGTTCTTTTACTACATATGTTCCATTTCGTAAAGAAACAGGTACTGGCTGATGAATTTAGAAGACACAGCTGAGCTATCTGTAGGCTCCCACAGCCTATTCCTTGATCCAAAAACACAAATATTAAAAATAATGAGATGGCCTACAAGTTGACATTTTAACCAGTATAATAGAATCTATGAAAACATGCTACCTCCATAAAAAAAAGAGGGGGGGGGGGTTTGCGCATTATGGAAGTGTTTCTCATGACAATCGTAGCAACAGCAACTTCACCAATATCAATCAATATGGAATCATGAATTTTGACGGAGTCCTAAAAAATGGATTATATTTTTTTAAAGGAAAAACGGATTATATTTTGAATCGAAGGGATTAAAGAAGTACATGGAGTGGGGAGCAGCAGGCAAAATAGAGAGAGTATTGGAGTGAGCACTGAGCAGTGAACAGGGGAACAATGCCAGTATGCCACTGAGATTAAGGGCGTGTTTAGATGAAACGTAAAAAATTTTGTGATAGAATCTTGCTAATTTGAAGTACTAAATGAAATCTATTTATAAAACTTTTTGCGTAGATGTGTTGTAAATCGCGAGACGAATCTAATGATGCTAATTAATCCATGATTAATCTATAATTAGCGGATGGCTACTGTAGCATCACTGTTGCAAATTATGAATTAAGTAGGCTCATTAGATTCGTCTCGCGATTTACAGCTCATCTATACAAAAAATTTTATAAATATACTTCATTTAGTACTCTATGTATGTGTCCAAATATTCGATATGATGTTTTTTTATATATTTACGGAGTTTACGGGTGATCTTGCCTTAAAAAAAATCAGTCCCGAGTCCCGATTGAACAGTAGTTGTTGTGGGCCGAGTCCACGAGCACCGAAGCGGATAAAGCGCCCCCCACCTCCTCTCCTCCTCCACCTCCAACCTCCACCTCCTCTTCCCCCTCCACCTCCACCTCCACCTCTCGCTCCCGCCACCGCCACCGCCCCCACACCCTCCACCGGCCCCGTGCATGAAACCCTAGCCCTAAACCCCCACCCCATCCTCGCCGTCCCCTCCTCCCCGGCGATGGCCAAGGCGCTGCTCTCCTCCCCCTCGTCCCTACTCCCCGCGCTGCCCCGCGCCGGCGGGGGCGCCGCGGGCCTGCTCCCGCCGCTCCGGCTCCGCCCGGCCCGCCGGCGCGCCGCGGCGTGCGCCGTGAGGGCGGGCCTCCACGGGCTCGACTCGCTCGGGGTCGGGGCCCCCCACCTCCAGGCCGCGCTGGAGCGCGCCGAGGCCGCGCTTTACACGCTCGCGGACGCCGCCGTCGTCGCGGCCGACGCCGCGGCCGGGGGAGGGGACGCGGGGCAGGCGGCCACGGAGGTGCAGAAGAACGGCGGGTGGTTCGGCTTCATCTCCGAGGCCCTCGAGGTCGTGCTCAAGGTAATGGTTGCCTCATCCATCAGTGGTGGTCAAGCTGCCGTTACGGAACCGACTCTGGGAGAATTGAATGTGTCCGAGTAGTCAGTTACGGAACTGCAACTTCCTGGACAGTCAAGAGGAGTACTGGGCTGTGTGCAGTACGCACTGCTCATGCTTCCGTGCTTTCTATCTCTGTAACTCGCACTCTCGCAGCAACATTGATCAGTAGGAAAGGCTCCTTGCTCCCTTGCTGGTTCGTGGTGTTGTCTAGGGCTGCTTTGACATGGGAATATGTGTTCACAAAGTTTTTGCCGTTCCTTACGCATGTTTAAGGCATTTAGCCTCAAAGGCTTTTGACACGAAATGCTAGAATTACGGAGTTATGTGGTTCCATGCTCTTAATTGGCTAGTTAGGATACTAAGTGGCCAGCGCTTTTGATGCGAAATGCTAGAAGTTCAGACTTATGCGTTGCCATACTCTTAATTCACTAGTTATGATACTAAGTTTCATAGCACTGAAAGCAATGGAATGCTGATGCTATCTGAGCCTCGTCATACAGGTGCTCAAGGATGGCCTTTCAGCAGTTCATGTGCCGTACTCTTATGGTTTTGCAATCATTCTGCTCACAATCCTTGTCAAGGCTGCGACATTGCCTCTAACCAAAAAGCAGGTGAATGTCCTAACCCATTTGAATAGTCGCCCAATCTCTGGTTCCCAATTATGAATTTGATCGATTGATTGCTGAGTTTCTCGTCTGTTTCAGGTGGAATCAACTCTGGCAATGCAGAATTTACAGCCTCAGATTAAGGCAATCCAGCAGAGATATGCAGGCAACCAGGTTTGTATAGCTGTCGGAAATTTCAATCATTGATTGTGCTCCCTACAAACTTATTTTAGCCTTGCCATTTTCAAATTCACTTAATTTCATATTTTTATTATAATTCTTATTTTGTGCAATCCTGCTTTTACATAATTCTTATTAGGAAAGGATACAGCTAGAGACTGCTCGGTTATATAGGCAAGCTGGAGTCAACCCCTTAGCAGGTTGCTTGAATTTTCCCTCCTAAACCATACTGTTCTGACAGTTAAGTTTTTTAGCTATTTTATTTTGTGCTTGGTTCCTAAAATGGTATCCTTTTATGTGATGTATATTGTTTTTTCTGATAGAATTTGTCCCTGCCTTACAAACCATTGTGTTTATGATATTATCATGATTTTATACTTTCTTTGGCAGGATGTTTTCCAACACTGGCAACAATACCTGTCTGGATTGGCCTTTACCAAGCCCTTTCAAATGTAGCGAATGAGGTAAATTAAGTCCAACCCCTTGAAGCTTGCTTGATTAAGTGGCTTTTTTGGGCTGATTATCTTCTATGACATGAAGGGGCTGTTGACTGAAGGATTTTTCTGGATTCCATCATTGGGAGGCCCCACAACAATTGCAGCTCGGCAAAGTGGTTCTGGAATTTCGTGGCTCTTCCCATTTGTGGTATTGAAATTGATCTCTTTATTAACCTATAGATTAGTCATTTCATTACTTTTTCTGAGAAAAAAGACTGATCTATTTCACTTGAGACTAACATTACAAACAAAATGTGCAGGATGGTCATCCTCCATTAGGCTGGCATGACACAATATGTTATCTTGTGTTGCCTGTTCTACTTGTTGCTTCCCAATATGTCTCTATGGAGATAATGAAGCCACCCCAGGTTAATACTTCCCTGTGTATACTCTTTCGTTGTCTATATTGCCAATTGTACACTGTCGTGGTTTAACTTGATCTGTGGTCTGCTACAGAGCGATGACCCGTCACAGAAGAACACACTGCTCGTTTTGAAATTTCTTCCATTTATGATTGGATGGTTCTCTTTGTCTGTGCCATCAGGATTGTCCATTTATTGGTATGTGCATCAGTCTTTTTTCATTGTCAAATTTGTTCAGATTTATTTCAGGTTACGGTGCTGACTGCTTTTCACAAGTTCATAACCCCTTCCCTATTCACTTAATTCTGACAAATTATTAAATCCATAACATCGTTGTGTATTGACTTCCATCTTTTTCATTAGGTTTACGAACAATGTCCTCAGCACAGCACAGCAGGTGTGGTTACGGAAAATGGGAGGAGCAAAGCCTGTAGTCAGTGAGGGAGGTAGCGGAATAATTACAGCGGGACGTGCAAAACGCTCTAATGCTCAACCAGCTGGGGAAAGGTGCCTTTGAACTTCATTTTATTATTTAAGACTTCTCCTGTTCCAGTTCCAATTTTCCCATGCAATCTTGCAAAGCAGGTTTAGGCAGCTAAAAGAACAAGAGAACAGGAGAAAACTCAACAAAGCACTCGCTTCAGGAGATTCAAAAGCATCGGCATCAGCATATGACCCAGAGGATGAAGAGTCAGATGACGAGACCGAAGAAGAGGTATTCTTGACCCATTTCCGTTACTTATATATCTTTCTATAGTAGAACATTGCGAGGCTATTTCTACTTGGAAATCCTCCTTGCCACTACAGCTCCTGAAAATTTGAAGTTCCTCATGTGTTACTCATGTAAACCTGACAACAGGGAGGACCTGTGGAGGAAGCATCCAACACTGGCAGTGACAAGAAACTTCCAAGTTACTCAGGGAAGAAGGGCAAAAGGTCGAAGAGGAAGCGCATAGTGCAGTAATCATTACAGCCTAATTGGACGTCATTTTTGTCTCAACTGGTAAGTACAACTGACCCTTCAGGTACTCTTCATGCTGAAGCATATGTCGCAAAGAATCAGGGTAACCAGGGTTGGACTTCTCCGTTTTGCAAAATTGGTAGCTTGTTCCGTAGGGGTCTTTTTCCCAGTAAATTCAGATTTCCTTGGAGCTCTTAATAAAAAAAAACTGAATGATCACTTCAAATCATGTAAAGACAACCGACAATTGTACTTTTCTTTCTTTTTTTGGGTGCCAGAAAAGTGCTCAAGATGGCTCCCACCTCTATTTTCTAATAAATAGTTTGCTGTTGCAGGTTAATTCAGTTGACCAGTTCAGTGCCACAGTTGATCTCAGAGACAATTTTGATGGTCTCTTGGAGGCCTAAACTTGAGGTGCACACCAATAGACATCCGGGATCACAGGTAATGTGCTGGTAAGTGGTCAGACCAAGTAGCTCAGTATATGCTAGGCTTGAGGGGGTGATGGACAGTAGAACAGGAGTCAAGTAAATGTACAAGCAGAGGTAAAGGATCTGTAGAAGTAGATAAAGATACTCGTGTGTATTCTGTAAGGTGGGTTCCGAAATTCGGCAGAGTCTGGATTGTACAGACCATTCATATACATCCCCTTTTTCTCCTCTTGTAACCTTATAAAACCATTGTTTGGAGGGTATATTGCGAAGCTGACAACTAGCCAGTCATACAAATGAGTTTTAATGCAACTTTTGGCACTGTATCGTCAGGACTGTGACGAAAATGTACTGGTGCAGATAAGTTTCGGTGAAGTGCTTGCAAAAGTAGTAATGCCACTTTTATAGGGAGATGACTGATGAAGAGATTGTTGCGCCACAACTGGGGCGTCAAACGCCCATCTTGAATAGCCGTGTAAATGGGTTGGAAATCAAACTATATCCACACCAATCCATTATTAGAAAAATTAATATTACTCACACCACTCCAAATCACCACCACAAACCAATCCAATTCAAATATTTTAACTCATGATGTAATAAACTATTAGCCAAACTATGGTTGCAACCCAATAAGAATCTGTTTTTTTTAAAAAAATTATAGTGTAGATTTTGCCATATCGTTTTGCACAGAGTAGCTGTCAGTTATACTGAGCCATCTCTAACAAATTTCGGTTAATTTTGATAAAATTATATAGTGTGAACGCAAGGTTTTATTTCTAGGGTCCGGCTCTTGATGTGGGACTCACGTGTAATTCTAGCCATGATGCTTTGCACGGAGTAGCTCCTATTTATATTGAGTCATCTCCAACAAATTTCAGTCAATTTCGATAAAATTTTATAGTGTGAACGCGATATTTTATTTCTAGGGTCCGGCTCTTGATGTGGGACTCAAGTGTAATTCTAGACACACTGCTTTACATAAAGTAGCTGCTAGTCATACTGAGCCATCTCCAACAAATTTCAGTCAATTCCGATAGAATTTTATAATGTGAAGCGATGTTTTATTTCTAGGGTCCTGCTCTTACGGGACCGACATATATATAGTCATACTGTTTTGTATAAAAAATTCATTTCAGCCCACCCCAATCCACTCCAATCCATATTTATATAGAACTCACTTCACCCCACCCATCAGCTAATACAATCCATTTGAATCCAACCAAACACCATTCATATCAAAACCCAATTCATTAAACTCATTTAAACCAAAACCATTAGCAGGGCTAATCCTGAATCCATCATTGCAAATTGTGATACGCTGCTTACGTTTTTCGTCTAGAAGTTGGTCCTGGTCACCGTGCTGAATGACTCTGAATGAGGGTGTCTGCCTTAAACTCGATACATGCTTGCTGATACTTCTTTTATATCTTTTTTTTTTTACAACTGGCAAGTACTAGGAGGAACTTTCGAACTTGTTTTCGTGCTCCAGGAATCAATGCCCTACAATTCACCTCCGGAGAGGAGTCGACTGGTGTATCCGTGTTACCGTGTACGTGTACAACTGTGTACTCTTCATCGCTGGTAACATGAAGAAGCAGTCGCGATCAGCAGCCACGCATCTAGACAGGTTCTGCTGCTCCATACAGAGACTCCCGGCAAGGCAATGCATGATGCATCTTCCCCGGCGTCTCCTCCACCACCTTCGCTTGCGCAGAGGGTGACGCAGGCCATGAAACGGAGGAGGCGCCGTTCATTTCCTTAAGGACACAGGGACAGTGGGATAGCCACAGCCGCCAGGTGACGACCCGCCGGCGGCGAGGCGACCGAGGCATGGGGGCACGGCCGCCCCGCCTCACGGTCACGGCTGAGCTGAGACTGAAACCTCGAGGGGGGATAGAGGGAGGCGACGAGGCGTGCAAGAAAGGTTCAGCGCCGGTGCTGCCGTGCCGCCCCGGACCGCGACATGGCCGAAGCAGCAATGTTCACCTCCTTCCGCCCCGTCAGAATAGCAGAACTCCACCGCACGACAGCTTCTTCATCAACTTGGGCATTTGTTTAAGTCGTTTCATTTTCGTCCACTGTTTGGTTGCTTGCATGCATCAGGCGCCACTCGCTCTGTTTTTATCCTGAACATTGCTGCTCTTGTCGAAGGAAAATTAACAAGAACCATCTCCCAAACACTGCGGTAACAAATAAAAAACTCACGGCAGATGTGGTCAATTCCTGCAGATGGTTCTGTTGACTGCTCCTCCTGCATACTGTTGTGGTACCTCATGATCCGTTTTCTGTCGGTTCTGTTGAGTGCTCCTGCATACTGTCATCTTGCTCAGACAGTTGTGGTTCGCATGACGGCATGAGCTACTATTCTATTGGCGCCAGTTCAGTTGCTTCTGAGCACGGGGTAGATCACATCACAATCCATCTGGGAGCCAGCAATAAAGACGTACAGATTGTGGGTATGAACATCCGGCATTGGTTCAAAAAATAAAAATTAATTACCCGGCGAAATAAACTATGGACGAAAAGGAAAAAACCAAGCGTGTTCTTCAACCGCGCCGCTGATACAGACAATTCAAGTGCAACTTGCGCCTTGCTTGCATCTGATTGCTATATAAACTAATTGGCCAGAGAGATAAAAATCGGCGCGAACAGAGACGTCGAATTGGCCAGAGGGGCACTGTCTATATAGTTGCAGGTACCCACACGCCAAGAACACGGGGCCGAGCTCTCGCTCTCGCAGCCTCTCGCCATCCGGGAATAATCCCACAACCCGCTCTCCCCTCCCCGGATCGCGTCCTGTCCCGGAATCCCGGCGAGAATCTCTCCTATCCGGCGCGGGAGCAGCTAGAGCTAGCCATGGCCGAGGGCGGAGGGGGTCTGCAGGGCCCTCTCCTCGGGGCCGCCGGAGCGGCCGCGCAGCAGGACCACCACCCTCCCAGTCCCCGGGGGCGCCGGAGCAGCCGCCGCCCGTGGACCGCGCTGGCCATCGCCGTGGCGCTCCTGGTCCTGGCGGGCGTCCTGCTGCTCCTGAGCTCCGGGGATGCTGGCGCTGGCGCTGGCGCTGCCCGCCGTCCCACGGTCGCCGGCGCGCGGCGGAGCCGGCATGAGGTGGAGTCCGGGGTCGGCGCGGCGGCGGCGGACGACGCGCGGTGCTCGGAGGTGGGCACCGCGGCGCTGCGCGCGGGCGGGCACGCGGTGGACGCCGCCGTGGCCGCCGCGCTCTGCCTCGGCGTGGTGCACCCGATGTCGAGCGGTGCCGGCGGGGGCGCCTTCGTCGTCGTCCGGGACGCCGCCTCCGGCCGGGCCGTCGCCTTCGACGCCAGGGAGACCGCGCCGGCAGCGGCCACGCCGGTACGTGATCATGACCCCTCTCCCCCTGCTCGCACAATCAGCAGCTCCAGGCTCCAGCTACCAGGCGCTCGTCTCGCGCCCGTCCATGACATGTGGGGCCGCGTGACACCTGGCCGGCGCCGGTTGGGTCCCATTCTGTTGGGTGGTGCGCGCGTCGCTGTCTGGTGGGCCAGCAGTGCTCGCGCGAGTGATAGATGACCGCTAAAGTAGGTTCCTCTCAAAGAATCAAGGAGCCATTGCCTCCGAAAGCCAAGTTTTGTAAAACTCATAGAGTGGGGATCATAAATACTAGACAATCAAGGACAAATCTATATATATCCTATATAGATGGCACCCACTAACTATTTCTCTCTTCATGCAAGATGTCCACATCATTCTCCACTAAGTGTCCCACTAACTTTCAACTATCTTATTAATTAAAAAAATGTACATGTCATCTCTACAATATGCAATATTTTTAATCTTTAATTAACTAAAGTAAAATCATATACATACGTTATTTTTTCATCACCTATTCTTCTATAATGTGATCAAATATTTTATTGGTGTTTCTTCTATTAGCTTATCGATTTTTATGAGATTCAATAAACAAAAAAATGTCCATATCATCTCTACTATATGCAATTCTTTTAATATTTAATCTATTAACGTAAAGTCATAGGCATACTCTATTTTTGCAATACTTTTAATCTTTAATGTAAAGTCATATACATACTCTATTTTTTGAGCACCTATTCTTCTATAATGTGATCAAATATTCTATTGATGTTTATTCTATTAGTTTATCGATTTCTGCTGGATCCTGATAAAAAATAATATGCAAGTAAAATTTATATCATCTATATAGCCTATATAAATGATACATACTAAAGTCATTAACTCTATTTCTCTTAACATGCAAGTTATCCACATCATATATGAACCTAGTATAGATAGGTTGCCATTATATCAAATGTCACATCACCGTCCACCGATTTTTGTGTGAATGTTGCCATGCAATTGTCTTATTTTTTCTACTTTCAAATTTCACATTAAAATTTTATTTAAGAAATTCCGCAGCAACGCGCGGGATATCACCTAGTATAGATAGGTTGCTTGGTTTTTGCTTTTTTTAAAAAAAAAACTTCAGCGAAACTCTACCACCTTGTGTTGAACTAATGTAATCGTAAGGTCCGTTCGTTTAGTTAGGAACGATTGCCTGGAACAATTCCAGCTGGAACACCAGGCCGTCAATCACCTAGATTAAGGGCATGTTTGGTTGGTGACCTGGCAGGCAGCTCGCTAGCCATACATCGATCTCAGCCCCAGGCGATCAAAATTGAACGCCTGGGAGCGCTGCCTGGCCCAGACAGCTTTGTCCAGTCACAAACCAAATGGGCCCTAATTCCGGCTCTCATCCATGCCCGGAACAGGCAAACCGAACGGGCCTTAAGTCGGACTATGGAGGGGTTTTGTGACCATAGAAACTCATATTTAAAAAAATACAAGCAAATTGCCCGCGTACTGAAGAAACTTTTGAAGACCATATGCTGTACATATGGGTAATGGCGTAATGGGTGTCAACGCATCACTTGATAAACTGTAGATTTGGCGTAATATCCCATCACTTTTTATTTTTCTATATAGCCACGTGACCAAGCACGCCCACGATCCCAACAGCACAGGACCAAACAGTCAGTACAAGTTAGAATGGCAGGTAGCACGCGTGATATGAGATCAGAGAAAACGTAGCAATTTTTTTTCTGTGCTTACTATAGCTAGAGTAGCTTTATGCAAAACTATTTTGCACTGCTCTGCTTCCATTCTCTGACAGGTAACCATCTTATTTGATTAGTTGCTCGTCTGCCATCATATTCTCGGACGGCTCTAGATTACCGCGATCATCACGTGCATTTCTCCTTTTCTGAACATCTCGTAATGTTTGCAATGTTGCAGTGCAATGGAAGAACAAGCCCTGTAATGAGATATTCCAAAAAAAATGTGCTAACTTTTCTGCAAAAATCATTTGCCCTGCTCTGCTCTGCAAGGCTGCAATCAGAAGTTCAGAGATCAGGGGGTGCCAACTGATGACGAGTCAGATGCTTGTCTGCCGTCTTATTGTTGTGTTTAGATTTTTTTGGCGTAAATTTTTAAAAGAGAATCTTACTATTTCGAAAAATAAAATCTATTTACAAAACTTTTTGCACAATGGGTTGTAAATCGCGAGACAAATCTAATGAGCATGATTAATTCATAATTAGCGAATGGTTACCGTAGCATTACTGTTACAAATCATTGATTAAGTAGGCTCATTAGATTCATCTCGCGATTTACAACTCATCCGTGCAAAAAATTTTGCAAATAGATTTTATTTAGTACAACATGCATGTGTCCAAATATTCGATGTGACGTTTTTTGGTGTAAAATTTTGAGATCTAAACAAGACCTGACTATCGTGATCATCACGTGGATTTCTCACATTTCAGATTTAAGAATGTTTTATTGTTCCAACTGAAGAACAACACCTGTTTTTTAAATGGTTCCGACAGAATTTTGTTTTTAAATCACAGGTAAAAAGTAGCTAACGTGCAAAGTAACCCCTTTTCGTAATTTTGCACTTGTTTGAAAATTTGAACAATTTCCCCAAAAAAGAAGTTTTAACCAAGAACAGCGATATACTTAGCAACTTGTTCTAACTGCAAACTTGTGCTTGTGCCAACACCAGGACATGTACGCGGCGGACCCGTCGACGAAGTACAAGGGCGCGCTCGCCATGGGCGTTCCCGGCGAGCTCGCGGGCCTCCACGCCGCGTGGTCGCGGTACGGCCGGCTCCCCTGGCGGGACCTCGTCGCGCCGGCGATCCGGCTCGCCCGCGACGGATACGAGATCGTCGCGTACGTGGCCCGCGCGCTCAAGAGCAGCGAGGCCGACGTGCTCGCCGACCCCGGCCTGCGCGCCGTGTTCGCGCCGCAGGGGCGGGTGCTGGCGGCCGGCGAGACGTGCCGCAACCCGGTGCTGGCGGACGCGCTGGAGCGCGTCGCCGAGGAGGGCGTCGCGGCGTTCTACGGAGGCGCCGTCGGGGAGGCGTTCGTCCGTGACGTCAGGGCGGCGGGCGGCATCGTGACGGTGGAGGACCTGACACGGTACAAGGTGGAGGTGAGCGACGCCATGCGCGCGGATGCCGTGGGCTACACCTTCCTCGGCATGCCGCCGCCGTCCAGCGGCACCGTCGGCATGGCGATGGTCAGATCAGTGCTCTTGCTGCTCGAATCGATCTCGGAATCCAGTTGGTTCGTTCAGAATGCATGGCAGCAATGGTTTCTTCCTTGTGATCGTTGCAGATGCTGAACGTCCTGGGTGGGTACAAGTCGCTCGAGTTCTTGAAGGGGTTCCTCGGCATCCACCGGCTCATCGAAGCGATCAAGCACATGCTGGCCATCCGGATGGACCTCGGCGACCCAGACTTCGTCAACGTGACCGGCGACGTCGCCGAGATGCTGTCGCTGCCGCTCGCCGACAGGATCCGGGGAAGGATCGTCGACAACACGACGTTCCCACCCGGCTACTACTTCCCAAAGTACGCGACTGCATCGTAGCACCAGCACATCTCCTGATTGCAAGCGTCAGAGCACTGGCTGATGAATTCCTCTTTTGTTCGTTGGCGTCGATCAGATGGAGGCAGCTGGACGACCACGGCACGAGCCACCTGTGCGTGGTGGACGGCGACCGGAACGCGGTGGCGATGACGACGACCGTGAACTACTACTTCGGCGCCAAGGTGCTGTCGCCGTCGACGGGCATCGTGCTGAACAACGAGATGGACGACTTCTCCGTCCCCGCGACGAAGCGCACGCCGGGGCAGCTCCCGCCCGCGCCGGCGAACTTCATCGCGCCGGGCAAGCGGCCCCTCTCCTCCATGACGCCGCTCATCATACTCAAGGTAGGTATCGCGTGCCGTGTGACTTCGATCGGGCACGTCTCGCCGCCACTCTCGCCTGTACTGACAGCTGTGGACCTGCCTGTGTTGCCGCTGCAGGACGGCCAGCTCGCCGGCGTCGTGGGGGGCAGCGGCGGGACGAACATCATCGCCACGGTGCTGCAGGTCTTCCTGAACCACTTCATCGTCGGCATGGACCCTCTGGCCGCCGTCCAGCAGCCCAGGGTCTACCACAAGGTACACCACCAAACGAAAACACAGGCACCACGACGCCATGCCCACCGGTTCTCAATCCCCGAGCACTGTGTTTTTTTTTTTTCTTTTCTTCTTCCCTGCAGCTGATCCCCAACGTGGTGACGTACGAGGACGAGACGGTGGTATCCGGCGAGGTGATCGCGCTCAGCGACGGCGCGAAGGCGTTCCTGGAGCAGCGGGGGCACCAGCTGCGGAGCACCGGCTCGGGCGCCGTGTGCCAGTTCATCGTGCACGACCTGGCGGCGCCGCCGGCCGCGCCGGGCGGCGGCGTGTTCCGCGGGATGCTCACCGCCGTCAGCGACCCGAGGAAGGACGGCCGCCCCGCGGGGTTGTGAGATTGTGGCGCGTTGGCTAGTCGCTGTTCTTCCGTGGGTCACTCGATCTCCATGTACATAGGCGTCATGCATTGAGCATTGTTCCTGTCAATTCACACGGACAATACACAAGAGGACAGAATTTGCCTCGCCCAGATGGGAATCACCGATCAATCATACTGCTGTGTGTCAAGAGGAATTCTGATGGCTCTTGCTCGAGCTCGAACGACTCGGTTCGAAGTTTGATTGATCTTGACTCGCCCAAAAGGCCAAAAGTGTTGGAGTTTGTTCTCTGACCTCTGAATTTTTCGCATGAACTTTTGGGTGGGCCGCACAATGTGGCCCATGAGAGAACTAGACTGCAGGCAACCCAGCAGTTGGTCCCCTTCATTTTTTGTTGTTGCGCACGCTGTGGCCACCGAGGGCCGGCCCAAGGCCTGTCCCTGCCGCACCAACTGGGCCTGGGCCTTACGGATTCACACATACAGTGGACGCGTGTTGGAGGAAGGCTGTCCATCCAAACCACGCGGCGAGCGGCCGGCGAGTCTCGCGGCGCGCTGTGGTCGGAGGCCGGAGCACACCTGACACGAGCGGTTGCTACGATAGACGCGACGGCTGACGCGGGCAGCAGACCTCCCATGCCCTGCACTGCACTGCTGTCGCCAAAACCAAGTCCGAATTTTCCCCAGACAAATCGAAATTTCATCAAACTCCAGTATAAACTCAAACTTTTGCGCTATGTTCAAATCAGAAAACCGCTAAAATCCGTACAAATCCAGACGTGCCGTGGCCGTTCTGGACGGTTCGGCCGGCTCACCGGCGACCGGACAGCGAGGCGGACGCAACCGGGCGTCGGCCTCGCGGCGGCCGGCACGTGGCAGCGAGCGGGGACAGCAGCAGCAGCAGATCCGGGGCCTCCCCGTCCGCATCCGCTTTTCCTTTCCGGTAGTATCCATATCCATCCATCCATCAAACGCGGAGCAATTTTTTTTTTCTTTTCGGGCCAAAAATTCCACCGCTCAATTCGCAGGACCGCCCCCGCCTCCGGCGACCACCTCCCGGCGGCAGCGGTCATGCGGAGCCGGAGCTCCACCGACCGCCTGGAGGCGCTCTCCATCGAGATCGAGCGCAAGCTGCAGAAGGTACCGGCCCGGCCGCTTCCGAACCCCCGCGCGGGGTGCTCGCTTCGCTGCTGTGATTTCGTGCGGTGTCGGTTTTCGTGCCCGGGGCTGTTGGGGTCGCTAAATTTTCCAGCAATTTGTGCTCGTCGCGGGCGATTGAGGCCTAATGGCTCGCGCGCCACGAGCTTCCGCGGCTCCACGAGGATTCATGGGCGGTGGCGGGGGGACAAGGGTAGACGGGTAGTGGGAAGGGAACAGGGGTGGCTGTAGCCTGTAGCGGGGTGGGCGAGACAGGAGGATTCATGCACCGTGGTGAGGCCGTATGCCGGGAGACAGGAGGAGCATGGTCCTGCTGACCTGCTCGCCCAACTCTCGCTGAGCACCCCCAATTGTACACCATTACAGCTATGTTAGTCAAAATTTTTTTGAACTTCCCTGAAAAAAAATCAGGATTTCACGTCTGTTGCAGCCAATTGCGCAGCATTGATTGTTTTCCTTTCGAAACCAGGCTTCCACGCCCTTCCCTCTTTTGCTGTATGATGATTTTGTTCACAGAAACGCATCAATATTATCACCCTATCCCAATATTTGCAATTCAGAATTATTAATTCTATCTCAAAAGGATGACGCATTTCTAGTGTATGCGTACTTGAAGTCTGAGTGTGTTGAGATCATAATGTGCATGTGTCTCATCATACTTTTGCCGCTTCAACGCAGGCTCTGAGCTCAAACTCACAGCGTCTCCAGATACTGCAGCAATTGTTTGCCGATATCTCATTGAAGGTGGATGATCGTGCCCGAGGTGCCATCTTTAATAGTTTCTGGTGCTAGTTTAATTATTCGTTCCTTTCCAATAGTTAAGATAAAGATGCTTGCCATTGATATAGTTTACAATTACTGTGATCTCCTAGTTTTCCATGTAGCGCATGAAGCAAATGAAAGTATGACCATGAGGTAGTACAAAATGGAATAACGGAACAGATTTTTTTGACTTGATGTCATGTCATTAATTTGGGATTTCCAAATAATTATATTGAGATAGTTACACTTCATTCCATGAAAAATTTAGCTCTTTTCATGGGTTAGGAAGTTCTTTGCACTTGTCTGATATTCTCACATTGGCTGCTCGGACCTGACTTATAAAGTGATGCTCGTTATCATTACCTCAGTTTATATGATGCTAATATGATTACCATCAGTTGTTTGCACCATGGTTTCTATAAACATGTCAATCAGTAAATAAATATGATTGGCATATCCGCATTGGATGAGAACCTATTAGAAGAAATTTAATTGATTTCTCAGTTGGAACAAGAGAAATGGAATTTTTGCATTTCGAATTTCCGTGAGTCATCAGGCTACAATGATTTGCTGCTGTATAATTCCTTTCTGTTGGGTTGCAACTTCATCTTACAATAAAAATTTTAAGTTCCGTGAGCTACATTTAAGTATGACGTAGGTAGTTAAAATGGTATAATGAAACACAATTTCTGACCTGATGGCATGTCATTAATTTGGTATTGTCAAATAATTTTATTGAGGTACATGCAATCCATTCCATGGCAAATGCAGCTTTTCTGATGCTTTAGGAAGTTCTTTTGCACCTGCCTGATGATTTCACATTGGGTGCTTGGACCTGGCTCAGAAAGCGACACCCTTTATCACTCTCTAAGTTTATATGATGCTATATTATTGACGTCAGATTGTTTGCACCAAGGTATCTATAAACATGTTAATCAGTAAATAAATATGAGTGGCACATTCACATAGGATGAGCAGTTATTGGAAGAAATTTAATTGATTTTTCACTTTGAACAACAGAAATGGATTTTTCGCATTTTTTATTTCTTTGAATCATTAGGCTACAGTGATTATTTTTGCTGTATAATTGTTTCTGTTGCCTTGCAACTTCATCTTATCATAAATTCTGATTATTTTTGTTTGTCAATCTATTATTTTAGCGAAATAGTATATTCAGTCTTATGTAAGTAACTGCATTATACTTTGAACAGATGCAATTATGAGCGAGAATGATGATGGCATTGCTGCAGTAGATGAACGAGAAGATGGTCGGCTGTGCTTCTATGAGATTCTTGCCAATCATTTTGTTCGAGTACCCAAAAGTGGGCGGCGTATACTCGAGTTGATAGTGCAACTCTGGAGCCAGTCCTTTGCGTCCAATATATTTGCACTTCTTTTCCACAAATGGGTATGTTGTGCTACTTAAGTTAACAAATATTCGAAGGATGTACGTGTACAGGGCATAATTCCATTACCAAGATACCATGTGTTCTATTTTTAGTTGATGTCTTTCATAGTATTCGTTTGAAGTTTTAAGAAAAAAAATATTGCTTTTCAGTGATTTCTTGGGGCACATGTTTTCACTATTTTAATTCTTGCTATGTCCTACATTAATGCACATAGTCCACAAGTACAGAAATGTCTATGTTCACCAAAAATACTGTGTACTGTGTGTAGCGTATTTAAATGATTCAAGGCCAAGGATAGGATATCATATTCATTACTGAAGTAACTAGACTACAGTTCAGGTTTATGTATTAATACTAATAACTAGTCAAACTAATATTTCAGGATGGGATAAATTCTGACTTACTCTGGATTGATTAGTCTGTCCTTCTGACAAGAGAGTATTCTCCAACTTGTTGTCACTACCATTTTTACTTCATTTTAGTAATCACAAGTTTATTATGCAGTTGTTTGAAGCCCCTCTTGATGGAAAGGAAATATCGCTAAGATACAGCTCTGCCCTTGTTCAAGGTGCTACAAATGTATTTTGGTATGATTGCAAATTTAAAAGCCATCATTATTAATTATTAATGTATTTTACTTCAACTGTTTCTACAATAATAGTTGAGAACATATCATGGTTGTCCTTTTTTTCTCTCCCTGAAACTGCCACCATCTAATAATATTTTTCCCATAGGATTGACATACAGACAAATACAAGACATTTTCTCTCCTTGTATCATGTAAGCATTCGTTTGGTTCCTCTTGATTTGTCACATTTCAAAATTACTCTCATTGCGTATTCAACCACTTATATTTCTTTATTTTGTATACAGTATCTCCTTGAAGATGTTGCTCTAATCCCTGACCGGCTTACTAAAATATCATTACAGGTGATTCTCTCTCTTCATTAAGCTCTCCTGTACCTCTTCTCTCCTAACAATGTCCAAGGATAATGTATCTCTTTTCTCCTAACAATCATTATTCCATAGGCTGGTAGAGACCTTTTCCTTCTGCTCTCTAGATTCATGTTCTTCTATGATCAGGGTAGGTTTCCTTTCTGCATCTTCTTAAGGCCAAGAGTGCTTATTGTATGCTACTGAAGTGTTGCAATGTTCGATGTGCAGATCATTTGCTCTCTAGTTTCCTAGAGCATTTTCCCCCTTTTCCAAATTCTTTCTTGGTTGGTGGTCCAGCAGATTACTTTGTAATTGAACTCACTGATCAGGTTGTCTCTTTGTGAAACAGATCTGCTATTTTGCTCATCTGATGACGAGATGTGTCATCATTGAAACTAACTGCTTTGTTATTTACTGCAGCTTCAAAAGCTAAAAATTGAGCCAGTACTACTGCACTACCTCTCCCGCATGAGCATACTTCAAGGTATTACCCTGAATAAGTTTCCTAAGGAGTCAGGCATGCTCTAATCTTGTGATTCTGTTCTTCTGCTGCAAGGTCAGACTTTATTTAAGAAATGAATCAATTGATGCAGGGTTGGAACTGAGGTTGAGTACAAGCACTAGATTAAAGGCCTGCCTCTACAGCATCACTTCTCCTGGTGGCCCTACCTATCCAACACGAGCAGTGCGGCATGCAGCCTGGAATACATTGGATTTGCTTTTCCCTGTGAGTGCCACATTTTCTCCAATCTTAATACAGTTGTGAATTCACTATACTATGGTTCCTTTGGCAATGTACCTTGAAAGTAATGCATCACGATATGATGGTGCCATAGTGGCGGTTTGTTGTATCGGTCCTCTTGGACCTTCCTTCCTTCTTAATATAATGATGTGCAGTTCTCCTGCGCGTTCGGGGATAAAAAAGAAAATAATGCATCACGATATGATATTATTTGATACATTACATCTATGTTGGTGATACCTACCAAAACTCTGAAGCAGATGTCTAGATATGTACTCTGTTTTTGTGATTCCAAACATATTGTGATTTGAGGCTAGGAGCATTGTAGATGGATATGCAGAGTTCCTCTTAACAATCAACCAATCATGGCTTGCATTCTATATTTTATTGTTGTCCTGTTGTCACCAATACACTGTTAAGATAGAACTGATTGATTTCTTCATCGCATTATAACCTGGTACTGGTAAAATGATAATACAATTCTGTCCTGGTTGCTTACGGGATTGTTGCTTTGCTACAGGTTGGTCGCTACCCAAGGCACGTGATAAGCCTGTTCTTCCGGCTGCTGTATCCGTGGTACTGGCCTTCCTCTTGCTGGAACTTCGTGGTGACCTGTGCCATGACTATCTACTACTACATTTTAAACCTGCTCGTCTCAACCTGGGAGAGCCTGAGGCGGCATAGTCATCGAAGAACGCACGGTGAATGAAGGCATGATGGCTGAACCAGTACCATCTTGTGGTGTTGTTCATTTTCTTTCATTTTTCGCAAAGCAGTGCAGTAAAGCAGTGCCGTAAGTAGTAACTTATGCGTTTGTGCAAACAACATGTTCTGTATAAACTGCTACATTTGTTCAGTTGTCTGTATAGGAAGAGGAACAGAAGGTGATGAAGGAGAGCATGTGCATTTCTGGCTTCGTTTCTCCGGTATTTACTAACTTGCAGTGCCCTACGACCATCAAAGTCTATGGACTACGGCCTTATGGGTTAATCTCTGATGCAATGTGGTCATTAAAATTCAATTCACTTTGTACCGGTGGCCCACATTCTCCCCTTTTAGGCTCAACCTGACCTAAGGCTGGTTCCAACGGGGGTCGGTACCGACCCCCGCCGGTCGGTACCGACCCCCGCCGGTCGGTAAGCGTGGAAACCAAGAGCGCGGGGCGGTAGCGCTACCGGCCGGGCGGTCGGTACCGACCGGTGTTGGAGCCGCGCGCGGTCGGTACCGACTGGTCGGTACCGACCCCGTGTCCGGTCGGCTGCCACGCGGCGCTCTGTGATTGGCCAACGGCTGCCACGTCAGCGCCACGTCAGCTAGCCGTTACAATTAGCCGTTTTTGACCGTTTGGACTCCAAAAAATTCGAAAAAAAATCCAAAAAATCACAAATTTCGTCCCCAACTCATCTATAAATTTTTATTTCGAATTTTTATGTAATTTCTGAATTTTTAAATTTAATAAAGTGGTTTTGCTGTGTCAATTTAAATCATAGAGCAACGCATTCTGAAATGGTTAAGTCTGAAATGGAGAAGCTAACGTGGCGCTGATGTGGCTGTGGGCTGAGGCTGCAGGCTGACTGATGGAGCACTGGGGTCGAGTGGGCTGGCGAGAGCTGACGTGGCTGTGGCTGTAGCTGGGGCTGCAGACCCGCTGTTGGAACCAGCCTAATCTTACTGACGCACATTAAATGCACGTCCGAGATCTACTAGTGCGCTGTGCAGGTTCGGCAGGTCACCTCACCTTTGCCATTATTCTACTTTTATCCAAAGACGAAGCATTTTTTTTTTGCTAACTTCACCCAGATTATCTTGGAAATACGACCTGTTTGATAGCACCACGGACAACTTATCTAATTCTTTATAAAAAAAGAACCAAACAACAACTACGCCTATATTGACCGGAAGACTCTCTCTATGGAGTCATCTTAGCATAGCCGGTCCCAAGTTTGGATAAAGAAGAAAGGTTGCGTTAGGTTTGGCGAACTAATATAAAAAAAAATACCACTCTAATGGATTTAAAATCCATAAGAATAAAAAAAGGAACCAAAGAGGGAGCGAAAATCTAACCTTAATTATTCTTCACCCAATTTTTCATCCATCGATTTAGTGCTTTGCTTGTGCTACACTGCTGCTGGACAAACGTAGTACATGATCGATGCTCGTCAACAGTTTTGTGTAACTGCCTACCTATGTGACCTGAACAACAGTCGTCTTGAAAATACCTTCACTATCAGAGAAGGTCAAGTGGTGTATGTATGTATGTTCCTGATTTGTGAGCTAATGCAAACACAGGCGTCTCATACTCATTGCTCACCCAACTTTTCAGCCATTTAGTGCTTGCACCAGAGTCCAGATCTAGCTGAGGTTAAGGTTCCTTGTCCACAAGAATCCATAGTCATAGGTGCCTCATTATTGCTTGCAACAGTGACACCATGGCTGGCGTGGCATGAGTAGCCTACCCCTGCTCTGAGATCATCGGTAGCTTCTTGACTTGGGAGAACTTTGGGAGAGGCGTGCAAAGAGGTCCACAGGAAGTACTAATTGGGGAAAAGCTGCAACATTAATTAGCTTTTTCAACATTTTTGCCGGTTGGCGATCTAATCGTGGAGGCAGAGTTCTATCTTGTACCTGAACTGCTGAACTCGTACCCAAACGATTGGCTCGCTTTTTTTTTCTAGGCAACAGGAAAAGAAAAGGTTATTCTTTTCTTCTTGGGAAAGATGACAGGAGCTGTGCCTTGCACTAGTTGAAAGAAAAATCGCTCTTTCTTGATGGCCACAAGTCCAGTAAAGCCTGATCGAACAGCCGGAGCGGAGCTAAGTCATTTAGCCTGAACAGTTTATAATAAGAAGCCACCTCATTTGAGAGACTGCAACCAACAAGCCATTGATTCGCTGCAATCACGTCCCTGACAGCAACGTCCCCATCAAACCATTAACAGTTGCCACGCATAGTAGTAGCAAGTGAAGCGTGGTGGCATCTCCAGCTAGCCTCCAATGATTCAGCCACGAAATTCAGATCGGGTACCTGCTGGCAACAAACCCATGGTTAGCAGCCAGACCAGCCATGACGATTGGCGTGTATGGCGATTGGCACTAGTGAGAAGGGAGAGGCGCCGTGAGCCCGTGACTGGACATGCTGTCACGCACGCACACGATATATGGCTGGATTCTTCGTTTACTAGAGTTCGCACGAGGTCAGATTACAGAGTATCAAGATCACAGGAAGTTCCTGGTACAAACGGGATCCGCAGATCACCGCCAATCTCCGGACGCTGCGGTGGAGCCTTCCTGTTCCCCGTCATCTCTTTGTCAGCATCATTAGTGTTCATGACACATGCATGGAGCCCTATCCATGGACACGCATGAGGCGAAGCCATTGAGCCTTGTTGTGCAGCAGAAGCAGCTGCACATGGAAATGGAGCCTTGTGGTGCCCAACGCCCTGGCCTACTCTGATCTGCATCTGGAAACGCCTCTCTCCCTTGAGGGAGGATGGAGCTATAAATCTAGTGAGCCTACTATGTGTTTCCTTTTGCCAAGTGTGTGCATTAAAATTTGCAGGAGGCGACAACAAAGATAGAACCGACGACGCGGTCTTTTTCTACGTACGTGATTATTACGTTAGAATTTACAGGAGGTTCTTCGTTTTCACGGAATAAAGCTCTCTCTTTTTCCCTTCGGAAAGATGAAACGAGCCTCGATTTGGCTTTTGCATTAACTAGTGAAAAGAAAGGAAAATGGTAAGGTCAAACGTTAACCATAAATAAACTTTATGGTACTGGTACAAAAAAGACTATGCTTATTGTGCTTTGCATGGTCAGAGAAAAACGTGAACAGTTTATGAAAATAAGGCACTTTATCGGAGTATCTCCAAGCAGCACTACCGCAGAGGCACATGCTAGATTCTGAAGACGCCGAAGGCCGAACAGATGATGGCGCCTTCTCCGTCATCCGCCCCTAGCTGAATTTGGCCATGTTCTGACCTGCAGTGAGATATTACTACTAGTACGATCTTCCCATGCATGATGCATGCCCCGAAACGCCTCTCCGATCGTCTGCAGATCGTATGCAACATGCTTATCTTCCGTGGCTGCATGCACAGTCAGCACAGACAGAGCGAGACGACAGTTTGGTGCCTGCCTGCAAGATACAGTGTACCCAAGCCAGTATGCCGAGTTGTGCTTTTGTGTGGTTTGTGAGGCTGCCTCTGAGCTGTGACTGTAAGCCCCTAGATGACCTGTAAGCTAATCCTTGGCCTTGCTGCTGTGCTGCAGCTGCACATGGAACGGGCCGGGAATGCCTTGGCCTACCCTGCGGAAAGTAATCAAAGCATGGAGCCAGGTCTAGTATAGCTAGTCATCGAGCACGTCAGCTGGCTGCTTCCTTGTTCTTACCCCTTCTGTCCCTTCCCCATGCACATTACTATTCGATCGGGACCATAAAAAACATAAGGGAAAACTCCAGTTTACACTTTGAACCATCACAAAAGTATAATTTTCAACTTTCAACTACAAAACCAGATAACGAAGACCGTTGAAACCAGATAAATTTGGACCTTTAGGTGGTTTCAAAAGTTATTTTTCATTTTATAAAAATTAAAAGTTTTTAAGTTTAAACTAAAAATCATAAGTAATTCGTATTAAATAAAAAAATGAAACAAGTGCTAGCATTTTTCTAAAATTGTAACCTATTTATTGGCACTCCACTTGTCAGTTATTCGAATCCAATTTTTTCATATTTCTAGTATTTATTTCCTTGTAGTTTATGCTCATTATTTTTGAATAAATAAGACTCAAATAGAGCAACAATAGATAGGTTACTTTTTAAAAACATTTTGGTAGTAGTTTCATATTTTTCTAGTTTAAGATGAATCAATTTTGATTTTTTAGATCTAACCAGAATTTTTGTTTTTATTTTCAAAAAAATACAAATAAAATCACATAAATGCCCAAACTTGTCTGATTTTGACAGTTGAATGACCCTTGTCATTCGATTTATAGTTGAAGGTTGAAAATCAGACTTTTGTGATAGTACGAGAGTATAAATTGAATTTCTTTTCTTGATTTTTTATCGTCCCCAATCAAATTGTAATGTGCTTGGGAAATATATAGAACTGGCAACAACGAGGAAGCAACCAGATTTTATCATTCAATATTTTAAGCTTTTTAGGAAAAAGTCATGTAACGTCTATGTCCAGCTCCCTGGCCTGTGTAAGGAGTTCCCCCAGGTCATTTGACTTTGATGGAATTCAGGAGAAGTATACATTGAAAAAGACCTCGAAGCCACCATAGTGCCAATTAATCACATCTAAATGCTTTAGCACAAGCATTGAGAGTGTTAGCACTAGGTTAGGCAGAGAGAGAGAGTGCTTGGTTAGGCACGAAGAGAGAGAGAGAGGTGTTACTACCTTGTGTTTGGTTTTTGAGTGAACCATAGTTGTAATCTTGGTGTGCCGACCTTTTGGAGTCTTGGTGGCTCGTCGGCAAGTCATCGACCGGCTTGGTATGGAGCAGCGGTGACAGCGGCTTTTTGTGTGAGGGACGAGAAGTTCCCTTCATATTGGGAAGCTCCGTAGTGAAGATAGCGTCAAGGAGACCGGTGCAAGAGATGGTGGGCATTGCCTTTATGATACTTGGGTGAGCCTTAGTGGCGAGACCAAACTCTTGACTGGAACAGACTTAGTGACCGGTAGAGTACCTGATGGAGCTCCAACGTGGACTACGGGTGGCTTTAGCCCACAAGTACCACAGGGAAAAATCGACGGGCTGAGTTTGCCTTTCTGTAACCCACTCCTTTACGTTTCTGGCTACATGTTATAAAACTCTTTTGGTTGGGTTGGAACACTAGAATAATCCTAGTAGCACATCATCTAAATAGTGTGTTTTAGTTTATGTTATGTGCAAATAAGTTGGAATCATAGGTTGAGCTTTTAATTTGGTCTAATTCACATCCTCCTCTCTTAGGCTACGAACACCAATTCCTTTTATACATGTTATACAAGACGACATAAGTTCGGTTCAACACTCGGGCTGATTAATCATGTATTCTCAAATAAATAAAATATGCGTAGAAGCCCGAAATAATCAGCTGAAAAACATGTAGCGACGTACATTGACAGTGCATTAGGACCCTGTTAGCATCAGCAGTCACTTGAGCGGCAATAGGAATCAAGACGTACGGCTCTCAGCTGAAAAGCTTATTGTTCTTTCAAATCACGGTGTGGTTTTCATTCTACTATATGGTCTACAGCTGCCAAACAAACTAACGCTACCTGATCTGACCTTCATGAAACTTTTCATCTGTACCGGATCCATGCCGTTGACGTGCTAATCTAACCACAGCGACGATCGACGGACACAACGCCGCCGACCGGCCGGCCGGTGAGGCCGATGCCAATGAGCCAGCCGTGCAGATCGACCAGCAGCGGCCCGGCCTGGTTGTTGGTAGTTGAAACTTGAAACCCATGGCCATGGTTTTTTGTTTTACTGCTGCATTTCCCAATGGAGCCGATGTAGCCCGTTCGGAACCCCTTAAATTTCTTCATTTTCAGCAGACCCAACCTAAAGCTGACATAGGTTGCACTGAAAAAAATTGAGAAGAATGGTCTTATTTGGTTTAGTAGCACAAGCTACTGTAGATAACTTTGACCATTAATTAGAGGTATTAAATAAAAACAGTCTACGAAACTAACTCCACAACTCCTGCGCTACTTCGCGAGACGAACCTAATGAGGTCTTTGACCGCATGATTAGATGACAGTACTGTAGCATTACTGTAGTTAATCATGGTAGAACTTGGCTCATTAGATTCGTCTCGAAAAGTTACACCTATCTGTGAAAAGGTTTTATAAATAAATTTCATTTAGTACTCCATGCATACAAGATTCCTTTTATAGCACAAGTTGCGCTAGCGAAATGAACAGAGCAATGTATTGTAATAGTCAATCAGTGTTGACACTAGCTGTTTCGCAAAAACTAGGTATATTATTTTTCATGCCACGTGAGGAAGACTAGATATATTATTTTTCTTGCCACGTGAGGAAGATTATATCCTATTATTTTTCTTGCTACTTGACGAAGACTTTGGTCTAGCTAGTTTTCTTGCCACGTGAGGAAGACTTCTCTAGTTTTCTTGCCACGTGGATGGAAATTTGCAAGTCTATCTCCACCATGATGCAACTATATATCAAAAGTCAAATGACAACAGAGCGTAATAATGCAGGTACGAGGACACTCAGGAATATATGAAAGATACGTGACAGAAGGGTGTTTGACCAGAAGATCTTGTCCCCAGAGGAGGTTTTGCAAGAGATCAAGCAAGAAGTGCGGTGTAGGACTGCAGCATGTGGGAAACCTAAGTGGGAACTCTAGATAGTACTGACTAAACATTAAATAGAGACCTTGTATGAATCTTGAACTATCTCTATTTAATGTTTAGTCAGTACTATCTAGAGTTCGAGTTGTCAATTTTTTATGTAATATCGACCTTGTATGAATCTTGAACCTTCTCTTCTCTATCTTAAATGATAAGGGCTTGTTCGGTAAGATATGGAGTCATTTCGGATCGGGAATGATAGAACAATAAGAAATATAATAAGAGATCGGGTTTCATCTCGGGTCGAAAGCTAATTGCAATAAAATAGGCTTATGGTAGCTACGTTAAAAAAATCGGGAATCAATCCATGAGTCTAGATGTGCGGAATCAATCATGGTCTCTTGTTGTACCAATTATTAGTCTATTTTGTTGCAATTAGTTTTTGACCCGAAATGAATCCGGATCTTTCGTTATATTTCAGATTGTTTCTATTATTTCTGGTCCGGAATGAATTCATGTCTAACAGAATAAGACCTAAAGCAGAGCTCCTGCAGTTTTTTCAAGAAAAATATTAACATAATTTTAGTCTGAGATGTTCCCATTATCCTGGAAAGAGATTAGGTCTGTTTTTCTTACCATGTGGAGGAAATTTCCGAATTTTATCTCCACCATGCCGCAACTCTGTCAAAATTCACTGTAAAAATTCAAACTAATTGAGGTTTTAAGCCGTGTACAACTTTTTTTCTCTCTCTCGTGATGCAATACATGTACAACTAAGTGTGAAGAAGTTGTCTGATCCCTAAACCGTTTCCTATACCAAGTTCGTCACGAACTCTGAAATGACATCTAGAAACACTAGAGGCAGACAGATTCATGACGACTCCTGAACAACTCTTCTGCAATTGGAAGAAGAAAAGTCCCTGTTCAAACTCCAAACTCCTTTCGTTTTTTGACTTCTGTGTTGACTGTGAAAAGCTGGAGAACGCCTCGCAGGAAAAAAAAGGAGAGGAGAACTCTATCCTCTTCTCTGTTTCAGAAGTCTCTGCCTCTTGGCGTCCTAGAATATTCTCAGGCAGGCAGGCGTGCGTGCGTACGTAGCTTCAGATCGCAGCCCGCACCAGCACGATCCGGCTCCAATCCCTTTCCGCTCCGGCCTCCTCCCTCCGTGCGTCATCCTCTCCGTCTCCTTCCCGGGTTTTTTTCCCAACCGATAACCCCAAATCGGAGCACTCCGGTTCCGGTAAACCGGACCGGTTTGATCGGTTACCGGTAGAAACCGGTTAAATTCAAATTTGAATTCAAAAAACTCAGTTCAACCAGTTCGTACCGGTTTACCGGTCGGTTAGACCGGT
Source organism: Panicum virgatum (assembly GCF_016808335.1). Taxonomy (NCBI): domain Eukaryota; kingdom Viridiplantae; phylum Streptophyta; class Magnoliopsida; order Poales; family Poaceae; genus Panicum; species Panicum virgatum. The sequence continues at coordinate 7,737,829 of NC_053149.1, read as the reverse complement.
TTACCGGCCGGTTTGACCGATTTGAATTCAAATCCAAATTTAAAATTGCATGTGTAACTGGTTTGGACCGGTATACCGGCCGGTTTGACTGGTTTACCGGCCGGTTAGACGGTTTATCAAGTGGGCCTTAATGGGCCGTCTCATTTTTTCTTTTTCTTTTTTGTTTTAACTTTAAATGCCTGAAAAGTATGTTAAACGAATGAATTTTTGAGAAAATTTGACACCATTAAATTCGTTGCACCTTGAAGTATTTGTAGGAATTTTTTATTTTTTTGAATTTGAATTTGAATTTTGAATTTAGGCCGGTTTAGTACCGGCCCAAACCGGAACCGGACCGGACCGGTTTGACCGGTAACGGGTCAAACCGGACCGGTTCCCACCGTAAGGGGAACCTGCTCCTTCCCCGCCCCGCCCCCGCGTTGGCGTTGTTGCGCTCCTACTCCACAACCAAACTGCTACCCGCGCCCCCAACCATAAATAACCTCAACCCTCTCCCCCTGGCACCCCCCTCCCCCGCTCCATGCACGCCCGCCTCCGCTTCAGCCCTCTGCTCCACTTCCCGGCGCATTAAACAAGTCCCGCGGCGCGCCGAGGTATGCTGACGGCCGCATTGCCGAGATCTCCGTGAATCTTGCGGTTTCTTGGCCGTGCCGCTTTCTTTGCTCACCTTTTCGTTCTTTTCTTGGGTTTGCTGTTTTGGTTGCAGTTTGGTTCAGTTCGGTTGAGTTCAGCTCGTTCTTTGTAACTTTGTTGGAGAATTGAGGCGTCGAGTCGGAGATGGGTATCTTTTCGCTCATCACCGGTAAGGCGGGCGCCAGCGGGTTCGGGTCGGCGTCCACGGCGGAGCAGGTCACCGACGGCGTCGACGCCAGCCGCCTTACCGTCATCATCACAGGTAACCCGTTAATCAGCCGGTAGCAAACAAGATTCCTTTTTTTTTACGATGGTGCTTAATCGATGCTTATGCGAACTCGCTGAGCATTGCGTTGAATGGGTGATGCTTACTGCTCTGATGTTCTTTGGTAAAAAGACGACGGTTTTCCTCTGTAATCGGGACGCTATGGATTCTCGATCTTTCCCTTTTGGGGTGTCTGATGAGGATTGCGGGTAGATCTCTACCTGCTACTCTAAATAGTATGTGGTATGCCAGATGTGCTGGTCACATGTTCTTGTCACTGTATTTTTCCTCACAACTGTACTGGTCGTTGTTAATGAGACGTACGTGCATATGCAGCCTCGTCTCTGAATCTTGCCTGTGCAACGATTATGTTGTTGAGAGTGTGAGTCATGATGTTTTGCTTAATGCTGTTGCTTGGAATTCTACTGAATCTATCCATGCTTAGATTTCTACTGAATCTCCTGGTGCTCTGAACTTGTTCCTGAAATACTGCGCTCTGTAACACCAAGATTTTGCAAAGCTGGGTATTTGTTCCATGGTTATATTTGTTAGTAATGTCAGAGGAATCTCTGTGTGGTTTCCTTCCGTTTGTTCTGGTAGTTTTTTTTTCTTAAAAAACCTTTTTTTGATCATCGAACAATTGATAGGTGGGTTTAGAGCTTTGATCTTTATGAGTGTTGTGATATCTTTGTGTATGTAGTTGACAGTTAACACGTGCCGTTTGCAATGGTTTTCTTACAACTGCACTAGTCCTAGTTGAGGTGTACTTAAGTTTTCCTGTGAACTGTGACTACCAAGTAACATCTTCTTGTTACAGTGATCTGTGTCTTACTGAAAATTACACTAGAAATTCACGTGCAAGCAGTAAAGGACTTACGTACATCAAATTTCAATGTTATTATTAGATGATGTTTACCTACTCAACTTTGTGGTTAGATTACAGTGGGCTAATGGGTTTTCATTTTTAATTTTTCTCATTGATGGTCTAGCAGTATATTCCTTTCTTTTTGTGTGGAAAAGAAGTGTTTTGAGTTTGGGACCATGTGGTCCAAAGGGGCAATTATTTTTGCGTGACTTTGAATTAATGGTCCATTGTGTAATGCTGTTTGTTTTTTCCCAAGCACAAACTGACAACTGTACCATCGTAAATTAATATTTTTGTTAGATTAGAATCACCAGTGTCTTAGCAGTGGTAATATCACACTCATATAATATTGTAATACAGTAGTTTGTTGAGTTTCTAAGTCTTAAGTACCATGTTTTCGATATAACTACTTCATGTACAAAGAAAGTTTTGGGTACCAACAACCCTGCACCTCATGAGATCACAATTCATGTTTGGGGCACACTTCCATCTCTCCCTTTCTAACACATAATTTCTCAAAGCAATGTTATTCCTCGTAAATCTTAAGCCATTGAAGTGTAAGAGGGCATCGATGCAGGATCCTTTCGGTTAGATGCCTATCATCTTCAATACTTATCATTTCACTATACTACTCTGGGGGCTTCATTGTTCCCTTAACTTCACAAAAATTTGGGAAATTTGTCCTGTTTCTATGGTTGGTTATATGCTGACTATTTTCATTTATTGAGAATAAATCCGAGTCTGGTTCAGCATTACACAGAAACTTTCCTAGAAGTTTTCAGATTTTATGTTAATGTGCTGCTCTACATATAAAAATATAGATACACATATCTGTATGATTAGTAATTTGGTTACTGATGAAATTGCTAATATAAATAGTTGGTATACGAGGGATGTATATGAATGCTTTGATGATAGTAATTTTGACACCACCTCTGCTGGGATGTACGGAAGGAGAATAATTCTGGAATAGGTCAAGGGTGTCGGAGTGCTCAGTAAGTCCAAGGCTGGATCACGGGGTGGCTGAATTGACATATTATTAGCCTTCCAGCATTTTATTTGTCATTTTCTGTTTGATAGTGTTATTTTTAGCAGCTTTAGCTCTTTTTTTCCCTTGTTGGTAGTTTTGTTTTATGATGATTTTTGCAACAGCTACATTTGCCTGTTGGCACTAGGCTTCAGCTCACTAGTGCTTTCATTTCGCTTCAAAGTATCTTTCTATGCAGTGTTTGTGACTCCTTATTAAGTGTGGTCCTATATTCGATTAGGAGTCCAAAAATCTGTAATTGGGATATTTAATACTCCCCCATTCCAAATTGTAGGTTATTTTTTCAAACCTAGATACATAGCTTTTGCTACGTATATGTAGACATAACGTATATCTAGATACGTAGCAAAAAATTTGTATCTAGATTTGCTAAAACGATCTACAATTTGGAATGAAGGGAGTATTTCTTATACATGAAACTTATTCTATCTGTAATTGACACCATTCCTCAGCAGGAGTTGAGTGCAGTTTTCACCGCCATAATTTAGTTCGTAAAATTTCGGTTAACCACAAGCAGCACCTATTTTCAAGATGTCTAAGATCTATTGCTGTCCTAATTTTGATGAAATCTGTAATGTTTGGTGTTTCTCAGGAGGAGCTAGTGGCATTGGTCTGGAGACATCAAGAGTTTTCGCCCTTAGAGGAGCCCATGTCATCATTGCTGCGAGAAACACTGAGGCTGCATCAGAAGCAAGGAAGACCATCATGGAGAAGAACCCAACAGCACGTATTGATGTTCTGAAGCTTGATCTCAGCTCCCTCAAGTCTGTCAGGACTTTTGTGGACCAGTTCAACTCAATGAAACTTCCTCTGAACGTCTTGATGTAACCCTCTTCAGCTCTTGTTATGCTTGCCTTTCTTAGACATGAAAACTTACTGTGCTGCAGTTAAACTTATTTTCAGCGATGTATACCACTTGCAAGTCTATTTAGCCTTCCCTCTTGTCTATATTACACTGAATTATGACTTACAGTTTCCTAATCTGTTCTGCAGAAATAACGCAGGTGTGATGTTCTGCCCTTTTCAACTGTCTAAAGATGGAGTTGAGATGCAATTTGCCACCAATCATCTCGGTATTCTCTTAGTGCCAACATATCTTTCTAGAAAACAGCGAAAATACTTGTCTCATTGTCTGGCACTGACATTTGTTTTACCAGGACACTTTCTGCTTACCAATCTCCTCCTTGATAATATGAAAGCCACTGCCAAGTCTATGGGTATTGAGGGTCGCATCGTGAACTTGTCATCAGTTGCCCACGCCCATACATACCCAAAGGGAATTGACTTTGACATAATCAACGATGAGAAAAGGTATGTGCCTTTAATTTATGGTTCTTTGTGGGGATTGACTGTTAGTGAACTGCAAGTAACGATATTTTATTGACAGATACAATGATAAAATGGCTTATGGACAATCTAAGCTGGCAAACTTACTGCATGCAAATGAGCTCTCTAGACGGCTCAAGGTATTATTTTACCATCCTAGCAACTAGCATTCTCCTTTGTTTTAATCTTTTGGGAAGGATAGAATCCTGAAATCAAACAACTTGTCCATCATGTCCCTGACGCTTTTGACTGTACACTATAATGAAGTAAAGGGGTCACTGGTAAGGAATAGCTAGTGCAGACTGTGGGAGCTATTTTTTTTTTTAAGAAATGGGAATAATCTGGCCTCACACGTTCAAAAGTGAACGGTTACGGCCCAAATTACATCATGAAACTGCAGCAACATACGCTGCGACCTCCACCGAAGGTGGGAATGAAGTTCAGTCAGACTTAACATCCACACAAAAGGATTTAACACTAAACAACCACTTTCGAAGCTAAATAACTTAAAATCTATAGGAACTCTGTTAGATACCATTATGACTTACAGATATTATGTAGGTTACCTCCCTTTTGATCTCGATCTGTATCAAGGATCATTAATTTTATATTACTTAACAGGAAGAAGGAGCAAACATCACAGTTAATTGTGTTCATCCTGGATTGATCATGACCAATTTGATGAGGCATTCCTTCGTTCTCTTGAGTATGCTCTCCTGCTCCTTTTTCTCAGAGAATTTACTTTCTGGTCTTAGCTAGGAACACTTATCTTCCGACAGTGTTCTAAAACAACTTGTTTTCTCTTGCAGAGATCATTCAAGTTGCAACTTTCATACTGTGGAAGAATGTACACCAGGTTTGGAACCAGATCTTCCCAATTCATGTTTCTAACCAACTCTTCTTCATAGCAATAACCATATAGAGCATTGTCACTGGGTAAAAGTAGTGAATATTATATTATTTGCAAATACTGATACTTTTAAACCCGTTTTTCAGGGAGCAGCAACTACTTGTTACGTAGGACTGAACCCACAGCTGAGGGGAGTGACAGGAAAATACTTTGCTGACTGCAACGAGGAGAAGACGAGCAAACTGGCAAAGAGTGACGAGTTGGCAAAGCAACTCTGGGACTTTAGCGAGGAGCTGATCAAGTCTGCGCAATGAGAGCCGTAGGACGGATCAGAGGAGTGTTCTGATTATGCTTGTGCTTGGCATATGGTGTTACCAGTGATTACTGGTTAATATAGTAGCAGTGATTATAGGAACCTGAGTAACTAGATGATTCCCCGTGTTGCTGCAGAATTTGAGGGGGCTTTCCAATAAACTATGAACAAAAGATGTAATATATTTTTAGATAAAATACTATGGAGAGCATGCAGTATTACAAAAAAGCACTTAGATCGAGTTTATTGAAAAACCTGAAATGGTAGATTTTTCGAATAAAGAAAACATGTCATGGGGCTAATGAACACATGGGGCTACATTGGTATTCAAATAAAATAGATAAATATATTTACATAAAAAATATAAATATTGCTTAAGACACATAGTGGTAGTTTTGGCTTAGAGATGTAATCATAATGGTAGCTGACAAACATGCATCAACATTCATATTATGGAATCAACCATTTAATAATTCAATCAAATAAAAAATCAATGCGGTTGTTTAGTTGCTCGTATAAATGATGCACTTGTAGAGATTACGTTGAAAGCCATGTGAGCGATCTCTTGGATGAAAATAATAGAATTTTTTATTACTCTTTGGTTAATTAATGAATGGAGAAGGAAGAAACCAAAAACACCCATCTAATGGATAGAAGATGTGCATGAAGTTAATTAGATGGTTAGGATAATCAAGGTGACGTGGCTGATTGAGAGAAATAGAAACTGAAAGCAAATATGGCTTGGAAGATAATAGATTGATTATGGAGAGCAAAGCTCGTGTACATTTAGGCAAGGAAGTCCTAGGGTTCATTTTTTTTGGAAAAGTAGGGTTCGGCTTATAAAAGTAATACCAATCAGAAGTTTCTTACCTAATCGAAGATCATCTACTATCCCTAAGGCGGTAAGGCCAATTTAAGTGGGAGTGTCATGAGCATTAAATTTGCTGACATTGCACAAGAGAGACAATGTTGAGTGTTATGGGATGTGAGAGAAGTGTCATCACCATAACACTCATTCGGCTCGATTACCTAGTTTACAGTTTTGGCAACCGTGCGATGACACTTCCCACTGAGACTGGCCTTAGAGGGAAGGCGCACGACCAGATAGGCCGTCGCAGCTACAGCCACGGCCCAAAGGCCAGCCCATACATACACACTCAGAAATAAATGCTTCTTAAGGTGTCATTTATATAGTATATATAGATGGTAGAGATCGTGGTGTTCAGAAATAAATCTCCACGCATGGTTTCCTAGATTATTCTTGTGTGACAAAGATCAACCTGTGTAACTCTTGTTAATACCTGTGCAATATATGTGCAGCTGAGTTCTGGTTTGAATTTCAAAGTACAGATTTGTGTTTGCCTGAAAGATTCCTTTTCGTTCTGTGTCTGAAACTCTGAATTATTTGTAATGGTGTCTGAATTTGATGACATGTGTTGCTACATTCTGAAACTTCTATACCGTCTTGTGGGCTTGTGGCTGAAACATCGGATATAGGAAAGATCCAGCATTCATATGTACACCACAAATTTTTCTGTTTCATGTGTTGCTAAATTCAGATTTGTATTCCCCTGAAACATTCGTTTCCTTCTGTTTTTAATTTTTTTATTGCTTTGGTGTCTGAATTCTGATGACATATGGTGTGTTGCTACATTCTGAATCCATATTGAAAACATCGGAAACTATAGAAGGAAGATCCAAGATTCGTATATGTACACCAGAAATATTTCTGATTCATGCAAACGAATCTAGAATCTCCTTTCCAAAAAAAGAAAGAAAGAAAACGGACCGAGAATCACACAGCCTACACATGTTCCAAAGACGCCGGCTCCTCGTCGTGATTATCCTCCCACACCCCGACGGCCGTGGTGAACCAGACGGCGGCGGTGACCACGACGATGGCGAAGACGAGCGGGACGACGACGTCGGGCCTGGCCCGGCCGAACATGCCGGCGGGCACGCAGACGACGTCCCACGGCGGCCCGTCGAGCGGCAGGCCGACGCCGAAACCCTCGCCACCGCCCTGGCACGCCCTCGACAGCGGGGTCCCGGGCCTGACCGCCCAGACGAAGGCGAGCTCCGGCGCGAACGCGGCCACGGCCACGGCCGTGACCGCGACCGCCGTCCACGTGGCCGCGTACGCGAGCAGCGCGCGGCGCGGGAGGAGGCCGGCGAGGGAGGGGAACGGGAACACCATAGCTTGGTCGCCGGCTGCGGCGAGGCCTTGCTCGAGGTTTATACCGGTACCGGGAGCTGGTGGATGCTGTGGTTTGGGTGAAGAGGATTTGGCGGGAGAGCAGGTGACCGGTGGGCACTTGCGTAGTGCGTTCGAGTTGGTTGGTTGGTCGGAGGCGCGCCGGAAACGGATCGGTTCAGAAGCACGCGAGAGCGGGCATTCTGATTTCTGTGGCCCAGCCCATTGCCAACGCAATAGCCCAGCCCGTTTCCGGCACAGCCCAGCCCAGAGAGGCCCATCCTCCCGTTCCTCTTTTATCCGGGCCTGGGCCCATCTCTGCGAACCACCACGTCCCGGCCAGCGCCTGCTCCGTGCCTCTGACCTCGCCGGAGCAGCGCTGCTACTGCTGTATCACGATGCCGCCGCCCCGGCTGGAGTCCTCCATCCTCGCCGCCGCCGCTGCCGCTGCCGCCTGCAGGTTCAGGAAGCCCATCGCTCGTACGTATCACGTCTTCCTCTCATTGCCCGAAATACTCTCCTCTCCTGCGATTCCACTACACGATGCAATATTCCATCCAACAGCAAACGATTTCCCCCCATATTTGTTAAATTTCTAATGAAAGGGACTACTTGGCCGCAGGTACTCATGAACCATGTGCAGTTCTTAGGAGCCTCGGCGTTATTGTGTCGTGCCCACCAGCTGTTCGACACAATGCCTCAGAGGGGTCACCACCCATGGGCTTGCCCCCGTGCTTCCGCCAAGGTGTGCTTCCGAGTGGGTACTTGTTTGGATCGCTGAGGTTTTTCCATTCCAGTGCTTCGGAATGTTCCAGCGAGGTCCGCGCCAGTGAAATCCTGAGAACTCTCAAGTCCATTGGTGGCAGCGGCAACGCTGATCTTGGCGATGCTCTCCGTCAGTTTGCGGATAAGATGGACGAGGACGTTGTCCTCAAGGTCCTCCAGAAGCAGCGGTCCAACTGGCAGGTCGCGCTGGCGTTCTTCAACTGGGTGGCAGGGCTACCTGGCTACGCCCATGGGTCGAGGGCCTATACTGAGATGCTGGACATTCTCGGGCGGATGAAGAAGATCAGGCTCATGAGGCAGCTTTTCGATGATATCCCGGAGGAGCGGTGGGTGGTGGTGGTAACCAACAGGATGTTTGCCGTGCTGTTGAACCGGTATGCGGGTGCACACAAGGTGCAGGAGGCGATAGAGGTGTTCTCCTTGAGGAAGGACTGCGGGCTTGAGCTCGACTTGGTTGGCTTCCAGATCCTTCTGATGTCGCTGTGTCGGTACAAGCATGTTGAGGAGGCGGAGGCGCTGTTCCGCGAGAAGAAAGGCGAGTTCCCGCATGTCATAAGGAGCTGGAACATCATACTGAACGGTTGGTGTGTGAAGGGAAGCTTTAGAGATGCTCACAGGATTTGGAACGATATCATTGCATCCAAGGTTGAAAGGGACCTGGTCACCTATGGTACATTCATAAAAGCACTGACCAAAGATGGCAGAATTGGTCCCGCAATGAAGCTGTTCAATAAAATGTGGGAGAAAGGCATTAATCCTGATGTGGCGATCTGCAACTGTATCATTGACCAGTTGTGCTTCAAGAAAAGGATTCCAGAAGCACTTGAGATTTTTGAGAGATGAACGACCGGTGTTGTCTGGCAGATGTGGCTACATACAACACTTTGATAAAATACTTATGTAAGATAAACCGGATGGAGAAAGTTTATGAGCTTTTGGATGAAATGGAAGCAAAGGGATGCTCTCCAAACACTAGGACTTACTCTTACATTATGAAGACAACTGAAAAACCCAAAGATGTCATAGCTTTGATGCAGAGGATGGAGCAAAGTGGTTGTAAATTGGATTCTGATACATATAACTTAATATTGAACCTTTATATCAATTGGAAATACGAGAAGGGAGTGCAGCAAATATGGGATGAGATGGAGAGGAGTGGATCTGGTCCAGATCAACGATCATTTACTATTATGGTTCATGGCCTTCATTCCCAAGGAAAGCTTGATGAGGCTCTGCAGTATTACACAACAATGAAATCGAGAGGGATGATTCCAGAACCAAGGACCAAGATACTGGTGAAATCTATATATATGAAGAAAGATGGGGCTGCCACAGAAGATCGGTCTGCAAATATGACAGGGAAGGATCTAAAACTGGATCCACTATCAAGACTATTCCATGTTCATAAATAGTTTGCTGTCAGATTTTGCTTCTATTACCTGAACAGAGGATTGCTGGGCACATATTTTGGGTTGGAAGAATCTCTTCAAATCAGTTTCCAGATCACAATGGCAACATCCTGGGCTACAATAAATCATCAGCAAAGTGTATTGGCATTATGGTATCCCAGAAAGTTTTGCTCAGACTTTCAATGTGAGGGTATGTTTTTTTATGTCTGATATGGATCAATTGCAAGTACTGTATTGCATTTGCATGCTTGCATTATATAGGATATGTGGAATGTGTACAGATGTTTGTTTATTCATCTTTTATGCGTGGTTGTGTCTACTTTCTAGTTGTTGCCAACATATGCAGCAGCAGGTGGCTTCAACCGCTCAGAAGCCCAAATGAAGAATGGCCCAGGAACTTGCACCTCCGTTTTCTTCTGCTAAATTTATCGATCGTACAGTGCCTGGCTATGCAGGAACTCATATCTAGTACACAAAGAGTTCTGTTTCTCCATTTCCACAATGCTAATCCTGAATTGTTCTCAGGTAAGCTATTGTTTGTTGCTAATTTGCTGCCACTTCTCTTTGCTGTTTCTTCACCGTCCTCTGTCTGCATTTTTTTTGTACATAGTCCGCTATTCTTATTTGAGAATTACTTGATTAAAGATAATAATTCTGTTTACGCCCTTTAAAGAATTGTGTTGATGAGAAGGAATGATGGGTTTCTCTTTTTCTAAAAGAATTGTACTGATCAACTATGAAATTGGAATATACTATAGGAAAACAGGTGGTTATGAGAGATAATCATACTTGCAGCATATACTTTTCATCCCTCAATTCTTACACAGAATTGCACTATCAACTGCGCTTTCATTTATGCCACACTGCTCACTATCAAAACGGTGCAGAAACGACCAATGTAAACAAATAAAACCACACGGTTTAGACTGGTGGCATCTGTATGTTCAATGATTTTACAGTAAAGAATGCCAACAGAACTCAGTTAGTTTGCTTATGCAACGAGGGGAAAAACAAACTAACTCATCTTTCCATGTCAGGCTCCATTTGTTAGAGCAGAATTGGGTAATTTGTGAATATAGTTGAATCAAAAGTTTGCCTCAGACTAGGAAAAGAATCTGGTAAATCTCCATATAGCTAGAACATGTTCCTAAACTAGTTTTAAAAAATCCCTGAAACCGGGAAAAAGGTCAAAGTCCAAACCATACTTGGAAAGCGGCTGCCAGCCATGTCAAAGTCAAAAACAGAAGCAGGCAGCGACGTCTACCAAACCACGAATCAGATGCGATGCATGTGCATGTTGCATGTATTAGCACGCATCCATCAGGATTAAACAAAACATCATGTAAGCTGCCCTGCTCTGACCGAAGAAAGGCAAGGCCTGTGTCTGGCAGCAAGATCTTCGCTAGCAGCAGCCCAGCTCCACCATGATCATTTATTCACGTACCCTTTCACGGGATTAGTCCACGATCTAAGTAGGGATTAACAATACCATGATCATCGATCGCACAAGAAGCATCAGCAAAATCAAAGCAACCACCAGCACATGGCGATGCGCTCGGCGATGGCGAGCTTATTACTGCTGTTGCCGCCGCTGCTATCCGTCGTCTCCATGTCCATTTCGGCACCCGTGGCCGCACAAGCCGGCGACGACGAGGCCACTGCGCTGCTAGCGTTCAAGGCCGCAGCGGTCGCCGGCGGCGCCTACGATGGCGATCCGCTTGCCTCGTGGAACAGCAGCGGCGCCGGAGGGTGGCTCTGCAGCTGGGAGGGGGTCAGGTGCGGAGGAAGGTACCGGCGAGTGGTGGTGCTGAGCCTGCCCTCCCGCGGCCTCGCCGGCACCCTGTCCCCGGCCGTCGGGAACCTCACGTCCCTGCGGATTCTGAACCTGAGCTCCAATTGGTTCCAGGGAACCATCCCTGCAAGCGTCGGCCGCCTGGCACGTCTGCAGACGCTTGACCTGAGCTACAACACCTTCCACGGAGGGCTGCCTGCCAATCTAACCTTCTGCGCCAGCTTACTCTTCTTCGACCTCAGCAGCAACCGGCTCCATGGCCGCATTCCTGCTGAGCTCGGCCGCGATCTCGCAAACCTTCAGAAGCTCTCGTTGGCGAACAACAGCATGACTGGCGGTATCCCAGCATCGCTAGCCAACATGTCATCTCTGTACCATCTTGATCTGGGTACAAACCAGCTCGAGGGCCCCATCCCACCTGAACTCGGCAGCATTGGGGGCTTGCGCTTCCTCTACCTCAACATGAACAACCTCTCAGGTGTGCTTCCACACTCTCTGTACAATCTGTCCATGCTGCAAGAACTGTCCGTAGTTAACAACTCGCTGGCTGGAAGTATTCCTGCAAATGTTGGCGAAAGGTTCCCTAGAATCGAAGTTCTTCACTTTTCTGCCAACCAGTTCCATGGAACTATCCCGGGTTCACTCTCCAACCTCTCTGCTCTCAAGGATCTTCAACTCGTGCAGAACAGTTTTAGTGGACACGTTCCTCCTGCTTTGGGGAGACTGAAAGGTCTCGTTTCCCTGAACTTGTTTAGCAACAAGCTGGAAGCAGATGACAGGGGAGGGTGGGAATTCATCACTGCACTGGCAAACTGCAGCCAGCTTGGGTTCTTGGATCTTGAGTACAACTCCTTCAGTGGAAAACTTCCCAGTTCAATTGCAAACCTGTCGACGACTCTCCAATTACTTGGTGTGGGAGACAATAGGATTTCTGGGTCTATTCCATCCAACATTGGTAATTTGGTTGGTCTGCAATCACTTGGGATGGAGAATACTTCCATATCCGGAGTGATTCCGGAGAGCATTGGTCGGCTAGAAAACATGGCAGTGTTAGAGATTTATAACACTCGCTTGTCAGGCCTCATACCTTCGTCGCTAGGAAATCTCACGCAGTTGAATGTACTTGCTTTATACAGTTGCAACTTGGAGGGGCCAATTCCAGCAAGCTTGGGAAACTTGAAAAATATGTTTGTCCTTGATCTCTCAGCAAATCGACTCAACGGATCGGTTCCTAGAGAGATCCTTAAACTTCCTGCACTTTCCTACTACTTGGATTTATCATACAATTTGTTGTCTGGGCCACTTCCTAGTGATGTTGGTATGTTGGCAAACCTTAACCAACTGATCCTGTCAGGAAACCAGTTATCTGGCAGCATACCAGATAGTATCGGAAATTGCATATCGTTGGAAAGGCTGTTGCTGGACCAAAACTTGTTAGAGGGAAGCATACCCCAAACTCTGAAAAATGTAAAAGGTCTTGCTCTGCTGAACTTGACAATGAACAAACTATCTGGCAATATTCCTGATGCCCTTAGTAGTATTGGTGGCCTGAAACAGTTGTATCTAGCGCACAATAACTTATCCGGTCTGATACCCTTAGGTTTACAGAATTTGACATTCTTGTTGAAATTGGATCTGTCCTTCAATGATCTGCAAGGTGAAGTACCAAAAGGGGGTATTTTTGCAAATGTAACTTACTTTTCAATCTATGGAAATGATCAGCTTTGTGGTGGAATACCTCGACTTCATTTAGCTCCATGCTCCATGTCTAATGCTGAAAAGAAAAAAAAGAAATTGTTAAAACCCCTTGCGATCACCCTAACAACAATTAGTGCAGTTATATTCTCAGTTTCAGTAGTTGCTCTTATTGTGTTGATTCGTAAGAAGGTTAGGAAAAGGCATGAAAGTCAACTCATATCCACAATTGAGGAACGGTATGGAAGAGTTTCTTATCATGCATTGTCAAATGGGACAAATGGATTTTCAGAGACCAATTTGCTTGGACAAGGAAGCTATGGCATGGTATATAAATGTACTTTACATGATCAAGGCACTACAGTAGCCGTAAAGGTGTTTAACACACAACAATCTGGGACTACTAGAAGTTTTATGGCTGAATGTGAGGCACTGAGAAGGGTGCGTCACCGATGTCTGGTAAAGATAATCACCTGTTGCTCAAGCATCGATCACCAGGGTCAAGAGTTCAAGGCGTTAGTTTTTGAGTTCATGCCTAATGGTAGCCTAAATGGTTGGCTTCACCCAGGGTCTGACATGCCCACTCGGGCAAATTCTCTTAGCCTAGAACAAAGGCTACACATTGCTGTCGGTATCATGGATGCTTTGGACTATCTTCATAATCACTGTCGGCCACCTATAATTCATTGTGATATCAAGCCAAGCAACATCCTCCTCGCGGAAGACATGAGTGCCCGAGTTGGAGACTTTGGAATATCAAGAATCCTTCCAGAAAGTGCCAGTAAAACCCTGCAAAGTTCGAATAGCATAGCTGGAATAAGAGGCACCATTGGTTATGTTGCTCCAGGTAATTCAAATAGTTATTTTTTGGTATTTGTACATTATTCCTAGTTCTTATATAAACATGGTGTCTGACTTTCGGTTCCTTGCACAATCATAGAGTATGGTGAAGGTTTTTCTGTCTCAACTCATGGTGATGTTTATAGCCTCGGCATATTGCTGCTAGAGATGTTTACTGGAAGGAGCCCAACGGATGAGATGTTCAATGGTTCTTTGGATTTGCACAAGTTTGCAGAGAATGCACTTCCAGAGAAAATATGGGATATAGTCGATCCGGCAATATCGATGCACACAAATGGCTATAGCAGCACTATAAGAAGTGGAATTCAGAATTGCTTGGTTTCTGTTGTTTCTCTTGGAATATCATGCTCGAAGAAACAACCTAAAGAGCGGATCCCGATACAGGATGCAGCCATTGAGATGCATGCTATTAGAGATTCGTATCTAAAGTTTGCCGGATCTCTTTCGATGGAGAATGGAGTAATAGTACCAAACCACAATGATTTTCCACAACAGTGAATACATTGCACTGAAAATGGGCAAGATGCCTGCAGGTGATCAGCTTACCTGAAATAACTGAAGAGGTACATGACACTTCAGCTTTATGATTCTTCCCTGCATTTGTGTACATTGGATGTATGGAAGTATAAATTTAGAAGACGTGTCAAAATGGATTAGATCCAGAGATTTACCTGTTGTCTGTATGACAAATTTTTGTAGAGGATTCAGTAACATGTATGAGTCGAAATACAATCAATGCTCCGCCAATTCCAGATAGCATGATTGGAATAAAATCTCCTCCATTGTTTTTTTTTTCTCAAGCACGCGTCCATTGGTTATGTAGCTCCAGATAACTCAAGTTATTGTGTTGCTCCCTGTAGTTTGCTCCATGGTACAAACGACATTTGTGATCAGTTATATTTGTGCATTTTGTAGCATAAGGGGTAGACTCTGAGGTGTCAACTTAGAGGCCTGCTGGATTTGCATTAGTAATAAGTTTGCCAAGGATTCCCATAGTGGGGAAAACAACTCTTAGATGTAGCCCAAGCAAACAATCTTGCTGCATGTTGCATCAAATGATAGAATTACAAGGAGCAGAATCAAGGATTATTTGGTTTCTGTCTTTGGGTTTAACATCCAATACCGTATGGTGATGAGATGCAGACTGAGAGATGCATTGCTGGATTGCTGTTGGCAATTTTTCTTACCTATTGCTTTTCCTGTTAACTTGAGAATATAGTGTTTGTAGTCAATGCAAAAGCAATGACCAGAACTACTCTCTTGATGTATGTAGTTACTTGAAAAAAAATTGGAGCCATATATGGGATTTGGATTAGATTTTCTTTCAATATGTTTTCTCCACCAGTCCGAAAAAGACTAAAATGTATGCAATTTTTACCTCCATAAGGTATATCGACAGAAAATCATCCAATTTTAAGTTGTAAACACACATTTGTGAGACAAAGGTCAAGCAAAATGAAATATAATTAGTCAAGAAGTTATACTGGTTGGAGCAGCACACTAATTTCACATTCCAAACCAAGCAATACACCTGACGGACACATGACATTGACACCCGACTACGATTCCGTCATGGAAATTGACACCCGACGACAATATGATGACAGGCACAGCTACAATTCTTCTTAGCAGTTAACGCCCAATTAACTGTACAGAAGCCAAGCCACAATTCATCTATTCCCCCTACCGGATAAACTGAACTACAACTCCCAGCACCAGTGCACCACCCAACAAGCAGTAGAGGGAGGAAAGCCAGGAGGAAGCTAACTTGGTGACGGCCTTGTCTCGGAGACGGCATGCTTGGCGAGCTGGAGGGCGACGCCGAGGAGAATGGAGGCCTGGATCTCGCAAGACGAAACAGTGGGCTTCTAGTTTGGAGGTGGGTAGGCGGGCGGCAACCAGCTCCTCCTAGTCCTCGAAGACGTCGCTGATGAAGGAGCCGCTTACCCACCTTCGCCTTCGACCGGCGTCTTCTTCTCCGCCGTGTCGGCCTTTTCCGTGGGCTTCTTCAACGACGCTTGGCTGTCCGCGATGGGCGCCGCTGCTGTGGTTCTTGATGATAGGATAAACTGTGGACGGACACGGACTTTGTTTGGGAGAAGAACCGTAGAAATTTGTTAGCTTTCGAAATTTCAAATTGTTGCTTTGCTGAGCAAAGAAACTCAAAAAATCGTAGTGTTACCGATATTAGTTATGTTTCAGCACCTGCAAAATTGCTTCATTAGTTCTTCGTAACTTATATTCTAGAACAGTTATCTACAAATATGTTGTATAAGCATTTTTCAAATTGTTGTGTACAAATGGCTCAGAAACTTTCAAAACAAACAAAGATAAAAAATTGTTGCTTTGTATGATTGTCTCCCTCGTCTGAGGATTGTTTGGCTGAATATGCACGCTGGAAAGTTTTGAGGTGCTTTTTTACGTTTTGCAAATTTCCGAAAATCCCCTAGCGCAAAATGGGAAAGAAAAGAAAAGAGCGGCCACCAGCCACGGAAGACGCCACAGCCACCGGCCCACCGCTGCCGCTCTCCAGCCGCTAGCACCGACGACAACTGCCCAGCCAAGAGCGGTCGATCGAGGCGTCGTAGAGGTTCGCCTGTGATGCCTGCTCTCCCCATCGATCTTCCTCAAATCTTCCTACTCTGCACCTCCCAATCCATTCTCGCCGCCACTTACTTCCGCCGGCGGCCGTCCCGTCTGGTGTCTGCAGTCTGCTGCTGGAGGCGTGCACGCCTGCTCCACCGAGCGGCTTCATGGCCTAGGTAGCAGCTCAAGCTTCGGCGGCGGCTGTGCCCGGCCGGCCGCTTCATCCAACGACTTGATTGCACAGGCCCAGATTGTACCCTCCTCAAGACTTGAGTTTGCCCCAATACTCTTCCCCCCATCACAGCCCAAACTCCCAATCGATGCCCTTCTCTTTTTGTTTTGAAAGATTAATCGATCCCCTTCTTGGACGGCTATTTTTGTTCCGAATCATTTTCACCACATTTGCATATTATCTTTTCAAATTGATGCAGAAGCTGCCCGCAAAGCCATCCCCGGCTACGGATCGATTGTGGATTGGACAACCTTTAGGCGAATTTGGTTGTGATCTGTAGTCTTGAGGCTAATTACAGGTCATCTGCTGCCTAACTTTTCTGTTCTCCTTCAATTACTTTGTGCATTGCTCTGAGTGCTGAGATGTATGGTTCTGGTTCGCTTGCTTCAACTGACTAGCCAGATTGCACCACTGATCCCCAAGCTTTTCATACTCCGATTGACCTGCTAACCTGTAGGTTTTTTTTATTGTATGCCAGTCATGTACCAATTTCCCCCCAGGTTGCATATGTTTGATTCTTAAATAAAATTCTACGTTTTCTTGGTGGTCTACAATCACTAAGGCAAAACATTTTCTTGCTAACCGTTTTGTTAGTGCTATATGACCAAATGGATGAGTATATAACAATAATTCAGCTTTTTCCTTGATGAAAATCATAAAGTGGGCAGATATGTGTATGCTAGTGCCATTATTTTCTGAAAGCCTGTACTGGATGCTGCATAGGTTTCCCTTAAAAATAAAATGTTGCCATTTTCTTGCTTGATTGTGCATGTTCTTCCTCTTATTCACCCTTTGCACCCAAGCTGTTTCCTTGTTTCTATTTGCTGGAAAGAAAATCTACTGACCCAACCTCGAGGACAATATGTAATGTTAGTCCTGCTAGATAGAATCTCCTGTGGTGATCCAGCAACCTTTTATATGCTTTCCTTTTTCCAGTTAGAGCCATGATTAAAAAGGCACACATCTCGGTCTACTCAAGAGTACCTGCTTCCAGCTAAAACTGTTTCTTGTCGGACATAGTAGTGTGTTACTTACAGGCTGCAGTATGACAATGTCTTTTTTCCTCCTGCAGTCCTCACTGCAATGTGTGGTATTTTTAGTGTACTTATATCGCTAGTTCCCATTCAAGTTGCTGCACCCTACTATGACTCTACTAGTCTACTGAAGTTCTATAAGCTTCAGACTTTTGGGCTGAGGTGAATATCTCATTTGGGGTTTTGGGGCGGAAGATAAATCGCTCCAACTCTGCATGCAAATCTAAGCTAGAAGAAGATACAGACCCTAAGTCATGATAAATTGATGCCTGTGTTTGCATATAACATTGGAGCAAAATTTCATGGACATCTTGCTGGAACTTCTTATCGGCTGTCTTTTCTTCAGCTAATGAGACAGATATGTTTATGTTTCTCAGCTGAGGCTATTTTTTTCTTCTATTGATTATTTTTTTTCATGGAAGACCGAACCTTATGTTTCTTTAAATTGAGATTACTTGTTGGAGTATAATAGGAAAATGATTTTCTTGTTGTGTTCCGTAGCTTTTTGAAACTTTAGTCATGGAGAAAATCCCTGATGCTCGTTAAGTGAAATTTCAACATTTTTCCATCTTCTAATGGCAGGCAGAACAGAACAGAACCTAATATGGCTTCCTTGCCATTGGCCACTGCCGAAGTATGTGACTCCAATGCTGGTTTAATTCTGAATGGCGATCTTCGTGCCCTCCAACCAATCTTCCGTATCTATGGAAGGCGACAGAGTTTTGCTGGCCCTGTTGTGACATTGAAGATCTTTGAGGACAATGTCCTGCTCCGTGAGTTCCTGGAGGAGAAAGGTCATGGCAGGGTCCTGGTGGTCGATGGTGGTGGGAGCACGCGCTGCGCTATTTTGGGCGGCAACCTTGCTCAGCTAGCGCAGAACAATGGGTGGGCCGGTATTGTGATTAATGGTTGCATCAGGGACGTCGACGAGATCAATGGCTGCGACGTTGGCATCCGCGCTCTAAACTCACACCCCATTAAGTCGAACAAGAAGGGTGTCGGTGAGAAGCATGTCCCTGTGACCTTTGCAGGAACCAGAATTTGCGATGGCGAGTGGCTGTATGCTGATTCGGATGGTATCCTTATCTCAAATTCAGAATTGACTGTGTAGACCTGTTCCATCCGTATCCAGCGTGTACTGGGCGCTTAGGAGGGCATAACCCATGTCATGTTTGTGTTATATATTGTCTGAACTTTATTTAACTAGTATTCCGGTTGAATCACATGACTAGTGGGAATAATTTGTATTTTCATAGTTACTAAGTATTTTCAGTTTGTCGTTTGTAAATTTTTTTCTAGCTTCCCGGTTTCATAGATATAATTTATTATCACGGCCACTTTCATTTCTAGGAGTAGGAGTTACAGGATCAAAGGCAAGGCATTTCCAAGTTCCAGCGTTTAGCAGACCACAAACTTCCCAGAGTTTCAGACATGTGAATTTTGACAAAAATGGGCATCTAGCCATGTTTCAATGACAATAGTCTTGGCTCTTGAAATTCTGAAAAGCTGATGTCTGGGTGACAATAAATAAAGAAATACTAGACCTTTTTGTGAGATGCATAAAAACTATGGAATGCTGTATTTCATTCAATTCGTGAGTAACGTCAAGAGATCATTTTTATGTCTGTGTTGTGATCTCTGTGTGTGGGAGAGAGACATAATATCAATAATTCGGGTGTGGAAGCGCCAATAAAATTTCTCATTCCCTTAGTTTGATAGTGGTACTATCAAATCTTTGGGCGTTGAAGACATATCCTAAAAAAAATCCTAATAAATTTTGCAAAATCCAAAACACACATATATAAATAAAATAATACTAATTCTAATATCTCAGATTGTGATATAACAAGCACCGCAAAAGCATTGCATGGATAAATCTACACTCAAATCTTTGGAAGATTCTACATGGGAACTTGTTCCAGAAAACTAAAGAAGCAAAGATCATGCACCGTACAAGTTAAGAGCCATGCAAGAAGAAGCAAAGATCATGTGCCGTATAAGTTAAGCGTCGTGCAAGCCAACGCCATGCAAGTTAGCGCCATACCGATGAAGACTGCGCCATGTCGATAAACTTGATAATTTAGATAAGAAGCAGCGAAGGCCTCAGCGCTGTTCGCAGAACTGTATAAGGGGGACGTGCTTCACAGGACGAAGACATCTGTAGGAGAAGCCAGAGCCTCCAAGAGCGAAGTCTCTGCGAGAGCATCTAAACCCAACAAAATTCCTTGTACTGTCCCTGTAAGATAACCACCAAGTCTGTTGTATAAATATCTACTGTAAGGTAATCTTTCTCTTCTTTGTTTTAATAGTTTGGGGGTTTTTCGAAGGGAAAACCATATGTAAGCTTGTTTGTTTAATAAAGTAGTTCTCCTTTAATTTTCCTATATCTGCTGGTCTGGTTATGCGCTTTAAAGTCTCTATGCTAGGGACGCTATAGGAGAAATCTTACGGTAGTTCTCATTTGAAGTTGAGTATGGCAGTTGAGAGAACGACGTAGCCGTAGAGAAGTATTCTCTTCAGGTAGAATTGCATGGGGACGACAAGATTCTAGGCTGCATAGTTATGACCGTAATATCTCGGGAAAGGAGGCTGCTTATTAAATACAAAGTTGCGATAAATATGGTGAGTCCCGAGTAGAGGATATTACACCAAATTAAAAACACACTGGCTATAAGGTCAGTTTCGCCAACTTGGTAATATAAAATCAATAAACTCCAGAGCATATAAAACAAAATCTTCAATAATTACAAGAGAACAAAAAATAATCCTAAGAGCCGCATATTTTATCAGCCGCATATTTCGAGCGAGAGAGAGAGTTCAACATCGCAAGATGCTTGCAGGGCGCAAACTCAGCTGTTGCCCTGGGAGACGGCTTGCTTTGGAGCTCTCCCGGGAGCGAATCGGACAAGGCTGGCGGACTCCTGCGCGTGCTTATGGAAGACGTCGATGACGATGACGACGGAGTTGGTGACGGTTGGCGGCGAGGCAATGGACAGGGAGCACGGGAAGGAAGACTGGAGAAATTCCCCTTCTGCACGAGAGATGACGGATGTGGGCTCAATGGCCCAAAATCTATGGGCGTGGACCCTGTGCCTACTGCCTATTGCCTTGTACACTGAAGGGCTCGGCCCATTTCATTACCTGGGCCGTTAACAACTCCCCACATCTCAAGGATTTTTTTCATTTTTGTATTTAAAAAAATTAAAATTTCAAAAATATATGGCGATTTCGAAAAATTTCAAAACTATACCCTGTCGCCCCTTGCCTGGGCGACAGGGGGCCTGTCATCCTCTGATTGGGCGACATGGCCTAAATGTAAAAAAAATTATATTTAGGTCCTGGCGTCCGGGATGCATTAAATAGCGAATTTTTAAAATAGATATAAAATCGTAGAAAAATCGGAAAAATACAAACTCAACTGTTCTGGATTCTATGAAATAAGATCTACAACTTTTGTTATATAAAGTTTTTCATTTGATCAATGTATCTTGCTCTATTTTAAATACTAGTTTAATGCACTTTTATTTAAATCACAAGATCCATCCTTTGGATGCATGTCATCTTTGGCCAGAGTGTTGCATATGGTAAGCATAGGCTTGTAACAAATTGGTAGGCCCAGAAAACATTTCTAGAATAAGTTTTTAAATTAAATCTTGCAATATGTCTAGTTTAAATGAGTTATTTATCCATGCTGCTATACTGAGTTTTAGAAGCCATAACTTTTACAGTACCATTATTTTATTTCCTAAGAGCTACAAAAAAAGTTTGGTAAATTTTAGATAAGCACAACTAGACCAAATGAATTATTTCAAATTTTTCTAGGTACAAGAACTATTTTTCTTGATTTAGTGCATTTACCTTAGTCATAATTCATTTGGTCTAGTTGTGCTTATCTAAAATTTACCAAACTTTTTTTGTAGCTCTTAGGAAATAAAATAATAGTACTGTAAAAGTTATGGCTTCTAAAACTCAGTATAGCAGCATAGATAAATAACCCATTTAAACTAGACATATTACAAGATTTAATTTAAAAACTTATCCTAGAAATGTTTTCTGGATCTACCAATTTTGTACAAGCCTATGCTCACCATATGCAACACTCTAGCCAAAGGTGACCTGCATCCAAAGGATGGATCTTGAGATTTAAATAAAAGTGCATTAAACTAGTATATAAAATAGAGCAAGATACATTGATTAAATTAAAAACTTTATATAACAAAAGTTGTAGATCTTGTTTCATAGAATCCAGAACAGTTGAGTTTGTATTTTTCCGATTTTTCTACAATTTTATATCGATTTTACAAGTTTGCTGTTTAATACGTCCCGGGTGCCAGGACCTAAATGTATTTTTTTTTACATTTAGGTCCTGTCGTCTAGCCAGGGGGCGACAGGGGTATAGTTTTGAAATTTTTCGAAACCACCATATATTTTTAAAATTTTAATTTTTTTAAATATAAAAATGAAAAAAATCCCACATCTCAAACTCAGTTTACGAATTGTGCTAAAAAAACTCAACCGACCGAATAGAGATGCTGCAAGCCTGCAACTGTGCTTCAGTTTGGTGGCAGTTACATCAATAATTAAAATAAGCAGAATTACTGAACAAACTTTTAGTAGTTCAGTAATCGGTGAGTCTGAACATTATTCAGTAATTTAGTAAATTTAGTTCAGTATTTATATATACGGTAATACTATTCTGCACCGTAGATGACCATGTTCAGTAATTTAGTAAATTTAATTCAGTATTTATGTATACTGTAATACTATTCTCCACCGTAGATGACCATAGCTCACTGGGTGGAAATGGTTTGACTTGCCTTGATCAGCAATTTTGGCTCAACCCTCAGTCATTATCTGAACAATTTTACGCTAACATGCTACTCCACTAGTTTGATTGCTAAAGCCCGTCCACCCTAAAACATTGTCAATCTATATATAGTGATTGGGCTTGTCTACAGTAATTTGGAAAAGCGAAACAAAAAAGAAAACAGTAAGAAAAAGTGAGCGATACAAAATTACAAATACCAAGGTTGAAGTTGGAGGTCTGAAGGTCTGCATCTGTGGGAACAAAAAACAACGGCTACAACCGAAAATTATGGCGTGTGAAAAATGGCAAGCAGACAATGTCCAAGTCAAGAGTGAACGCGCTACTATGCGATAACAACTGCAATATTTTGCAAGCAAATAAATGTACATGCCGGCCATGATGGTGCATCAAGGCTTAGCATATACACTTAGCATCAGCAGGCAGAATTGACTAACCAGGTAGTACCCAAACACCAATCACTGACCTTGGATGTCCGATTGATGGTCCTCACATACTAAGGCCGTGTTTAGTTACGCTCGGTAAAGTTTTTGAAAAAGTATTTTTCTATGTTTGAAGTACTAAACATAGATTAATCACAAAATAAATTACAAAACTCGTCTGTAAATCGCGAGACGAATATAATGAGCATAATTAATCCGTCATTAGAAGTTGTTTGCTGTAGCATTACTGTAGCAATTTAGCGTCTGATTACGTCCTAATTAGGTTCATTAGATTCGTCTCGCGATTTAAAGGCAGCAGTCGCAATGCGTTTTTTATTTCGTCTATATTTAAGTTTCCATGCAGGTGCCGGAAAAAAATTTGAAATTTTGATTTTTTGAACTAAACACGGCGCAAAGCAAGTAACCAATGGTTCAAAAAGAGCAAGTAACCAACAACCATGCCGGCTTGAAGTTGAAGGCCAAAAGTGCGAGTCTGCATGACTCCATCTGTGGGACCAAAAAGAACTGCCAGAACCAGAAAATATGGAATGCCGGCGTGTGGTAAATGGCGAGCAGACAATGTCCTCTAGCGCACGGCCGGGCACGGCCGCACGGGATTATTGTTTGCTCCTTTGGCAGGGTATTGAACCTGAGCTCTCCGTACTGACTTCAAGTCATGGCAGCTAGCTAGTGAATGCTGGTGTACTGCTCTAGCTTTAGCAATAGCAACCGTTTGTGTACATGTCATGGTGGAACATGGAATCCACTTCTATAAATAGCACCAGCACCTTGCCTGTACTTAAACATTTACACTTGTACACCAATTGCAGCCCACCAAATCCCTAAAGCCTACCACCAAAGAAATCAGCATGGCAATGCGCTCGTCGTGCTTGCCGTTGCTGCTGCTGACCACCTCGATGTTCTTCTCGACACTCACGGCCGCGGATGCCGATGATGAGGCAGCGCTACTGGCCTTCAAGGCGGCAGCAGTCGGCGGCAACAGCGACGCGCTCGCTTCCTGGAATGGGAGCACCGATGGTGGATACTGCAGCTGGGAGGGGGTGAGGTGCCGGGGCAGGCACCGTCGAGTGGTGGCACTGAGCCTGCCATCCCATGGTCTCACCGGCGTCCTCTCGCCTGCCGTCGGAAATCTGTCCTCCCTGAGGATTCTTAACTTGACTGACAACAAATTCAGCGGTAACATTCCTGCAAGCCTCGGTCATCTTGGCCACCTCCGTATCCTAAAGTTGAACCGAAATGCCTTCTCTGGCCCAATCCCCACCAACCTGAGCTCTTGCACTAGCTTAATGGTTATGGACCTCCGCATCAACAATCTGAACGGGAATGTGCCTCCTGAGATTGGTGACAAGCTTAAGAGCCTCAACTTTCTTGATCTGCGGAGGAACAACATTACTGGAGGGATACCAGAGTCGCTAACCAATCTGTCATCATTAACTACTCTGGACCTATCAGAGAACCAACTCAAGGGTACAATCCCAACTAGCCTTGGTATCCTCAAGAACCTCCATTTTCTTAGTCTCGCCTTCAACAACCTCTCTGGCGATCTCCCTGCCTCCCTATACAACTTATCTTCAATGAATATTATGCAGGTTAATTTCAACATGCTCACCGGCAGCATCATTACTGATATTGGCAGTAGGTTCCCAAGCATGAAAATCTTTAATTTTGCGAGTAACCAGTTCACCGGGCACATCCCTGCTTCACTCTCCAATCTCACATCACTCCAGGTAGTCTACCTCTCACAAAATATCCTCAGTGGATATGTACCTCACACGGTGGGGAAACTACAAGCTCTGCGAATTTTACACTTGGATATTAACATGCTAGAAGCTAACAACAGGAAGGGATGGGAATTTATCACTTCTTTATCAAATTGCAGCCAGCTCCAGCAATTAATTATCTCCAGCAACACCGCTCTCACTGGGCACCTACCAAGCTCAATAGTGAATCTCTCAACAACACTGCAATGGCTCAGGTTTAGCGACACTAGCATTTGGGGGAGTATCCCCGCAGCCATCGGCAATCTGGTGGGCCTTGAAAGGCTTTATGCTCATGATACTTCTATATCCGGAGTGATTCCAGACAGCATCGGCATGCTTGGAAACTTGATGGAGCTTTATTTATACAATACCAGCTTGTCAGGCCAAATACCTTCATCTATTGGGAACCTCTCAAAGTTAGTTAACTTTTACGCATTCCATAGCAATCTAATGGGACCAATTCCAGCAAGTATACAGAAGTTGAGGAGTATATTTTCCCTTGATTTGTCAAATAACCGATTGAATGGTTCGATTTCTAAAGAGATTTTCAAACTACCGCATTTTTCTCTGACTTACTTGAACTTAGCATATAATTCACTATCAGAAACCCTCCCCTCTGAAGTTGGTAACTTAGGCAACCTTAACTTCATGATTCTATCAGGAAACCATCTATCTGGAGAGATACCTGAAAGTATTGGGGAGTGCACTGTTCTGCAAGAACTTTGGTTGGATAATAACTTATTCAATGGAAGCATACCCCGATCTCTAAACAAGGGTTTGATTGTACTCAACTTGGCCATGAATGAGTTGTCAGGTACAATTCCAGAAACCATTGGAAATATCCGTGGGCTGCAACAAATGAGTCTAGCACACAACAATTTGTCAGGGCCAATCCCAGCAATTTTACAGAATTTGGCATCATTATCAGTGTTGGATTTGTCCTCCAACAACCTGCAAGGGGAAGTGCCAAAAGAGGGGATTTTTAGAAATTTGGCTAACCTTTCTATCACCAGAAATAACAAGCTTTGTGGAGGAACACCTCAGCTTCATTTAACTCCATGCAAGATAGATTCTGCTAAACAGAACAGAAGACACAAAATGAGGTACCTTACAATAGCTCTAACAACAACCAGTGCACTCTTATTAGTAGCTATGACTGTTGCACTTATTCACTTGATCTATAAAAAGAAGAAGAGCCCAATCCAACCATCAATAGTTGAGGAACAGTATGAAAGAACTTCCTACCATGCATTAGAAAATGGAACCAATGGATTCTCAGAAGCAAATTTGCTTGGTAAAGGAAGCTTCGGGGCAGTGTATAAATGTGCTTTGCAAGGTGAAGGGACTATTGTGGCTGTAAAAGTTTTAAACCTTCAACAGTCTGGCTCTACTAAAAGTTTCATAGCTGAATGTGAGGCATTGAGATGGGTGCGTCATCGATGTCTCATAAAGATCATCACCTGCTGCTCAAGCATCAACAAACATGGTCAAGACTTCAAGGCATTGGTTTTTGAGTTCATGCCGAATGGTAGCTTGCATTCTTGGCTCCATAAAGAGTCTGACATGCCCTCTCTCAACAATACTCTCAGCCTAGCACAAAGGCTGGATATCGCTGTCGATATCATAGATGCTTTAGACTATCTTCATAATCATTGTCAACCGCCAATCGTCCATTGTGATCTCAAGCCAAGCAATATCCTTCTTGCAGATGACATGAGTGTTCGGGTCGGAGATTTTGGTATATCTAGAATCCTTCAAGAAAATGCAAGTAGAACTCTGCAAAATTCCAATAGCACAATTGGAATAAGAGGATCCATTGGCTATATTGCTCCTGGTAACTAAAATTGATGTGTTTTGGTGTTTGTTCATTATTCATAGTCCTTGTTCAAATATGGCATGCTGATTAATGTTTTTTCTTTTGCACGATCATAGAGTATAACCAAGGTTCCTCTGTCACAACTCTTGGTGATGTTTATAGCCTCGGAATATTGCTGCTTGAGATATTTACAGGAAGGAGCCCAATAGATGATATGTTCACAGGTTCATTGGATCTACACAAGTACTCAGAGGATGCTCTTCCTGATAAAATCTGGGAGATAGCGGATACAACAATGTGGCTGCACACAGAGATCTACGACAACAATACAAGAAACAGAATTGAGAATTGTTTGGGCCATGTCATTTCCCTTGGGATATCCTGCTCAAGAAAACAACCTAGAGAGAGAACACTCATACGGGATGCAGCCACTGAGATGCATACCATCCGAGATTCATACCAGTCTGGTGGTGGAACATGAAGTAGTAACTTCTCCATAGCAATTGGCAGCAGCAAAGAATAACTTGAGCTGAAAATGAGCAAGATGATTGCAGACTTGCAGTTGCAGGTGGTCACTTACCTAAAATAAATTAAGATGTATATATATAACGCTTCGATTCTATGCATCCATTCTTATAATAAGCCGCATTTGTTTACATAGGATTTATGCAAGTACAGAGGACATTTAACTAAGAGTAATGTTTCAGTAAGATTCACTTCAGATTTTTAACTCAATTTTTTGTAGAGAATTCAATAAGATGTATGAGTCAAAATATAGGCAACCAACTGCTAAATTCAAATAGCATATGATTGATATAAGACTCCCTGTTCATCAGTATGTTGCTCCAAATATTGTTCACCAGTAGTTCTCTCCAAATGTGGCATGCTGATTAATGTTTTTTTTTCTTTTGAAAGATCATATAGAGTATAATGAAGGTTCCTCCATTACAACTCTTGGTGATGTTTATACCCTCGGAATATTGCTGCTTGAGATGTTTACAGGAAGGAGCCCGATGGATGATATGTTCATAGGTTCATTGGATCTACACAAGTACTCAAAGGATGCTCTTCCTGACAAAATCTGGGAGATAGCGGACACAACAATGTGGCTGCACACAGACACCTGCGGCTACCATACAAGAAACAGAATTGAGAATTGTTTGGGACATGTAATTTACCTTGGGATATCCTGCTCAAGAAAACAACCTAGAAAGAGAACACTGATACAGGATGTGGCCATTGAGATGCATGCTATCAGAGATGCATACAATCATACCAGTTTGGTGGTGGAGCATGAAGGAGTAGTAACACCTCTACAGTAATTTGCAGCAGCAGTGAAAAAGTTGAGCTGAAAATGAACAAGATCATTGCAGCCTTGCAGGAAGTCACTTACCTGAAATAACTGATGATGTATATGATGCTTCGATATGCATCCATTCTTATAGTAATCTGCATTTGTTTACATTGGATTTATGCAAGTATAGATGACATTTAGTAAAGAGTAATGTTTCAGAAAGATTCACTTCAGGTTTTAACTCAATTTTTTTGTAGAGAAGTCAATAAGATGTATGAGTCAAAATATAGGCAACCATCTGCTAAATTCAAATAGCATGATTGATATAAGACTCCCTGTTCATCAGTATATTGCTCCAAATATTGTTCACAAGTAGTTCTCTCCATGTTGTAGATGAACTCTAAGATCAGTTATATTTGCACATTTTATAGAGTATTATATTGGGGAATGCTAGGATATCTCCATGATTGGTCATGTATATAGCCTGAGCATATTGTACATACTATAGCTTGATTATATTTACGTGAAGCCTGGTGGATGCTTTTAGCAAAAGACCCTTAGTATTGCTGTTTCAACAATCTAGCTGCATGTGGAATCAAATAATATAAATATGAAGAGTAGAATCAAGGATTTTGTTTCTTTTTTGTGGGTTTCTATCTTCAGGATACTCATATCCTGCTCAAGGCATATCCAAGGACCAAATAATGATGAGTGATGCACGAACACATTATCAGAGATTCATAATCATCACCAGCCGCCTGTCCCTGGGTATCAGGAGTTCTTGGGTACTCAGCCACCGCTTTTCCATAAGGCGGATGAGCCACTGGAAGCTGACAGTTGGCTCCGGACCATTGAGTCCAAGTTCACTCTATATCAGTATGATGACAATGACAAGGCATCATTTGCAGCTCAGCAACTTAGAGGTCCTGCACGTACGTGGTGGGATAATCATGTAGCTATGTTCCCTGCTGGCACTCGGTTTTCTTGGGATGAGTTCAAGGAAGCTTTCAGGGCACATCATATCCCTGCAGGGTTAATTCGCAGGAAGCTCAATGAGTTCTTGGCTCTGAAACAAGGCAATAATACTGTGACACAATATGCTCAAGCTTTTAACACTTTGTCTCAATATGCTGGGTATCATGTGGAAACAGATGAAAAGAAACAAGCGTGTTTCAGGCAGGGGCTTAGCAGCAAGCTCCAGGAACGCTTGGTTATGTTCAAATTCAACACTTTTAGTGAGCTGGTCAATGGGGCTATCACTCAAGAGGACGCCCGTATAGCTCACCAAGCAGAGAAAAAGAGGAAGGCACCAATGGGTGGATCTTCTAGTCAGGCTAATCAGAGGTTTCGTCTGATTCAAGCCGGACCCCCTCGTGCACCTTATCAGCATCGGCCAGTGTACCGACCAGTGCAGTATCAGAACACATATCGGCCGCCGCAACAGCAGTCAGGTTATAGGCCAACACAGTACCAGTCGGGATATAGACCACCTCAGTACTCACAACCTCAAGGGGTAGCCAGATCTCCGGTGCCTCAGCAGATTGTGCAGAAGACGGGGTGGCAGTCACAAGGTGTACGCCCTAATTTTCCTCCTTGCTTCAACTGTGGTCAAGTTGGTCATTTTGCACGCGAATGCCCTATGCCACCTAAACAAGTTCAGGGTCCTAATCAGCACAATCAGAAGCCGAAAGTGGCTCATTTCAAGCCAGGACGTGTGCATTATACCACGCTAGAGGATGTTCCTGAGGGAGCTCAAGTGATGGCGGGTACGTTTTCAGTTCATACTCACCCTGTTACCATATTATTTGATTCTGGTGCATCACACACATTTATTAGTAAAGAGTGTGCTATGAGACTTGGGTTGGAGATAGAAAGCATGGCAATATCATACAATATTCAATCACCTGGGGGGCAAATAATTACCAATCAAGTTGCCAGACGAGTGCCTCTACAGTTGCAAGGAAAATTTTTTATCACGTCTCTTATAGTTATTCCAACCCAAAAGGTTGATATTATATTGGGCATGAACTGGATGGGAGATCACGGGGTTCTTTTAGACACTGCTTCACAACATGTGCACATTGATTCTCCTCTGTATGGTTCTATGACTTTGAATCTGATGGACCATATGCCTTCGACACCCACAGTGAATCAGGTTGAGGCCAAAAGTCTGGCTGAAATACCAGTGGTGTGTGAATATCCGGATGTTTTTCCGGATGACTTACCAGGCATGCCACCTGACCGTAAGATAGAGTTTGCCATTGAATTGCAACCGGGAACGGCACCAATTGCTAGAAGACCTTATCGTATGCCACCCAATGAGTTAGCAGAACTAAAGAAGCAATTGCAGGAGTTACTTGATAAGGGTTATATCCGTCCTAGCACTTCACCTTGGGGCTGTCCAGCGCTCTTTGTTAAGAAGAAAGATCAAAGCCTCAGGTTGTGCGTGGACTATCGGCCTTTGAATGCTGTCACTATCAAAAACAAATATCCACTCCCCCGAATTGATATTTTGTTTGATCAGTTAGTCGGGGCCAAGGTATTCTCCAAAATTGATCTTCGATCGGGATATCATCAAATTAAAATTAGGCTCGAAGATATCCCAAAGACGGCTTTCTCCACACGATATGGGCTTTATGAATATCTCGTTATGTCATTTGGGTTGACGAATGCCCCGGCTCATTTCATGTATCTCATGAACTCAGTGTTTATGCCCGAGTTGGATAAGTTTGTCGTGGTTTTCATCGACGACATTCTTATATATTCCAAAAATGAAGAAGAACATGCTGAACATCTTCGCATTGTTCTCCAGCGTCTTCGGGAACACAAGTTGTATGCCAAATTCACCAAGTGTGAGTTTTGGCTAAAGGAGGTTCCATTCCTGGGTCATGTTATATCAGAAGATGGAATCTCTGTTGACCCTAGTAAAATCCAAGATGTTTTGAATTGGGAAGCACCTACATCTGTTCCAGAAATTCGGAGTTTTCTTGGGCTAGCAGGATATTACCGGCGGTTTGTTCCGGATTTTTCAAAAATTGCTAAGCCCATGACTGAGTTGCTCAAGAAAGGGGTTAAATTTAATTGGAATGATAAATGTGATCAGGCTTTTCTGACCTTGCGGAAACTATTGACATCTGCCCCTGTTTTAGCCCAACCTGATATTACTCGACCCTTTGATGTATATTGTGATGCATCAGGTACGGGTTTAGGTTGTGTCCTCATGCAAGACCGTCGAGTAATTGCTTATGCTTCCAGGGCACTCCGGCGACATGAGGAAAATTATGCCACTCATGATTTAGAACTAGCAGCAGTGGTTCATGCTTTGAAGATCTGGCGTCATTATCTTCTGGGCAATCCTGTTCATATATATACGGACCATAAAAGTCTCAAGTATATTTTCACCCAGAATGAGCTAAATCTACGTCAAAGGCGATGGTTGGAATTGATTAAGGATTATGATTTGGAGATTCATTATCACCCGGGTAAGGCCAATGTGGTTGCAGATGCTTTAAGCCGCAAGGCTCAGTGCAACTGCCTGTCTATTGTGCCTTTCAATGAGACCCTTTGTTATGAACTGGAAAAGTTAAACTTGGGGATCATCACACAAGGCAGTCTTGATAATTTAGTCCTTTCACCAACTCTTCGAGATCGGATTATTTCTGCTCAAAAACATAATGTCGGGATGGAAAAGATTCGCCAAAGACTTACAGAAAATGACCCGGGGGTGAATTGTTTTCATTTAGATGAGGCTGGAATTCTATGGTTCAAGGATCGTTTGGTGGTACCTAAAGATTTAGAGCTCCGAAAACAAATCTTTGATGAAGCTCATCTCTCTAGGTATTCTATCCACCCGGGCAGTAATAAAATGTATCAAGATTTGAAGCAACGATTTTGGTGGACGAGAATGAAACGGGAAATTGCTAAATATGTGTCTGAATGTGACACATGTAGAAGGGTCAAAGCGAGCCATTTGAAAGCAGCAGGTCCTCTTCAGCCTTTGAGTATTCCATCCTGGAAATGGGAGGACATCAGTATGGATTTCATAGTCGGCTTACCCAAAACTTCCAAGGGGTATGACTCGATATGGGTTATCGTGGATCGCCTCACCAAGTCGGCCCATTTTCTACCGGTAAAGACCACACATACAGCGAAGCAATACGCTCAGCTGTATATGGACCGTATTGTGAGTCTTCATGGGATTCCAAAGACAATTATTTCGGACCGGGGCACTCAGTTCATTGCCCGGTTCTGGGAGCACTTTCACGCCGCTCTGGGCACTCAATTGATCCGTAGTTCGGCCTATCATCCTCAGACAGATGGTCAGACAGAGAGAATTAACCAGATTCTGGAGGATATGCTTAGAGCATGTGCACTCACCTACAGTCAGAAGTGGGATGAATCTCTACCCTTAGCTGAGTTCGCTTATAATAATAGCTATCAAGAGAGCATCAGGATGGCTCCTTTTGAGGCGTTATATGGGCGAAGGTGTAGAACTCCATTGAATTGGTCAGAAGCCGGTGAAAGAAATATATTTGGCCCTGATATGGTCAGTGAGGCAGAAGAACAAGTCCGGGTTATACAGGAGAACTTGAAAATAGCTCAATCCCGGCAGAAAAGCTATGCGGACAAGAAACGTCAAGCGGTCTCGTTCCAAGTGGGAGATCATGTCTATTTACGGGTATCCCCGATGAGAGGAGTCCAACGGTTCGGTGTGAAGGGAAAGCTCGCCCCTCGCTATGTTGGGCCTTTTCCTATCATCGAACAATGTGGGCCAGTAGCATATCGCCTGGAACTTCCTGCCCAATTATCCGCAGTTCATAATATATTCCATGTCTCCCAGCTCAGGAAATGCCTCCGTGTTCCGAACAAGATAATGGACATAGAAAAGTTACAAGTGGAGCCCGATCTTGTCTATCCAGAGCATCCAGTAAAAATTATTGATCGCAAGACTCGGGTCACTCGAAATCAAACCAGCAATTTCTATAAGGTACAGTGGAGTAATCACTCAGAGCGAGAAGCTACCTGGGAAACGGAGGAATTTGTTCAATCCAAATGTCCTGAGTTGCTCCAATTATACCAAGGTATATGATTTTCCGACTTCCTTTCAATTCGCCACTTTTCTCCTAAATCTCGGGACGAGATTTCTTTTAGGGGGAAGGATTGTAACAATCCAATTTTCAAATTCAAATCAAAATTTCGAATTCCCCAAAGATTAAGGAAGTTTAGCCAAATTGGAGCTTACATGTGGACCCCACATGTCATGCTCTCATCTCCCTTCTCCCTGTTTCTCCCGGTGACGCACGGTTCGCAGTAATGGCACCGACGCTCCCGAAGTCGTGCGTGGCCGTCGAGGGCATCGCCGCGTTGCTTGGCCGTCGGTGACGCCGCCAAGTCGACCACGACGCCTTCCCGAGCCACCACCTGCCTCACTTTCCGTCTACGCCTCGCTCTCCTCTCCTTCTCCTCCCTGAGTTCGCCATGGACGGCGTTTGAAGCAACTCGTGCTCGTCGGCCCGATTCGCGAGCTCCGCTCCACGAATTCCAAATCCACTTCACCCGAAGCTCCTCCACCTCTCTAGCGACCTTCCCAACCCCTCCAATCCTAGCCACGACCCCTGCTTCGCCGGAAATCGGAGGTTCCCCGGCCGCCAGCCATTAAAGCCGCTCGGAGCTCTGGTCACCGTCGAACTCCCTCGTCCGGTCATCGTTTTCTTCGCTTGACAGCTCAAATCGACCCTAGGTGATGCACTGAAGCTCATGCTCCCCTTACTTTTCCACGTTCACCAAGTTTCCGCGCCCGTTCCACACCGTGCCGCCGTCGTTTCACTGCGTCGCCGCCGCCGCACGGCGCGAGCTGCGCTCACGCCGCCCCACGCCACCCGTGCGCGCGCACCGGAGTCGCCTAGCCGCGCTAGTGCTCACCCCGCGCAGCTCCGCCGCCGCCTGGCTCCGCCGCCGCCGGCACAAGCCACGCCGCCGCCTCTTTTGCCCCGCGCCGCCGCTAGGGCACCGCCGCCGCTAGCCATCCCGCTGCCTAGGGCTGCGCGCGTGGGCCCCACAGCGCCGCCGCTGTTGCGCTACTGCTCAGGCCGCCGTCGGCCGCCGCCGCCGCGGGCTTCGCCCCCTGCGCCGGCGAGCCGCGCCATGGCGTGCGCGCCTGGCCTGGCCGCCCCCCTCTCTGTTTTGTTTCAATGACCGCTGGGGCCCACGGGTCAGGGGTTAGGGGGGGATTTTTATTTTATTTATCTTGTGTTTATTTCGGCTATAATTTGTAAAATCCATATAAATTCAAGGAAAAATGCGAAAAATATGAAATAAAATTTGTTGGATTTGTTAGAGTAAGATCTATAGAGGAAAAATATCCACAGTGGCAAAATGACCTTTTTACTCCTGCAAGAATTTAGATTGTGTTTAGTCTTGCTTAATTAGTTTCTATAGATTTGTTAATCTAAAAATTATGAAATTTTTGCAGTAATTTACTTTAAACATGAGTGATCCACCATAAAATTTTCATACTCATAGGACCTAGTTTAGTATATGAATATAATATGTAACCAAACTTAATTATGTGTATAGGTATAATAATATTTATTTTACATGTAGATTTTTATACAAATTATAAGAGGCAAATAATAATGTCCTTGCTAGTCATATTTTGTTTTGTAGTAAATCATGCTCTAATTGATAATTTGGCCTTTAATTGTTTCTAGCACTTAGGGTTAAAGTTAATTGTCACCATACTTGCATCATTTTGAGTAAAGTGTTAATTTGTTTAATGCTTATCATCTAATGGCAAAGTCATGTTGGCATTTACTCGTTGTATCATATGCATGGCAGTTACTCATTGTTTCATATGCATACATATAGAATCCGCGACCGAGGAAGTCGTATACGAGGTGATCGCGGAGCCGCAGGAGCAGACGGAGCCAGCCCCGCAGGCGTTTCGTGACGACCCGGCCCAAGGCCCCGTGGACCCTAGCTCTGAGCAGCGGCCCGCAGGCAAGCCCCGGTGCATGTCCTAGTATTTTAAAATTATGACATCTATATATGTGCTATTACTTATGCATTACGTTTTAGGAGTTGATTTGAAACCTAGTTGCATGATCCGTAGTTCCTTGAGTTGTACTAGTATGTATAGGGTGATAGCAACGCTATGCTTAATAAGTATCGATAGAAGTCGAGTGACTGCTTGTCACTCGCGAGATATAGGATGTTTAGAAGACGAGTAATTTCCAGTTACTCGCGAGATATAAGTTGTATGTATAGTTATGTTACAGTATCTGAGTTATTGAAAGTGATATGGAATTGTGAGACCGGGCGGGGAGTGATGATGTTTAGGTATGGCAGCAGGACAGGGTTTCTTGTGGTCTTAGCCCCGCCTGTGTCGATTAAGGACCGGTCGTTGTGGCAGTGCTGATCGGGGATTGAATTGTACTAACTGCATGCCGGGAGTAGGAGGTAGTCGAAACCGGTAAGCCGAGTACTGCCTCATCTCGAAAGTACAGGACTCCTACTCACCTCCTGGGGTAGTCAAGTAGTCGCGGAGAAATGGGGTTGCATATGTTTACTTTTGGTGGTCTCACGTTGAGCTTGGCTGACCATATGATGGTGGGGCGGTCCTGTAGTTCGAGACGAGGAGGGGAATGGTTGGTCCGTATGGTCCGACGGGGCTAATACGTGCCGTGTTGGTTAGGTCCACCTTGCAAGGTTAAATCGGATCGATTCGCCGTGTCTCGCGGTTATGAGGGTCTTGGTCTCTTTGTCACACCGTAGCAAAGATATTAGAATGTGAGTTATGTATATTTATGTAAAATATTGAGCAAATGGAATTAATTTTTGCTTGCATCACCATGATTGCTATAGTGGGTCTATGCAAATATTAGATGAGAGTTAATTTATATAGAACCTGGAGCTAAAATAATGAAAGTAAGGAATTTCTTTAGTTGCTTTTCTGCAAAATAAACCACCAGCCAAATGCCTTGCATGTCTAGATATGTGGGCTAAGTTATACCACTGGTCGGATAAGTCTTGCTGAGTATTAGAATACTCAGGGTTTGTTGCCACCATTATTATTTCAGGACCCCAAGATGTAGACTTCTGCCCGTGTTGTGCTAAGTTTATACAGTTTGGCGCGGATGGTTGGGAGGTGGTCGGACCAGATGCTTAGTCATTGCTAGTTTTCAAATCACACACCCGGGGGCTGAGTATGTGATTCGATACGGCACTTCGTGTATTATAGACGTCTGGTTTCTATATTGGTCTTTGTTTTAAAATAAAGTTGCTCTTGTACATTATGTATGTAATTAAACCCGGTTTGTAGAATTTAATGTACTCTACTCAGTATTGTAATCGTATTTATATGTACTTGTCATGTTTGTACTGCCTGCGCTCACCTTCGCGTGGGACTACTGGTGTTTGTTTCGATCGGAATGTCGGTTTCGAAAGGACTGTCAAGTTAAACCGTTAAGCCAAATGTGCCTGATGTGTTCAAATGATGGCCATTTAGCTTAATTTGAGTTTTAATTTGGCGGTTCTGTCACAGCTGGTATCAGAGCCGAAATACACCAGGGGTGGTATGGATGTGACTATTTTCTGTATTTTCAAAATTAAAAACGAATTTCTGGGTTATACAGAAAATCGTTTCAGTCGCGCTTTACGATTAAATCCGTACTAAGCCCTATATAGTACTTGGTTATTTATAAACTGGTGGCAATATTTATATTCACTGACTTCCAGCACATTTCTTTCTGTTAAACCTTAATTTCTTGCACAACTCTTACTTAATGTTGTAACGACGCACCTTCGCTGAGGTAAGAAAGGTGAGCATTCTTGGTAGTCCTTAGAATAGCCCACGTGTTCATACGTGCGCGAGTCCCGTATGATGAGCATACGAGGAGGTGATAAGGCTCCATTCAAATGAGCCTGTCGCTATCTGCCGCCTGATATGGAGTGCGGACTTCCCGCCGTGTGATTGCAATCACGGCCATCTCGTAAGGCAATGTTACGAGATGTAAATCTGTTATACGATTGGTTATGACCGTGTACCTTGGGGCACGTGTACCCATGGGTGTCCCGTAAGGCGATTTGTACGGGAAGTGAATACGTTGCCTCGGTGACGTATGCAGCGCTGTCCATGCAGCGTTAAACGCATGGGCGCCATCTCTATAGTAGATGGTGATGTATGTGTGAATATGTGGGCAACTGCATATGTGTTACCCATGTGGCGTAGGACACATGGGGGCCGTTCGTGTGTGCTGGCACAAAGGGTCCAGTCGTGGATATATGCATATATCTGTATATCATGTGATTTCTGCAGGTACACTAACAAACGAACTCGTAAGTTAAGGCGTGTAGAAATCGATTATATAATTGAGAGCGTATGTTGCCACCGAAAGACCACGTATATTGCCCTATATTTGTCGGCAATTTTTGTTGGAAGGGTGACGTAGGACGATCATGCATAATATCATTCATTGCATTGTAAGAGTGGGTTAGCGAGTTATACAAAAGTTGCAGAGTATTTTGATAGCCACTCGCTTGCAAAAGTTGTGAATTTTTGGATGTATAGTTTGGGAGTTATTGTCAAAGCTATACCGCGAAGATTTGTGATATTGAGATTTAGTGGGGCCTAGTTTGTATTCACTAGTTGGTGCAAAAATAGTTGTACCTCTCATGCATGATCCAGTTATTTTTGTTACAATTGTGGGCCATAAAAGTGGTGATACAAATATTGAGTTATTTAATCGGTGTTCTAAATTCAGCATTTTTCATGAATTGAATATTAGTTGCTATCATGATTATTTAATTTAATCAGATATTGGAACTAATCGATTCATGATTAATTGCAGAATGCCGAACACCGATAATGACTCCTCTGCGCCCAATGGTGCTAATGCGCTGCCACCGCCTCCCAATTTGGTTGAGGCAATTGCGGCCATGTTGACTGGGCGTGATGAGCAGACGGCACTGCTCCGCCAGCTTGTGCAGCAAGGTTCAGCGCCGCGGCATGGAAATCATAATCATCACCAGCCGCCTGTCCCTGGGTATCAGGAGTTCTTGGGTACTCAGCCACCGCTTTTCCATAAGGCGGATGAGCCACTGGAAGCTGACAGTTGGCTCCGGACCATTGAGTCCAAGTTCACTCTATATCAGTATGATGACAATGACAAGGCATCATTTGCAGCTCAGCAACTTAGAGGTCCTGCACGTACGTGGTGGGATAATCATGTAGCTATGTTCCCTGCTGGCACTCGGTTTTCTTGGGATGAGTTCAAGGAAGCTTTCAGGGCACATCATATCCCTGCAGGGTTAATTCGCAGGAAGCTCAATGAGTTCTTGGCTCTGAAACAAGGCAATAATACTGTGACACAATATGCTCAAGCTTTTAACACTTTGTCTCAATATGCTGGGTATCATGTGGAAACAGATGAAAAGAAACAAGCGTGTTTCAGGCAGGGGCTTAGCAGCAAGCTCCAGGAACGCTTGGTTATGTTCAAATTCAACACTTTTAGTGAGCTGGTCAATGGGGCTATCACTCAAGAGGACGCCCGTATAGCTCACCAAGCAGAGAAAAAGAGGAAGGCACCAATGGGTGGATCTTCTAGTCAGGCTAATCAGAGGTTTCGTCTGATTCAAGCCGGACCCCCTCGTGCACCTTATCAGCATCGGCCAGTGTACCGACCAGTGCAGTATCAGAACACATATCGGCCGCCGCAACAGCAGTCAGGTTATAGGCCAACACAGTACCAGTCGGGATATAGACCACCTCAGTACTCACAACCTCAAGGGGTAGCCAGATCTCCGGTGCCTCAGCAGATTGTGCAGAAGACGGGGTGGCAGTCACAAGGTGTACGCCCTAATTTTCCTCCTTGCTTCAACTGTGGTCAAGTTGGTCATTTTGCACGCGAATGCCCTATGCCACCTAAACAAGTTCAGGGTCCTAATCAGCACAATCAGAAGCCGAAAGTGGCTCATTTCAAGCCAGGACGTGTGCATTATACCACGCTAGAGGATGTTCCTGAGGGAGCTCAAGTGATGGCGGGTACGTTTTCAGTTCATACTCACCCTGTTACCATATTATTTGATTCTGGTGCATCACACGCATTTATTAGTAAAGAGTGTGCTATGAGACTTGGGTTGGAGATAGAAAGCATGGCAATATCATACAATATTCAATCACCTGGGGGGCAAATAATTACCAATCAAGTTGCCAGACGAGTGCCTCTACAGTTGCAAGGAAAATTTTTTATCACGTCTCTTATAGTTATTCCAACCCAAAAGGTTGATATTATATTGGGCATGAACTGGATGGGAGATCACGGGGTTCTTTTAGACACTGCTTCACAACATGTGCACATTGATTCTCCTCTGTATGGTTCTATGACTTTGAATCTGATGGACCATATGCCTTCGACACCCACAGTGAATCAGGTTGAGGCCAAAAGTCTGGCTGAAATACCAGTGGTGTGTGAATATCCGGATGTTTTTCCGGATGACTTACCAGGCATGCCACCTGACCGTAAGATAGAGTTTGCCATTGAATTGCAACCGGGAACGGCACCAATTGCTAGAAGACCTTATCGTATGCCACCCAATGAGTTAGCAGAACTAAAGAAGCAATTGCAGGAGTTACTTGATAAGGGTTATATCCGTCCTAGCACTTCACCTTGGGGCTGTCCAGCGCTCTTTGTTAAGAAGAAAGATCAAAGCCTCAGGTTGTGCGTGGACTATCGGCCTTTGAATGCTGTCACTATCAAAAACAAATATCCACTCCCCCGAATTGATATTTTGTTTGATCAGTTAGTCGGGGCCAAGGTATTCTCCAAAATTGATCTTCGATCGGGATATCATCAAATTAAAATTAGGCTCGAAGATATCCCAAAGACGGCTTTCTCCACACGATATGGGCTTTATGAATATCTCGTTATGTCATTTGGGTTGACGAATGCCCCGGCTCATTTCATGTATCTCATGAACTCAGTGTTTATGCCCGAGTTGGATAAGTTTGTCGTGGTTTTCATCGACGACATTCTTATATATTCCAAAAATGAAGAAGAACATGCTGAACATCTTCGCATTGTTCTCCAGCGTCTTCGGGAACACAAGTTGTATGCCAAATTCACCAAGTGTGAGTTTTGGCTAAAGGAGGTTCCATTCCTGGGTCATGTTATATCAGAAGATGGAATCTCTGTTGACCCTAGTAAAATCCAAGATGTTTTGAATTGGGAAGCACCTACATCTGTTCCAGAAATTCGGAGTTTTCTTGGGCTAGCAGGATATTACCGGCGGTTTGTTCCGGATTTTTCAAAAATTGCTAAGCCCATGACTGAGTTGCTCAAGAAAGGGGTTAAATTTAATTGGAATGATAAATGTGATCAGGCTTTTCTGACCTTGCGGAAACTATTGACATCTGCCCCTGTTTTAGCCCAACCTGATATTACTCGACCCTTTGATGTATATTGTGATGCATCAGGTACGGGTTTAGGTTGTGTCCTCATGCAAGACCGTCGAGTAATTGCTTATGCTTCCAGGGCACTCCGGCGACATGAGGAAAATTATGCCACTCATGATTTAGAACTAGCAGCAGTGGTTCATGCTTTGAAGATCTGGCGTCATTATCTTCTGGGCAATCCTGTTCATATATATACGGACCATAAAAGTCTCAAGTATATTTTCACCCAGAATGAGCTAAATCTACGTCAAAGGCGATGGTTGGAATTGA
Organism: Panicum virgatum; assembly: GCF_016808335.1. Lineage (NCBI taxonomy): Eukaryota > Viridiplantae > Streptophyta > Magnoliopsida > Poales > Poaceae > Panicum > Panicum virgatum. The sequence goes on along the minus strand of NC_053149.1, from coordinate 7,697,081 downwards.
TTAAGGATTATGATTTGGAGATTCATTATCACCCGGGTAAGGCCAATGTGGTTGCAGATGCTTTAAGCCGCAAGGCTCAGTGCAACTGCCTGTCTATTGTGCCTTTCAATGAGACCCTTTGTTATGAACTGGAAAAGTTAAACTTGGGGATCATCACACAAGGCAGTCTTGATAATTTAGTCCTTTCACCAACTCTTCGAGATCGGATTATTTCTGCTCAAAAACATAATGTCGGGATGGAAAAGATTCGCCAAAGACTTACAGAAAATGACCCGGGGGTGAATTGTTTTCATTTAGATGAGGCTGGAATTCTATGGTTCAAGGATCGTTTGGTGGTACCTAAAGATTTAGAGCTCCGAAAACAAATCTTTGATGAAGCTCATCTCTCTAGGTATTCTATCCACCCGGGCAGTAATAAAATGTATCAAGATTTGAAGCAACGATTTTGGTGGACGAGAATGAAACGGGAAATTGCTAAATATGTGTCTGAATGTGACACATGTAGAAGGGTCAAAGCGAGCCATTTGAAAGCAGCAGGTCCTCTTCAGCCTTTGAGTATTCCATCCTGGAAATGGGAGGACATCAGTATGGATTTCATAGTCGGCTTACCCAAAACTTCCAAGGGGTATGACTCGATATGGGTTATCGTGGATCGCCTCACCAAGTCGGCCCATTTTCTACCGGTAAAGACCACACATACAGCGAAGTAATACGCTCAGCTGTATATGGACCGTATTGTGAGTCTTCATGGGATTCCAAAGACAATTATTTCGGACCGGGGCACTCAGTTCATTGCCCGGTTCTGGGAGCACTTTCACGCCGCTCTGGGCACTCAATTGATCCATAGTTCGGCCTATCATCCTCAGACAGATGGTCAGACAGAGAGAATTAACCAGATTCTAGAGGATATGCTTAGAGCATGTGCACTCACCTACAGTCAGAAGTGGGATGAATCTCTACCCTTAGCTGAGTTCGCTTATAATAATAGCTATCAAGAGAGCATCAGGATGGCTCCTTTTGAGGCGTTATATGGGCGAAGGTGTAGAACTCCATTGAATTGGTCAGAAGCCGGTGAAAGAAATATATTTGGCCCTGATATGGTCAGTGAGGCAGAAGAACAAGTCCGGGTTATACAGGAGAACTTGAAAATAGCTCAATCCCGGCAGAAAAGCTATGCGGACAAGAAACGTCAAGCGGTCTCGTTCCAAGTGGGAGATCATGTCTATTTACGGGTATCCCCGATGAGAGGAGTCCAATGGTTCGGTGTGAAGGGAAAGCTCGCCCCTCGCTATGTTGGGCCTTTTCCTATCATCGAACAATGTGGGCCAGTAGCATATCGCCTGGAACTTCCTGCCCAATTATCCGCAGTTCATAATATATTCCATGTCTCCCAGCTCAGGAAATGCCTCCGTGTTCCGAACAAGATAATGGACATAGAAAAGTTACAAGTGGAGCCCGATCTTGTCTATCCAGAGCATCCAGTAAAAATTATTGATCGCAAGACTCGGGTCACTCGAAATCAAACCAGCAATTTCTATAAGGTACAGTGGAGTAATCACTCAGAGCGAGAAGCTACCTGGGAAACGGAGGAATTTGTTCAATCCAAATGTCCTGAGTTGCTCCAATTATACCAAGGTATATGATTTTCCGACTTCCTTTCAATTCGCCACTTTTCTCCTAAATCTCGGGACGAGATTTCTTTTAGGGGGAAGGATTGTAACAATCCAATTTTCAAATTCAAATCAAAATTTCGAATTCCCCAAAGATTAAGGAAGTTTAGCCAAATTGGAGCTTACATGTGGACCCCACATGTCATGCTCTCATCTCCCTTCTCCCTGTTTCTCCCGGTGACGCACGGTTCGCAGTAATGGCACCGACGCTCCCGAAGTCGTGCGTGGCCGTCGAGGGCATCGCCGCGTTGCTTGGCCGTCGGTGACGCCGCCAAGTCGACCACGACGCCTTCCCGAGCCACCACCTGCCTCACTTTCCGTCTACGCCTCGCTCTCCTCTCCTTCTCCTCCCTGAGTTCGCCATGGACGGCGTTTGAAGCAACTCGTGCTCGTCGGCCCGATTCGCGAGCTCCGCTCCACGAATTCCAAATCCACTTCACCCGAAGCTCCTCCACCTCTCTAGCGACCTTCCCAACCCCTCCAATCCTAGCCACGACCCCTGCTTCGCCGGAAATCAGAGGTTCCCCGGCCGCCAGCCATTAAAGCCGCTCGGAGCTCTGGTCACCGTCGAACTCCCTCGTCCGGTCATCGTTTTCTTCGCTTGACAGCTCAAATCGACCCTAGGTGATGCACTGAAGCTCATGCTCCCCTTACTTTTCCACGTTCACCAAGTTTCCGCGCCCGTTCCACACCGTGCCGCCGTCGTTTCACTGCGTCGCCGCCGCCGCACGGCGCGAGCTGCGCTCACGCCGCCCCACGCCACCCGTGCGCGCGCACCGGAGTCGCCTAGCCGCGCTAGTGCTCACCCCGCGCAGCTCCGCCGCCGCCTGGCTCCGCCGCCGCCGGCACAAGCCACGCCGCCGCCTCTTTTGCCCCGCGCCGCCGCTAGGGCACCGCCGCCGCTAGCCATCCCGCTGCCTAGGGCTGCGCGCGTGGGCCCCACAGCGCCGCCGCTGTTGCGCTACTGCTCAGGCCGCCGTCGGCCGCCGCCGCCGCGGGCTTCGCCCCCTGCGCCGGCGAGCCGCGCCATGGCGTGCGCGCCTGGCCTGGCTGCCCCCCCTCTCTGTTTTGTTTCAATGACCGCTGGGGCCCACGGGTCAGGGGTTAGGGGGGGATTTTTATTTTATTTATCTTGTGTTTATTTCGGCTATAATTTGTAAAATCCATATAAATTCAAGGAAAAATGCGAAAAATATGAAATAAAATTTGTTGGATTTGTTAGAGTAAGATCTATAGAGGAAAAATATCCACAGTGGCAAAATGACCTTTTTACTCCTGCAAGAATTTAGATTGTGTTTAGTCTTGCTTAATTAGTTTCTATAGATTTGTTAATCTAAAAATTATGAAATTTTTGCAGTAATTTACTTTAAACATGAGTGATCCACCATAAAATTTTCATACTCATAGGACCTAGTTTAGTATATGAATATAATATGTAACCAAACTTAATTATGTGTATAGGTATAATAATATTTATTTTACATGTAGATTTTTATACAAATTATAAGAGGCAAATAATAATGTCCTTGCTAGTCATATTTTGTTTTGTAGTAAATCATGCTCTAATTGATAATTTGGCCTTTAATTGTTTCTAGCACTTAGGGTTAAAGTTAATTGTCACCATACTTGCATCATTTTGAGTAAAGTGTTAATTTGTTTAATGCTTATCATCTAATGGCAAAGTCATGTTGGCATTTACTCGTTGTATCATATGCATGGCAGTTACTCATTGTTTCATATGCATACATATAGAATCCGCGACCGAGGAAGTCGTATACGAGGTGATCGCGGAGCCGCAGGAGCAGACGGAGCCAGCCCCGCAGGCGTTTCGTGACGACCCGGCCCAAGGCCCCGTGGACCCTAGCTCTGAGCAGCGGCCCGCAGGCAAGCCCCGGTGCATGTCCTAGTATTTTAAAATTATGACATCTATATATGTGCTATTACTTATGCATTACGTTTTAGGAGTTGATTTGAAACCTAGTTGCATGATCCGTAGTTCCTTGAGTTGTACTAGTATGTATAGGGTGATAGCAACGCTATGCTTAATAAGTATCGATAGAAGTCGAGTGACTGCTTGTCACTCGCGAGATATAGGATGTTTAGAAGACGAGTAATTTCCAGTTACTCGCGAGATATAAGTTGTATGTATAGTTATGTTACAGTATCTGAGTTATTGAAAGTGATATGGAATTGTGAGACCGGGCGGGGAGTGATGATGTTTAGGTATGGCAGCAGGACAGGGTTTCTTGTGGTCTTAGCCCCGCCTGTGTCGATTAAGGACCGGTCGTTGTGGCAGTGCTGATCGGGGATTGAATTGTACTAACTGCATGCCGGGAGTAGGAGGTAGTCGAAACCGGTAAGCCGAGTACTGCCTCATCTCGAAAGTACAGGACTCCTACTCACCTCCTGGGGTAGTCAAGTAGTCGCGGAGAAATGGGGTTGCATATGTTTACTTTTGGTGGTCTCACGTTGAGCTTGGCTGACCATATGATGGTGGGGCGGTCCTGTAGTTCGAGACGAGGAGGGGAATGGTTGGTCCGTATGGTCCGACGGGGCTAATACGTGCCGTGTTGGTTAGGTCCACCTTGCAAGGTTAAATCGGATCGATTCGCCGTGTCTCGCGGTTATGAGGGTCTTGGTCTCTTTGTCACACCGTAGCAAAGATATTAGAATGTGAGTTATGTATATTTATGTAAAATATTGAGCAAATGGAATTAATTTTTGCTTGCATCACCATGATTGCTATAGTGGGTCTATGCAAATATTAGATGAGAGTTAATTTATATAGAACCTGGAGCTAAAATAATGAAAGTAAGGAATTTCTTTAGTTGCTTTTCTGCAAAATAAACCACCAGCCAAATGCCTTGCATGTCTAGATATGTGGGCTAAGTTATACCACTGGTCGGATAAGTCTTGCTGAGTATTAGAATACTCAGGGTTTGTTGCCACCATTATTATTTCAGGACCCCAAGATGTAGACTTCTGCCCGTGTTGTGCTAAGTTTATACAGTTTGGCGCGGATGGTTGGGAGGTGGTCGGACCAGATGCTTAGTCATTGCTAGTTTTCAAATCACACACCCGGGGGCTGAGTATGTGATTCGATACGGCACTTCGTGTATTATAGACGTCTGGTTTCTATATTGGTCTTTGTTTTAAAATAAAGTTGCTCTTGTACATTATGTATGTAATTAAACCCGGTTTGTAGAATTTAATGTACTCTACTCAGTATTGTAATCGTATTTATATGTACTTGTCATGTTTGTACTGCCTGCGCTCACCTTCGCGTGGGACTACTGGTGTTTGTTTCGATCGGAATGTCGGTTTCGAAAGGACTGTCAAGTTAAACCGTTAAGCCAAATGTGCCTGATGTGTTCAAATGATGGCCATTTAGCTTAATTTGAGTTTTAATTTGGCGGTTCTGTCACAGTGAGGTGCCGGGGCAGGCACCGTCGAGTGGTGGCACTGAGCCTGCCATCCCATGGTCTCACCGGCGTCCTCTCGCCTGCCGTCGGAAATCTGTCCTCCCTGAGGATTCTTAACTTGACTGACAACAAATTCAGCGGTAACATTCCTGCAAGCCTCGGTCATCTTGGCCACCTCCGTATCCTAAAGTTGAACCGAAATGCCTTCTCTGGCCCAATCCCCACCAACCTGAGCTCTTGCACTAGCTTAATGGTTATGGACCTCCGCATCAACAATCTGAACGGGAATGTGCCTCCTGAGATTGGTGACAAGCTTAAGAGCCTCAACTTTCTTGATCTGCGGAGGAACAACATTACTGGAGGGATACCAGAGTCGCTAACCAATCTGTCATCATTAACTACTCTGGACCTATCAGAGAACCAACTCAAGGGTACAATCCCAACTAGCCTTGGTATCCTCAAGAACCTCCATTTTCTTAGTCTCGCCTTCAACAACCTCTCTGGCGATCTCCCTGCCTCCCTATACAACTTATCTTCAATGAATATTATGCAGGTTAATTTCAACATGCTCACCGGCAGCATCATTACTGATATTGGCAGTAGGTTCCCAAGCATGAAAATCTTTAATTTTGCGAGTAACCAGTTCACCGGGCACATCCCTGCTTCACTCTCCAATCTCACATCACTCCAGGTAGTCTACCTCTCACAAAATATCCTCAGTGGATATGTACCTCACACGGTGGGGAAACTACAAGCTCTGCGAATTTTACACTTGGATATTAACATGCTAGAAGCTAACAACAGGAAGGGATGGGAATTTATCACTTCTTTATCAAATTGCAGCCAGCTCCAGCAATTAATTATCTCCAGCAACACCGCTCTCACTGGGCACCTACCAAGCTCAATAGTGAATCTCTCAACAACACTGCAATGGCTCAGGTTTAGCGACACTAGCATTTGGGGGAGTATCCCCGCAGCCATCGGCAATCTGGTGGGCCTTGAAAGGCTTTATGCTCATGATACTTCTATATCCGGAGTGATTCCAGACAGCATCGGCATGCTTGGAAACTTGATGGAGCTTTATTTATACAATACCAGCTTGTCAGGCCAAATACCTTCATCTATTGGGAACCTCTCAAAGTTAGTTAACTTTTACGCATTCCATAGCAATCTAATGGGACCAATTCCAGCAAGTATACAGAAGTTGAGGAGTATATTTTCCCTTGATTTGTCAAATAACCGATTGAATGGTTCGATTTCTAAAGAGATTTTCAAACTACCGCATTTTTCTCTGACTTACTTGAACTTAGCATATAATTCACTATCAGAAACCCTCCCCTCTGAAGTTGGTAACTTAGGCAACCTTAACTTCATGATTCTATCAGGAAACCATCTATCTGGAGAGATACCTGAAAGTATTGGGGAGTGCACTGTTCTGCAAGAACTTTGGTTGGATAATAACTTATTCAATGGAAGCATACCCCGATCTCTAAACAAGGGTTTGATTGTACTCAACTTGGCCATGAATGAGTTGTCAGGTACAATTCCAGAAACCATTGGAAATATCCGTGGGCTGCAACAAATGAGTCTAGCACACAACAATTTGTCAGGGCCAATCCCAGCAATTTTACAGAATTTGGCATCATTATCAGTGTTGGATTTGTCCTCCAACAACCTGCAAGGGGAAGTGCCAAAAGAGGGGATTTTTAGAAATTTGGCTAACCTTTCTATCACCAGAAATAACAAGCTTTGTGGAGGAACACCTCAGCTTCATTTAACTCCATGCAAGATAGATTCTGCTAAACAGAACAGAAGACACAAAATGAGGTACCTTACAATAGCTCTAACAACAACCAGTGCACTCTTATTAGTAGCTATGACTGTTGCACTTATTCACTTGATCTATAAAAAGAAGAAGAGCCCAATCCAACCATCAATAGTTGAGGAACAGTATGAAAGAACTTCCTACCATGCATTAGAAAATGGAACCAATGGATTCTCAGAAGCAAATTTGCTTGGTAAAGGAAGCTTCGGGGCAGTGTATAAATGTGCTTTGCAAGGTGAAGGGACTATTGTGGCTGTAAAAGTTTTAAACCTTCAACAGTCTGGCTCTACTAAAAGTTTCATAGCTGAATGTGAGGCATTGAGATGGGTGCGTCATCGATGTCTCATAAAGATCATCACCTGCTGCTCAAGCATCAACAAACATGGTCAAGACTTCAAGGCATTGGTTTTTGAGTTCATGCCGAATGGTAGCTTGCATTCTTGGCTCCATAAAGAGTCTGACATGCCCTCTCTCAACAATACTCTCAGCCTAGCACAAAGGCTGGATATCGCTGTCGATATCATAGATGCTTTAGACTATCTTCATAATCATTGTCAACCGCCAATCGTCCATTGTGATCTCAAGCCAAGCAATATCCTTCTTGCAGATGACATGAGTGTTCGGGTCGGAGATTTTGGTATATCTAGAATCCTTCAAGAAAATGCAAGTAGAACTCTGCAAAATTCCAATAGCACAATTGGAATAAGAGGATCCATTGGCTATATTGCTCCTGGTAACTAAAATTGATGTGTTTTGGTGTTTGTTCATTATTCATAGTCCTTGTTCAAATATGGCATGCTGATTAATGTTTTTTCTTTTGCACGATCATAGAGTATAACCAAGGTTCCTCTGTCACAACTCTTGGTGATGTTTATAGCCTCGGAATATTGCTGCTTGAGATATTTACAGGAAGGAGCCCAATAGATGATATGTTCACAGGTTCATTGGATCTACACAAGTACTCAGAGGATGCTCTTCCTGATAAAATCTGGGAGATAGCGGATACAACAATGTGGCTGCACACAGAGATCTACGACAACAATACAAGAAACAGAATTGAGAATTGTTTGGGCCATGTCATTTCCCTTGGGATATCCTGCTCAAGAAAACAACCTAGAGAGAGAACACTCATACGGGATGCAGCCACTGAGATGCATACCATCCGAGATTCATACCAGTCTGGTGGTGGAACATGAAGTAGTAACTTCTCCATAGCAATTGGCAGCAGCAAAGAATAACTTGAGCTGAAAATGAGCAAGATGATTGCAGACTTGCAGTTGCAGGTGGTCACTTACCTAAAATAAATTAAGATGTATATATATAACGCTTCGATTCTATGCATCCATTCTTATAATAAGCCGCATTTGTTTACATAGGATTTATGCAAGTACAGAGGACATTTAACTAAGAGTAATGTTTCAGTAAGATTCACTTCAGATTTTTAACTCAATTTTTTGTAGAGAATTCAATAAGATGTATGAGTCAAAATATAGGCAACCAACTGCTAAATTCAAATAGCATATGATTGATATAAGACTCCCTGTTCATCAGTATGTTGCTCCAAATATTGTTCACCAGTAGTTCTCTCCAAATGTGGCATGCTGATTAATGTTTTTTTTTCTTTTGAAAGATCATATAGAGTATAATGAAGGTTCCTCCATTACAACTCTTGGTGATGTTTATACCCTCGGAATATTGCTGCTTGAGATGTTTACAGGAAGGAGCCCGATGGATGATATGTTCATAGGTTCATTGGATCTACACAAGTACTCAAAGGATGCTCTTCCTGACAAAATCTGGGAGATAGCGGACACAACAATGTGGCTGCACACAGACACCTGCGGCTACCATACAAGAAACAGAATTGAGAATTGTTTGGGACATGTAATTTACCTTGGGATATCCTGCTCAAGAAAACAACCTAGAAAGAGAACACTGATACAGGATGTGGCCATTGAGATGCATGCTATCAGAGATGCATACAATCATACCAGTTTGGTGGTGGAGCATGAAGGAGTAGTAACACCTCTACAGTAATTTGCAGCAGCAGTGAAAAAGTTGAGCTGAAAATGAACAAGATCATTGCAGCCTTGCAGGAAGTCACTTACCTGAAATAACTGATGATGTATATGATGCTTCGATATGCATCCATTCTTATAGTAATCTGCATTTGTTTACATTGGATTTATGCAAGTATAGATGACATTTAGTAAAGAGTAATGTTTCAGAAAGATTCACTTCAGGTTTTAACTCAATTTTTTTGTAGAGAAGTCAATAAGATGTATGAGTCAAAATATAGGCAACCATCTGCTAAATTCAAATAGCATGATTGATATAAGACTCCCTGTTCATCAGTATATTGCTCCAAATATTGTTCACAAGTAGTTCTCTCCATGTTGTAGATGAACTCTAAGATCAGTTATATTTGCACATTTTATAGAGTATTATATTGGGGAATGCTAGGATATCTCCATGATTGGTCATGTATATAGCCTGAGCATATTATACATACTATAGCTTGATTATATTTACGTGAAGCCTGGTGGATGCTTTTAGCAAAAGACCCTTAGTATTGCTGTTTCAACAATCTAGCTGCATGTGGAATCAAATAATATAAATATGAAGAGTAGAATCAAGGATTTTGTTTCTTTTTTGTGGGTTTCTATCTTCAGGATACTCATATCCTGCTCAAGGCATATCCAAGGACCAAATAATGATGAGTGATGCACGAACACATTATCAGAGATTCATACCTTACGATTTCCTGTTGGCTGGAGAAGACACCATTTGCAGTAGCATTTGCAAGAGCTATAATTACAGATGAAGGTAGATAAGGATATCTGGATATGTTGTAGATATACGTATTCACCTGTAATAAATCAAGCCATACATGCTGTTAGAATTGATGCGCCTCTTTGGATCTGTATTTCTTTTCATATTTACTGAAAAAAAAAGATCATACAATTTGCATTCTTAAAAAGACGAAATGTTTGAACCGCCACAACTGTGGGCACATCACTCTTATATGCATTACCCTGCATGCTAATCGTGAATCAAAATTAGAAAAAAGGCTGGCTCGAAAATTTATACACATGCATATTCCAAGGAGAGTACAGGTTCAGAATATAACAACCTCAAACAAAAGAACAACAAAGTTTCAACAGAAATTTAATCAATAATCACGATGCACATAGATAAGAGCGGTACAAGATGAAGAAATTCAGAAAACATCCTATAGTAGTCTTCGGGATTAGCCGTGCTCAACAGCCAGTACAGCGCAGGGCAGACCAGCAGTAGGCCAAGGCTCGATGCCGTTAACCATCTTGGATATATGGCGTGTGTGCGTATCTCGAATATTGTCACACTCTAAAATATTTAATTTTTGGATGTGAATGTCTTTTAGAATGTGTTCATCAATCTTTAGGGTTTTTCGAGAATTTTCCAGATTTTTCTGGAATTTATTCTCATCTTCCTAGAGCAAATCAATTTCTTTGGAAGGATCTAAATTCTTTTTCACAAGCTCCATTATTTTATTGGGAAGAGTCTGAATTAAACCCGCAAACTATCGCAGTCTGATTTTCAACCTTCAACTACAAAACTAGATAACATAGGCTATCCAACAACTATCGAAACCGTGCAAATTTGGACCTTGGAGTGGTTTTCAAGGTGGTTTTGTATTTTCTAAAAAAGGTTAAAAATTCTAATTAGATCTAAAATATAAAATATAATTTATTTTAAATCAGGAAAATATGAAACTAGTACAAAAAATTTTCTAAAAGTGTGACCAATCTATTATTGCTCTATTTAAATCTAAGTTATTCAAAAAATAGTCTTAACTAAAAGCAAACAAATATTATGAAAATAAAAAAAATTAATCTAAATTACCGAGATGTATCATAATAATAAATAGGTTATATTTTTAGAAAACTTTTGATATCCCTGTCATAACTTATGAATATTTTAGTTTAAATTTGAATATTTTTAATTCTCACAAAATATAAAACCACCTTGGAAACCGCTCCAAGGTCCAAATTTACACTGTTTTGATAGTTGAATGGCTTATGTTTTCCGGTTTTATAGTTAAATGTTGAAAATCGGACTTTTGCGATAGTTGGGAGGTGTAAACTGAACTTCTCTCTATTTTATTTGGACTCTTGTAACCCGAACAATTTTCAATAAACTTTTCAGGAATTTTTAGATCTTCAGAATACATGAAACGAATTAGGTTACCGAACAGACAACCCGACTCCCTGTACCTTCGTGATAGTCCCTGGATCAATCGCTATCACGTACAGAATACATTTCAGGCAGTAAACATAGTCATACCATCGATAAACAGTACATTCACGGGTTTAATTATTACAGCATCCGGAGATGTGCAGTATGAATCTCCGAGTACAAGCCCGCTGGGCTAAATGCGAAGCAAACAGAAAACGTAGTGATAACTAGGCCTCCGGCCGACTTCTTCTGGGATCTCCTCCTCCACAGGCATCCTTGAGCGTAGCACCACCTCAGTCGTACCATCCATCGTCGTTGTAGTCGTCCTCCGGGTCGGAACCTGCATATACCCAGGCTATCCCCAAGGTCGGGATAGGTCCACATCACCATCCGCATGTAGCATATATGTGGATGCATAATGGTTTAAAATAATGCCATGGATATGCTATGTCTTCCTATGCAAGCATTATATATATATATATATATATATATATATATATATATATATATATATATATATATATATATATATATATATATATATATCATCCGAAACTCCTTCAAACACGGGCAGCTCCGGCAGCCCGGACTCCCGCTCTCCTATCTTCCTCTACAAGCATCCCAACCCTGGTTCGGTGTGGGAACTCCCTCTCCCCGCACCTCAGCTGCTATCCGAGCAGGAAAGTAGACTACAGGGAGGTAGAACAATATATGTGGATCTACCTACGATGTGAAGTCAGATCCAGAGTTGTACATGATCGAGTACGCGGCTATACATATAGTTTTCACCCTGCAGGGGTTGTACACATGTACCCACTCGCCCCGAATCCAGCCGGCAAGCAACTCCAACTATTTCCGAGGCACCAGTCCCGAAACTAACGGCTACAACACCAATCTGCTCCCGGTTTGAGTTGCATCCTCCCGCAAGAGGTCGCCCGGGGCTGTGAAGCAATCTAGAATGGGATTACCAGGAATCCTACCGATCGAAGGCTATAGGTCAGCCCTCTCCCTCTAACACTGATACTCTATCCTCCTACAGTTTTGATGCCGCGCATAGCTAGCCCAGTCTGGGTCCACCCTCATAATGGATAAGTGACGTGCACGTTTGACATAGTTCCGTCTCTAGGGTCCACAAAGTCAAGTCCTTAATCAAGCCGACGCAAGCATCTTCGTCCAAACGGGCATCCCGTCAACACGGTCTGCAGTCGGCACCCATAACAGATATCGCCCTCCTAACTCCTCCGTAGTTCCCGAAGGAATGGTCTTGCACCCGCCACAGGTGTCTGTCACCCATCACAGGTGCTCAGCAGGATCGTGCCCAACACACATATCCCCAGCTCCCAATCCGAAGATCGGGGAAAAGTCTGCTCGGCCCCGCTAAAATCCTAGTCACCAACTCCTATATGTGGTGGCAACTTCATGCAAGCAAGGACTATCATAACATGGATTCCCATACAAGTATCTCACTCATAGTAGCCAAAGAATTCATCAATTCAAGGTAAGTATAGGTAAGCAAGGAATACAGTAAATAAAGTGGCCATGCAAGCTCATCACATCTCACACAATGTAGTAGCGTAGCGTATCTAGCAAGCAATGCCTAATAGGTATTCAAAGTAAGGATGGGCGTGAACCTGGCGGTTCTTCGTAGTACTCCCAGAACTCGGGGTAGTCCTGCTTTCCGGTCAGCTCTTCGGTGTCGGGTCCTATTCGTAAATACAGGGAAACATTAGGACCAAAGTGCAAAGATGCATAAAACTCCTCCAAATAAGATCCAAATCTAGACAAAGCCTACTCTAATGGGTAGATCATGATTTTAGAAGAATTATGAAACTAGTTTCATAATTTTCGGAGCTACGGTTGATTTATTATGATTTTTCCAAGATCAAAAGCATTTCTGAAATAATAAAAGAATTTCGAAAAACATTAAAGAATATCAGTGACATGTGGCAGCCTCTGGGCGTGCCACGTGGCATACTGACATCAGCATGACATCATCCAGGGGGACGGCCGGCGCTGACATCAGCATGGCCCATGCTGACGTCAACGCTGACCAGTCAACGGGTCAACGGTCCACGGGCCCACTGGTCAGCCTCTGGGTCTCACCGACAGGTGGGACCCGCGTGTCAGTGTCATGAAAAGGAAAAAAAAGGAAAAGGAAAACGTGTTAACGTGCCGAAAGAGACGCCGGGCTCCTCCTCTTCTTGGGCTTCTTGGTCCAGATCTGGCGCATCTCCCTTTTTTTTTCTTTTCTCCTCTACGGTTGACGGCTCCGGCCCACTTGTCGGCGACTCCTGGATCCCGTGCGGCTCCTTCTTGATCTGGTGCGAACTCTAGTGCGTGTGTGCGTGTGTGTGTTGCCAGTGCATAAGGCGCTCGTCTAGGCTTGCCATGCCGCGAACGCGACGTCGCGGCGCGGGCGTGGTCACCATGGCACAACAGCAAGGCGGCGGCGACGGTTCTTGGTGCAAGGTGGGCAAAGACTCGTCCTTGGGCATTGGCACACACGCGTGAGCACTGGATAGGCCAAAGGCACGGCCTTTGGCCAGTGCGTGGGCACGCTCATCGGCAAGGCCATGGCGCGCTGGCGGCGGCGCGGCTCACCACTGCAAAGCAGCGGTGGCGATCTGCAATCGGCAAGAGGGCAAAGGCACCTCCTTGGTGGTCCGGGCATGGGAAAACGCACGCGTGTGGGCACCTAGGGTCCCAGGGCCGCGGCGTGGCCGCGCACTGCACGGCGGCGCTAGGTGATCGTCGGCGGGCTGTGGGTTACGGCGGTGCGGCTCGTCGAGCTCCTGCAGGCGCACACACACAAGGGGAAAAGGGCTCCCTAGGGCTGTCTAGGATCAGCTCAGCGGCGGCCAAGGCATCGCCGGAACAAGGGGAGGGTAGGCGAGGCGGAACGGCGGCGCTCACCTGGCGGGCTCGTGGACGAAGGGCTCGGAGCGGTGGCGATTCGGTGTAGGCGGGCCGAAGCAGTGCCGTGCAACGCTGCTACGGTGGCATGGAGCTTCGGATCTCTGGCGTGGGGAAGCTCCGGTGGTGGGTCCTCCTCCTCCTTCTTCTCCTTCCCCTCTCCTCTGTTTCTTCCCCTCTTCTTGGTGGCGGCGACGAAAGGGGAATTCCCTTGGTGGCTAGGGTTTTCGGGGTGCGGCCGCGGGGTTTATATAGGCGGGGTGCTAGGGTTTTGGCCCGGACGCCGAAAAAGGTCGGCGGCGATGTGATGGTCGCTGAGTGAGGGTACGTGGCGGCATCAAGGGCTCCGCAGCTAGGGTTTTTCTGGGCGCGGGCGGGTCGTGCGCGCGTGGCGGGAATCAGGGCCGACCGCGGGGGTAGACGCGGGCGTCAGCAGGGCAGCTGGCCGGCGGGAGACACGCTCCGTGCGTTGTCGCGGAGTGCCGCGGTGAAAGCAGAGGCGAGGCGCGGTTGTGGGGGAAGAAAGGTAAAGCTGACAGGTGGGGCCCGCCTGTCAGTGACATAAGGCAGCGGACGGGCGACGCGGGCTGAGGCAGGCCGGTGGGGTGTTAACGGATCGTTGCGGACTGGGCCAGCTGGGCCGTCTCGGGCTCGCCCGCGCGCGTGGGCGCGCGCGGTGGGCTGGGTCAGAAAGGGAGGTTTGGGCCTGGGTTGAGTTAGTATAGGTTAGCTTTTGTATTTGTTTTGAATGGCATAATTCAAATCAAATACCACCCAAATTCAAACCGAACCACTCAAAACTCGAGTTGAAACATAGAAAGGCAACAAAACCCAATAAACTCCTATTACCACACACTGACATTAGGGTCCTTGTGTTAAGTTTTACAAATTAAACTCTAGGAATTTGGGGAAGGTTAGCATTAACCTTAAGTGACCCTAGCTAATAACACTTCCAAGCAAAAGTTTTTGAAAACTCATATTTTTAGAAGAATATAACATTACGTAAAATTATGGAATGTTACAGTCTCCCCCCCCTCACGAGAATCTCGTCCCCGAGATTAGAGGTTTACCTGGGTTTCGAACAAGTGTGGGTACTTCTCCTTCAGGTCGTCTTCCTTCTCCCAAGTGGCCTCCCGTTCTGTGTGGTTGCTCCACAGAACCTTGCAATACGGTATTGCGGTCCTCCTTGTCTCTTTAACTACTCTGTCCAGTATCTTCTCAGGATATTCCATGTACTCAAGGGTATCCTGCAAATCCACTGCCTCTGTGGGTATTGATTCCTCTAGCACTCGTAGACATCTGCGTAACTGTGACACATGGAACACTGAGTGTACTCCAGCAAGCTCTTCTGGCAGCTGTAGCTTGTAAGCTAACTCTCCAACTCGCTAGATAACTGGGTAGGGTCCTACATATCTCGGTGCAAGCTTCCCTTTTACGTGGAACCTTTGTGTTCCTCGAAGCGGCGATACCTTCAGGTATGCATGATCTCCAACCTCGAAGGTGACTTCTCTTCGCTTTTTGTCGGCATAGCTTTTCTGCTTGCTCTGGGCTATTTTCAAGTTCTCACGCAGCTTGGTCACATTCTCCACTGCTTCCTCGATTGATTCTGGACCAAAGAAAGGTCGTTCTCCGACTTCTGACCACATCAACGGGGTTCTGCACTTTCTCCCGTATAATGCCTCAAAGGGTGACATCTTGAGGCTAGCTTGGAAACTGTTATTGTAGGTGAACTCTGCATACGGTAAGCTTTTCTCCCAGTCTGAGCCATAGGTCAGAACACATGCTCTTAGCAAGTCTTCGAGTATTTGATTGACTCTTTCGGTCTGGCCATCTGTCTGTGGGTGGTAAGCAGAGCTGTACTCTAGAGTGGTCCCAATGGATCATGCAAGCTCTTCCAGAACCGGGTGATGAACTGTGGACCTCTATCTGACACTATGCTCTTGGGTGCCCCATGCAATCGCAAAATGTTGTTGACGTACAAATCTGCCAACTTGCCAACTCTGAAATTCTCCCTGACGGGTATGAAATGAGCTACTTTGGTCAATCTGTCGACTATCACCCATATGGCATCATGTTCGTTCTGAGTTCGGGGTAATCCCATGATGAAATCCATGCTGATATCATCCCATTTCCACACTGGAATGTCCAAGGGTTTGAGCAGTCCTGCCGGACGCTAGTGCTCGGCCTTGATTCTTCTACTTGTGTCACATTTTGCCACATACTCGGCAATGTCAGTTCTCATATTGTTCCACCAGAATCGATCCATGAGGTCTTGGTACATCTTGGTACTCCCTGGGTGTATTGAGTATTTGGAGTTGCGACCTTCATTCAAGATTTCTCCACGGATTTGTTCATCCCGGGGGACACATATTCGGTTCTTCAACCACAAGGTTCCTTGTTCGTCGACTCTGTAGTCTGCTGCTTTTCCCCTCTTCATTAAATCTAGTATTTCCTGGATCTCGGGACACGGTTTCTGTGCTTCACGAATTCTGTCCTCAAGATCATATTTGATGGTCAATTCGCTCAACTGCCCTCGTTCAACTATTTCTAGCTTCAGTTTCTCTAGCTCCTCGCATAGTTCGGGCTGTTCATTGCGAACCATTACATTACTGCAGTAGCTCTTCCTGCTGAGTGCATCTGCCACAACATTGGCCTTTCCAGGATGGTACTGGATGTTGAGATCGTAGTCCTTGATCAGTTCCAGCCATCTTCTCTGCCTCATGTTCAGTTCTGACTGGGTGAAAAGTACTTCAATCTCTTATGATCAGTGTAGATGTCACACTTGTTGCCGATCAGGTAGTGCCTCCATATCTTCAGTGCGTGCACAACTGCTGCGAGCTCAAGGTCGTGGGTCGGGTAGTTCTCTTCGTGCTTTCGTATCTATCGCAAAGCATAGGCAACAACCTTGCCTTCTTGCATTAGTAC
This sequence comes from Panicum virgatum, assembly GCF_016808335.1. Taxonomy (NCBI): domain Eukaryota; kingdom Viridiplantae; phylum Streptophyta; class Magnoliopsida; order Poales; family Poaceae; genus Panicum; species Panicum virgatum. The sequence goes on along the minus strand of NC_053149.1, from coordinate 7,680,108 downwards.
GCAACCTAGACCTTGGCGAGAAGCATCACAATATACCACGAAATCCTTTCGGATATCCGGGAGAGTGAGGACTGGGGTAGTAGTGAGCTTAGACTTGAGATCCTGGAAACTGGCTTCGCATTTTCCTGACCATACGAACGGTACTCCATTCTTGAGTAACTCCGTCATTGGCTTGGCTATCTTGGAGAATTTTTTGATGAACCGGCGATAGTATCCGGCCAATCCCAGAAAACTCCTGATATCTGTGACATTCTTCGGTTGCTGCCATTCGGTCATGGCTTCGATCTTGGCGGGATCTACTGCAACACCTTCTGCTGTCAGAACATGGCCTAAGAATGCAACCTTCTCTAGCCAAAACTCGCACTTGCTGAACTTGGCGTATAGCTAGTTCTGCCTCAGCTTCTCGAGCACGATCCGCAGATGCTCTGCATGTTCTTCGGCGATTTCGGAGTAGATCAGGATGTCGTCGATGAAGACTATGACAAACTTATCCAACTCCTCCATAAACACCTTGTTCATCATATTCATGAAGTAGGCTGGTGCATTGGTCAAACCAAAGGATACGGCGGTGAATTCATACTGATCATATCTGGTCACAAAGGTTGTCTTCGGAATATCACCAGGACGTATCTTCATCTGATGGTAGCCGGATCTTAGGTCAATCTTGCCGAAGAACTTGGCTTTCTTGAGTTGATCCAACAAGTCATCAATCCTGGGCAATGGGTACTTATTCTTGATTGTTACCGCATTCAAGGAACGGTAATCAATGCACAATCTCATGGTTCCGTCCCTTTTCTTCACAAATAGAACAGGCGATCCCCACGAGGAAGCACTAGGTCGGATATACTCCTTATCTATCAACTCTTTCAACTGTCTCTTTAGTTCTACCAGTTCTTCCACCGACATACGATAGGGCCGTTTGGCGATCGGGGCTGTGCCTGGCACGAGGTCGATCGCAAACTCAATGTCCCTGTCACGCGGCAGTCCTGGCAACTCTTCCGGAAATACATCTGGGTACTCACATACTACCGGCACATCGAAGAGTGTCTTCTCTTCTGTACCGTCTAGATGGTACACTCTCGGTACATCGCGGGATTTCAGGGGTTCTACCTCTATCTTCTTCCCACTAGGGTGTTCTAAGATTACAAGTCGAGGTGAGCAAGAAATGACTCCCTTATGTTTGGTTAACCAATCCATTCCTAAGATTACATCTATCCCTTCTGACTTCAACACTGTCAGATCAGCCCTAAAAGGCATACCTTGGATCATAATCTTCACCCCACTGCACTCAAGGGTACACCTAAGGTCTCCAAGTGGGGAACTAGTTACTATAGGCCATCTTCTAGTGGTCATGGGGAGGGAGTGTTGCGTGGCAAACTTGGTAGAAATATAGGAGTTGGTTGCTCCGGAATCAAATAAAACCAAAGCTGTTGCACCATTAATTGGATACTTACCTGTGACCACTTCAGGCGCATCGCGAGCTTCCTCCTCAGTCATGTGGTTCAGATGCCCATGGTCGGCGGTGTGAGGCGTCTGCGTATGCCTGCCAGCAGGTGTTGGTGCACGAGCAGGCGTCTGTGTCTTCTTATCGGGACACTCGAAGGACTTGTGGCCCGGCTTGTGGCAGGCGAAGCAAACAACCGGAGCGGTACCAGTGTTGGCTCACTGACCCTGCTGGAAGCGGTTGTAGCCTTCTCCTCCTTGAGTTGGTCCCATGTTGTAGCTGGGCTGATTGTTGCTTCCTCCGAAGTTCTGGTTTGGAGGGTTGGAGCCAGAGCGGAAGTTGTTCCTGGACAGGGGCGGTGGTGCGTTCCTGGTCCTCTGGAAGGGGTGGTCGTGGATCTGCTGATCAGCCCACCTCTTCTTGGTGCATTGACAGTCCTCCCATCCGAGCCTCTCCCTTTCGATGGCGATGCACCGGTTCACCATGTGGCGGAGCGTAGGGAACTCGCACCCGGCCACTGTCTGGCGAATCCTGTAGTGCAACCCATGTTGGAACTAGAACTGCTTCTTTTCCTTAGTGTTGGTGTCATTGGGGGCATACCTCATCATCTTCGTGTAGTGTTGCTCGTATTCCTCCACCTTCATGGTACCCTGGGACATGGTACGGAACTCCTGGGCCTTCTGAATCAGAACTTGCCTCGGCATGTGTTGGTCGCGGAAGGCCTTAGCAAATTCCTCCCAAGAGATGTGAGCTGGATCTGCGTGCAGGTCGCAGTAGCTGTCCCACCAGGATTTGGCAGGACCCTCCAGCTGGTGTACTGCAAGGGCGACGCACTCCTCATCATTGCAGTTTGTGAGGTCGAGCTTAGTCTCGATGACCCTGAGCCAGTCATCGGCGTCCATCGGGTCGTCGGAGTGGCTGAACGTAGGAGCCTTCAGGCGGATGAAACGCTCGATCTTGTGGTGCAAACCCTCCTCCTGGTGTCCGGGGTGATGTCCCCCAAAATGGACTCCCTGCTCAGCGAGCTGGGTCAGGCGCTGCATCCACTAGGTCTGAGCAGCCATAACATCGGCGAGGTTAGGCAACAGTGGAGGTGGTGAAGGCACTTGCTGCTGTTGAGGGGCTCTTTGCTGCTGCTGGGGTGCAGCTTCCACCTCGATCTCCTCATCAACCTCTTCTTCTTCTTCCTCTTCGTCTTCTCCTCCTTCCACCTGCCCCACAGGATGTAGAGGGGCTTGGGCAGCTGGGGCTACGCCCCTGCCACGCCCCGCAGGTAGAACGAGCACGGGAGCACGTCCAAGCACTCAGTCAATCATGCATGCAGTACAAGAGACACTGGTGCTTATCCGAGGCTACCTCCTACCCCTTGGATAGCTCACCCAACACACGCTCTAAGGATACATTGTGAAAAACTCAAAAAGGGTGACTCTTATCGATTACATGACATCTCATGACAACTCTGCCGGTATTTGACCTTCGGCACAACATTACTCATGACTCTCACGCCGGAATGGGACATCGACGGCTACTACACTACAACTACCTTATTCTGACTCCACTACCCATACTCTACTCTGGGCGGGGATGCTTGCGGAACGGAAATACTCTCTTATACTTCTTGGGGTAGTCGGCGGGGAAGATCGGTCTAATGGTCTCCAGTCCCTGCAGAACCTCTAGGGTCTCAACTGCCGGTGGCAGGCTCTCGTACGAGAAGCGGTGCAGGTGTAGGTCAGTAGGAATCGGTTGGAAGTCCTCCCTGCAGATCTCTATATAACTCCTTCAAACGCGGGCAGCCCCGGCAGCCCGGACTCCCAGTCTCCTATCTTCCTCTACAAGCATCCCAACCCAGGTTTGGTGCGGGAACTCCCTCTCCCCGCACCTCAGCTGCTATCCGAGCAGAAAAGTAGACTAGAGGGAGGTAGAACAATATATGTGGATCTACCTACGATGTGAAGCCAGATCCAGAATTGTACATGACCGAGTACGCGGCTATACGTATAGTTTTCACCCTGCAGTAGTTGTACACCTATACCCACTCGCCCCGAATCCAGCCAGCAAACAACTCCAACTGTTTTCGAGGCACCAGTCCCGAAACTAACGGCTACGGCACCAATCTGCTCCCGGTTTGGGTTGTATCCTCTCACAAGAGGTCGCCCGGGACTGTGAAGCAATCTAGAATGGGATTACCAGGAATCCTGCCTATCGAAGGCTATAGGTCAGCCCTCTCCCTCTAACACTGATACTCTATCCTCCTACAGTCTTGATGCCACGCATAGCTAGCCCAGTCTAGGTCCACCCTCATAATGGATAAGTGGCATGCACGTTTGACATAGTTCCGTCTCTAGGGTCCACAAAGTCAAGTCCTTAATCAAGCCGACGCAAGCATCTTCGTCCAAACGGGCATCCCATCAACACGGTCTGCAGTCGGCACCCATTACAAGTATCGCCCTCCTAACTCCTCCATTGTTCCCGAAGGAATGGTCTCGCACCCGCCATAGGTGTCTGTCACCCATCACAGGTGCTCAGCAGGATCGTGCCCAACACACATATCCCCAGCTCCCAATCCGAAGATCGGGGAAAAGTCTGCTTGGCCCCGCTAAAATCCTAGTCACCAACTCCTATATGTGGTGGCAACTTCATGCAAGCAAGGACTATCATAACATGGATTCCCATACAAGTATCTCACTCATAGTAGCCAAAGCATTCATCAATTCAAGGTAAGTATAGGTAAGCAAGGAATACGGTAAATAAAGTGGCCATGCAAGCTCATCACATCTCACACAATGTAGTAGCGTAGCGTATCTAGCAAGCAATGCCTAATAGGTATTCAAAGTAAGGATGGGCGTGAACCTGGCGGTTCTTCGTAGTACTCCTGGAACTCGGGGTAGTACTGCTCTCTGGTCAGCTCCTCGGTGTCGGGTCCTATTCGTAAATACGGGGAAACATAATGACCAAAGTGCAAAGATGCACAAAACTCCTCCAAATAAAATCCAAATCCTGACAAAGCCTACTCTAACGAGTAGATCATGATTTTAGAAGAATTATGAAACTAGTTTCATAATTTTCGGAGCTACGGTTGATTTATTATGATTTTTCCAAGATTAAAAGCATTTTTGAAATTAATAAAAGAATTTAGGAAAACATAAAAGAATATCAGTGACACGTGGCAGCCTCTGGGCGTGCCACGTGGCATGTTGACGTCAGCATGACGTCATCCAGGGGGACGGCCGGCGTTGACGTCAGCATGGTCCATGCTGACGTCAGCGTTGACCGCTCAACATTGACCGGTCAACTGGTCAACAGACTTGTGGGCCCACGGGCCCACTGGTCAGCCTCTGGGTCTCACCGACAGGTGGGATCCGCGTGTCAGTGTCGTGAAAAGGAAAAAAAGGAAAAGGAAAATGTGTTAACGGGCCGAAAGAGACGCCGGGCTCCTCCTCTTCTTGGGCTTCTTGGTCCAGATCCGGCCGATCTCCCTTCTTTTCTTTTTCTTCTTTTCTCCTCTACGGCTGACGGCTCCGGCCCACTTGTCGGTGACTCCTGGATCCCGTGCGGCACCTTCTTGATCCGGTGCGAACTCCAGTGCGCGTGTGTGTGTGTTGCCAGCGCATAAGGCGCTCGTCTAGGCTTGCCATGCCGCGAACGCGACGTCGCGGCGCGGGCGTGGTCACCATGGCACAACAGCAAGGCGGCGGCGACGGTTCTTGGTGCCAAGGCGGGCAAAGGCCAGTCCTTGGGCGTCGGCACACACGCGCGGGCACTGGATTGGCCAAAGGCGCGGCCTTTGGCCAGCGCGTGGGCACGCTCGTCGGCAAGGCCATGGCGAGGCCATGGCGCACTAGCGGCGGCACGGCTCACCACTGCAAAGCAGCGGCGGCGATGCGCAGGCGGCAAGAGGGCAAAGGCACCTCCTTGGTGGTCCGGGCTTGGGAAAACACACGCGCGCGGGCACCTGGGAGCACACGATGGGAAGGTAAGGAGCCAGTGAGGGTTGAAGTATCCGCAGCATCTACAGCAACCGAAGTCATGACCATGGAAGCCGGCATAGAGGTGGCTGCAGCCAGGACTACAACAATAGTTGGCGAGTCAGGATCAAGTTCAGGGAAGACAGCAGTAGGGACCTCCGGCGATGCGGGAGGTATGGCATCAGAGGTGGCCATCTACAGTGTAGGAGCAGAGGTCAACTCAACAAAGCTGGAGGCCACCCTCGTTGGAGAAGCGTTTACATCGGGGCAATGCAGTTTGGGGTCGGTGTGGTCGCCAGCACAAGAGATGCACCCCTTTCAGGAGTCATGCTGAGCATGGGGTGCGCGTCCATGAAGGCAGGGGTGGACGCCGGCAATGGTGGTGCATCCAAGGCAGTCATGAAGCAGCGCTTGGGGATCTCGATGACCTTGTCGGAGGTGGTCGCAGGCACCGAAGGTGCGACCATGGAGGCCATAGAGCATGACACAGCGGGTGCCGCCTCGACAGAGCTGGTCACCGGTTCCATTAGTGTGTGTGTGGTCGCAACGACGGTGGTAGTTGGTGCAACTTCATTGTTTGCCTTGGGCGTGCCTGTTGAAGCAGATGTCCACACAGCTTCAAGCATAGGAGACCATGCGCAGGCCTCTTCGGGAAAAAGGCCGTCTCCATGAGCGTCTTGTACCGGGGCGGCAGCCTCCAGCTCGACCTTGTTCAGCGAGAGGACTACAGAGGGCACCTCGATCTTCATCGTTGGGCCATTGTGTCTTGCTGGGCCAGTTGTTGCTGCATTGTCTGAGCCCATCGTGGAGGCCATAGCGATGGGCCCACCTATACAATGATGGCCATCTTCTTCAACAATAGGCCGCGTTAATGCTGCATGAACCCCAGGCGTGGCGGATGGCTTGATGGACAAATCATCAACGCCTCCAACCAACGGGATTGCCGAATCTCGAGGGGCTACTCCCCCATCGCCCGAGGGCAGATCAATGATGAGGGCTGCCAAGTGATCAATGACCTCCTCGATAGTTGGCGGGTTGCATGGGGAACCCGCTGCGGTCGCCGCCTTGTTGGCCGGCCGGAGGAGAGGCGCCCAGAGATCGAGAGTCACGTCGTCGGCGACGACCACCACCATGGCTGGTCGAAGGAGGAGCCGGGGTTGCACCAACACCTGCAGACCACCCAGCATCCAGCACCATAGTGATTTGAACTTCATAGGACAGAGCCCACTTCAGTGGAGGAGCTTCATCAACCGGTGCAGGTGGCTCCACCACGACAAGATCCATGGCAGCTAGAATCTCTTCTGGATGAGAACACCAGGCGGAGAGCTAGAACATAGAGTAGTCCCGGTGATCCACCATGTCAGGGTGCAGTGCACGTACCCAACACCATTCGTCCAAGAGGTGTTCCACCGTATCAAGCTCCCAGACATGCGCCAGGATTCCACGAACCTCAACGACGACGGTAGGGTGACACTTGTAGAATTCTTGAACCGAGACCACCGTCGGCAATGCAGTGTGATCTGAGATATCTGGATTGGTTTCTCTTCGTTGTAGACATGGACAACATCATCTTCATTAGAAAGAAACAACAGGACCTCGTTAGGGCTCAAGTGATGTGTTGGGTATTTTAACGATGCGAATTAATCCGCAAGCGCACAGATACCGTCGTAGCTTTCACCTGTGAGTATTCAAGGGTATCATATCCACAGGGAACGTGTGTGCACTAACTTCTAACTCAGCCGGTCCAAGGACACACCAAGGATAGGTGGCCAGACTGGTGAGGATTCCTGCGGTAGAACTAAGAATGAGTTAAAGGTCGATCTCTCGGGTAAGAATACTCGCTTCGGGCACCGGCTTACCCCTGAAATGGTTAGGAGACTCCAGCCAACAGCTCTACGCTATATCCGAACGTGGAGGACTACTAAGGACCAACAGGGCTGTCACCACCTGCGGCCTACCTCACAGACCGTGGGATATAAGGTAAACAAAAGTAATCCTTAGCCTAGACACCATGTCTACACTACTGATTACTATCGTAGCCTGACTACTTCAGAATTCCCGTAGCAACCTACGACACTCTGTATAAATACAGAGCGATGAACCCGCGAGTAAGAGAACTGATCTCACTCAAACAAAAGTACTATGCAAGACAAGAATCACAAATACTAACTTACTCATACTGAAGGAAGCTAGTATCCATAGAGATACAAGTTGGAGAAGAGCGCCGACAGGCTGGCGCCCCTCCGAACTACTCCTCACCCTCCTGCTACTCTAAGCACTAGCCTAGGTAGCGCCTCGCCTTTGCAACGGAGCACAAGTTCTACATGATGGTGGTGTGTTGAATTGGGGGCTCTCCTCCTCCTTATATAGCCCTCCAAGAGTGGATCCTTGGGTGAACTTTCGAGGTGGTACCATCTGGAGCCGGCGTAGGGGACGTGGTGAGAGTTTGCAGGAGAAAGATAGGCCTGATTGGGCCCAGTAGGGGGTCGGGTGACCCAAGGGTTCGGCCAACCCCTTTCTGAGTCCGTCAGGCCTCATCTTCGGCCTGTGGACTCCCTGTGGGCTCCCTATGTTGGCTTGTGGGTGTCCCCCAAAAGTTAAGTGGGTTAAGCTTATCATTTGGCCTTCGGATCCTTGTGTCTGCTTCTGGTTTTGTCGAAAGTGTGTTTTCTCTTGGGCTTGAGCTGATTTACTTCTGGATGTGGGCTCTCTAATTCTCGTGTAGCATGCTCTGAATTGCACGGTTGGCTTCATTTGAGCATGGTTTCCCTCCATATGCAGACACGGTCTCCTTAAAACGGTCATTCACCAAAACTTGTGGAAATGATTAGTATTAAACTCCTATATCTAGTTTGGTGTTTGTTTTGGCATTGTTCTTTGCCAGAGTTGACGGTCAGATATGACACTTAAGGACCGTCAACATGATGCATCATCAATGAGCTGGCCACGAGATCATAGCGGTGAGCAAACTCAGCCACCAGACCGTCAACCAAAACAGCCGTGGGATCGCCAACCACCGGCAACGACAGAGCGCAGCGAAGCTCATCCTCAGCCCTAGCAATCCTTTCCAAATGATCGATGATTTGCCTAGGCCGAGGGACGGCGTTGGCGCAGACCACTCTGGCAGAATTAGCAGCCGGAGCCGTCATAGGGGAATGGTCAGAGCTGGCCGCTGGCGGGTGACCATCCTTAACGTGCCCTATAGCGTGCCACCGCCTGACACGTCAGCAACGACGACACTAGCAGTCAGCATCCTGAGTTCCGTCTTCACCGCCAGAGCAGACAACAGCCAGTGGAGAACCACTATCCAAAACCCCACCAGCAAGGGGAGGAGTCAAAGCAGCACCACCTCCGACCCCATCACCCCCGCTGGCAGCAGAATGACCAACATCCTTGCATCGCTAGATAGCAGTCCGTGGCCGGTCCATCGCCGGAGGACGAGAAGTTGCTGTAGGGCGAGCGACCATGCCTGAGATGGGGTACCATAGGGCCCGATGGCCCAGTCGCCGGCACTTGAAACACCGAGTCAGGTTGTTGTAGGCGGCCGCACGGTGGTCCAGCGAGAAGCAGTTGAAGCACCGCCCATGGAAGTCAGCAGGAACCCGACAACGAGGTCCATGCTCTGTTAGTAGTCGAGCCTTGCGGGAACGGCGGCTTTCCGCCTTCAACCAGACCTCAGCGTCCAGACCATGCTTCAGCAGTGGCGGACGGGCGACTGGGTGTAGCAGCATCCTTGGAGTGGTGTTGTGAGGTGAACTCACCGGCGGGCCAGATGAAGAGCCCGCAGGTGCTGCAGGGATCGCCGCCAGGAGCACCTCCTTAAAGGATAAGGGTATGGCACCGCCACCAGACTTCCCAGATGGTGGAGTGTCCTGACACCAATGCTGGGCCTTGCAGCCCATAGTGGCCGAGGGACCTCGACGATAGTAGAGGAGAGGGAGAGGTGGCCGCCGGGCTCAGGATTGGGTGTGGTGTCGAGGGGGTTGATGGGGGGGGGGGAGGATGGGGGAGATGAAAGAGTTGCCATGTTTCAGTAATCTTTCTATTGTTCTGACAGAAATACAATGTTCTTAGAAATGAGCCACACTGTCTTCTTGAAGGACGAGATTGTCAAGGGGAGCATGGTAGCACGAGAAATTGATCTTGAGGAGAGGTGGTTATATGTACCTACTGCGATGATTTAGGAACCTTTTTTCTTGATGCCTGTTGCTGCTGCATATGGACAACACTTGTTGTTAGTTCTCCTATGGCAACGATGAATGAAGATGAGGAACCTATTGCACAGGATCCTATAGAACCCGTTGTCACACATGAGGAAGAGCAACAAAAGCCTATGTAGAAGAAGTGCCAATCAACGAGGTCCCTAGAAGGTCTCAGAGAGCAAGAAAATCAGCCATCCCTAATGACTACGAAGTCTATGTTAGTAAAGAGATTCAAATGGAGGGTGATCCCGCCTCATCTGAAGAAGCCATGAGAAGCGCTCAGTCATCAAATTGGCTTGAAGCCACGCAAGATTCGATGCGATTAATCAATACCAACGATGTTTGGGACTTAGAAGAAATTTCTATAAATGCACTTGCATTGTCAGCCATGGCATAGATTTTGTGATGTTTTTGGGCTTGATACTGACAAAAAGTGAGCGTCACAAATTAGTGGCACAGTAAGAATCGTCACAAAATTTGTGACAAAAAAAACACGTTTTCCTCACAAAATACATTTTATGACCCACATTAAGCGACGATTGCATTTTGTCACCCGAATGTCACAAATTGCAAAACATAACGAAAATAACCATTTCTGTGACATAAATAGAACGTCACCTAATGTCAAATCTCTTTTAGTGATGGGTCTAAAAAAATGTGACACTTAAGGGAATGTAGAAAGATATAAAGCCTGACTTTTGGTGATTAAAGGCTTCACACAAAGAGAATGAATAGATTATAATGAAATATTTTCTCCAGTCTCATGTAAGGATTCTTTTAGAATTATAATGGCATTAGTGGCACACTATAATTTAGAGTTACATCAGATGGATGCAATGATAGCATTTGTCAACAGGGATTTGTATGAAAAATGTTTACATGGCACAACCTAAAAGTTTGATCGTGGAATGAAAAGACCGTATCGGATGCCGCCTGAAGAAATCCATTTATAGATTAAAACAAGGCTCAAGACAATGGTATTTAAAGTTTGATGAAACAATAAGGAAGTTTAGGTTTAAAAAGAATAAGGAGGACAATTGCATTTATGTAAGAATATGCAAGAATAGGAAATTCATTTTTCCTAATCATGTATGTGGATGACATCTTACTCGCTAATAGTGATGTTAATATGCTATTGGAGACGAAGAAAGTTCTTGTCCTCAAATTTTGATATGAAAAATCTCGGTGAAGCTTCATTTATCTTAGAAATTAAAATTCACCGAGATAGAAGAAAGGGGTTTTTAGGATTATCGCAAAAAGCATACTTAGAAAAGATTCTAAAAAAATATAGTATGCATGCGAGTAAGCCTACACCTGCTCCCATAGGTAAGATAGCGATAGTTTTGCAAAATTCCTATTTCGTAGGAACCCGTATGAGATCGATCAAATGAAAGCAATTCCAGTGCTTCAACCTTCGAAAGCTTACAATATGCTCAAGTATGTACACACCCTGACTTAGCTTATATTATTGGGATACTTGGTAGATATCAGATAAATCCTGGGATATAACACTAGAGAATGGTAAAAAGGCCTCATTCTAACGTATAGAAGATTTGATTCAGATTCAGATTTTGCGGGAGTGTAGACGATAGAAAGTCCACGTTAGGTTACATCTTCACTCTCGCAAGTGGGGCCATATCCTAGAAAAGCTCCAAGCAAACCTATATGTGCAAACCTTTTGTAAGCGGATCTGCAATCATTTTCTTTGTGCTTACATGCTCGAGACTAATAGTATAATCCTGAATTTTTTTTCACAATATAAAACTTTATGTCAATGTGTTTAGCAGCACCACTTGACTTATTGTTGCGAGCATAGAATACTACTGGCTCATTGTGGCAATACATCTTGAGTGGCCTTTCAATGCTGTTGACCATGTAAGCATGTAAGCACAAAGGAAATGCTTGCAGATCCGCTTACAAAAGGCTTGCAGTCTTCTAAGTCCTAACACAAACATTTAGCCAAGCCCCAGAATACTCGTGTAAAAGAGGAACTACAATTATAAGGCATCCTCTTCAATTCACTATGCAGTGAGTGCAAGAAGCCTCGAGAGTCATAAAAAAAGATCACTGAGTGCAAAAAGCCTCAAGTACAAGGCATACTCATACGCGTGAGAAACTATTATAAAGTTATGTAATCTGGTACATGAGTTACCACGTCATATAAATGCTGAAGTAGAGGAGAGATAAGAGAAAAGAAGCGAGCTATATCCAACTGAAACACTGGTTATAAGATATTATATGAGAGGACGAAGTGGACCATCTATTAATGAAATAGTCCATATTAATATATATATTTATTATACGAGTGGGCTGTTAATATGTTATATGAGCTGTAATTAATATGGCACTTGTATAAAATTAGTTCGGATGAGTCTTCTTAGAATTCAGCGCCGCGTGCTTGACCTGGCATTATTGCGAGTTTTAGAACAAGAAATGGGCTGGCAAATCCCATGCTGAGTATGTGCGAGAAAAGAGGAACGCCGCGTGGAAAATGGTACTCAGTCTGGGAGACTCAGAGACAGACGTCCTCCCTGATGAGCACTTCAATTTGACAGCGACACGTACGACGCGCAACGCAGCAGACCATATGGGATTCGCAGTATACATAGCAGCATCAGCGATGTGCTCGGTCTAACCAACAAACCGTCCAACATGGCAATGCGCTCTGTCTCGTTGAGCTCGCTGCTGCTGCTGCTTTTGTCCGCCACCATCTCCTCGGCACCGGCGGCCGGAAAAGCCGGCGACCAAGCGGCGCTGCTTGCCTTCAAAGCCGCGGCAACTAGTGGCGGCTACGGCGACGCGCTCGCTTCCTGGTACACGAATACTGCCAAAAACAACAAAACGATGCAGATAAAGTCTCTTAAAATAGCTCTGATAGCAATTGGCGCACTGTTATTTTTAGCTTTCATTAGCGCTTATGCACTCAACCGCTTGATCTACAAGAAGCTTAGAGGAAGGAAGAAGAGCCCAATTCTACCACCAAAAAGTAGGGAATACTATGAACGAGTCTCTTATCGTTCATTAGCAAATGGGACCAATGGATTTTCAGAAGGCAATTTGCTTGGTAAAGGAAGCTTTGGGGCAGTGTATAAATGCACTTTCCAATATAACAAAACTATTGTTGCTGTGAAGGTTTTTAACCTTGAACAATCGGGATCTACAAGAAGTTTTATGGCTGAATGTAAAGCATTGAGAAGGGTGCGTCACCGTTGTCTCCTAAAGATCATCACATGTTGCTCAAGCATCGATAGCCGAGGTCAAGAGTTCAAGGCATTGGTTTTTGAGTTCATGCCCAATGGTAGCTTAAATGAGTGGCTTCATCCAAAAACTGATACACCTACACTAAGATATACTATGAGTTTAGACCAAAGGCTAGATATTGCTATTGACATCATGGATGCGCTGGACCTATGTTTTTAAAGCGGTAAGGCGAGGCGAGCTGGCGATCCACCACTGCCTTATCGCCTAGGCGACGCTTAGGCGGGCTAAGGTGAGACCTTAAGCAAGGCGAGCCGCCACCGCCTTGTCGCCTAGGCGACGCCTTGAAAACAGAGCTCTGGACTATCTTCATAACCACTGTCAACCATCAATCGTTCATTGCGATCTCAAGCCAAGCAACATCCTTCTCACAAAGGACATGAGAGCCCGAGTTGGAGACTTTGGCATATCAAAAATCCTTCTAGAAAATGCAAAAAACCCAGCAAAATCCTGTAGCACAATTGGAATTAGAGGTTCCATTAGTTATGTTGCTCCAGGTAACCAGTGCTGTTTTGTGTTCGTATTTTATTCATAATTCATAGTTCTTGTATAACCATTACATGCTGATCAATCTTTTCTTTTGCACAATCATAGAGTATGGTGAAGGTGCTTCCATCTCAGTTCTTGGTGATGTCTATAGCCTTGGCATATTATTGCTTGAGATGTTTACAGTGAAAGGATCGTGGCCCAAAAAGGGGAGGGTTGAATTGAGACTTTTTCAAATTTCTATCTAGTCCTTAACCTAGACTAGTATTGCCCAATCTACAAATTTGAAACCTAGTCACTAGAGCATGCTAGCAAAAGGTCCTTAGGTAGGTAAACACACTATCATGATCATTTTGTCTAAAAGGTTTCACACTAGCAAGATCAAAACCTAAGCAATAGTTCACACTACCATGCAAGTTGTCCTAGTCAAACTACAAGCAATCAAAAGCAAGAATAACAATAAAAGGATTTAATTGCTTGAAATAAAAGTAAGGGACACGAGACAACCGGATTTTTTCCCGTGGTATCAAGGAGTTGACGCTCCCCCCTAATCCACGTTGGAGCACCCACACAAGGGTATAGCTCCCTTGCTTCACCAAGGAGCAAGTGATCACTAAGAATGCTCCTTCTCCATCTCCGGAACGGCGAGCTTCACACCGTGTACAATCTTCTTGTCTTGGGGCTCCCACAAACTCCAAGAACTCACTGAGAACCTCCTGATCACCAAGACCGGCTAGGTGCCGTCAAACACCAAGAGTAACAAGCTCCTAAGCCTTCACTTGACCAGCACTCAGTTGGCCCTAGTTCAAGCACACTTGCTACACTTGCAAAGGATGAATTCTTCAAGGTTGAAGCACAAACAATGTACTAGATCTTCTCTCTTTTGCTCAAAGCACTTTCTCTTCTTCTCAAGGGTGGTCTCAAGTATTCAGGGTGTCAAAGGCGCTGCAAATGATCCAGGGGGTGCCCTTATATAGGGTGGAGAGGGTCACATAGCCGTTGGAAGTCCACTGCAGAAAAACCGTGACCACCGGAAGAACCGATGGGTTAGATAGTGTATGCATCGGTTCAACCGGTCTCTCTGTGTCCAATTAGTAGCCGTTGGGGTTTCTGACACAGTATCCAAGCTTACGTCATTGCACCGGTGCATGCTCCGTAGAGGCATCGGTTCAACCGGTGCTGAAGAGGTTCACTGATCAACTCAAACAAGCTCTCTGGAACATAGTACATCCAATGCACCGGTGGTTGATTCTGAAGTGTCGGTTCAACCGGTGCTGAAAAGAAGTTGAGGTCCACTAAAACATGCTCTCTGGAACATAGTACATCTAATGCACCGGTGCTTTTCTTGGAATCATCGGTTCAACCGGTGCTATAGAGATTGTTGATTTGATTTCTGCTTGCATCCAGAGAGATAGACCGACAGGGGCGTTGGAACTTCCGCCAAGCATCGGATGCACCGATGCTAAGGCATCGGTTAAACCGGTGCTGCTGTTTTTCTTTGTTTTCAACTGAATTGACTTGGATTTGAATGTAACTTCGATTGTTTCTTCTTTCAAGTGTTGAGTTAACTTCTATTGATCATGTTGGGCTGTTTTTGAGCGAGTGTGCAAGATTTCTAAGGCCAACTCAATTTTGGTCAAGCTACTAACTCATGAACCCCTCTTAATAGTACGGTTAAGAACTAAAAACTATAAACCCTAGCTAAATCAAGTGTCCTTCATCTCCTTGTGACACTTGAGACTAGAACGGTCCTTAATCTTTAAAATTGAGTCCTTGGCACACATGGTTGTTCCGAATTGAGGAGTCTCCTTTCACATTTCATATGAGACTAAACTAATCATTAATTTTTCCTTCAAAACACACGTTAGTCGCATACGGTTGTCATTAATCACCGAAACTTACCATAAGCATCTATCGGCCTAGATGCACTTCATACAGGAAGGAGCCCAATAGATGATATGTTTAAATGTTCATTAGATTTGCACAAGTTTTCAGAGGACGCTCTTCCAGGGAGAATCTGGGAAATAGCTGATACAACAATGTGGATGCATATAGATGCTTATGACAGCACTACAAGAAGTGGGATTCGGAATTGCTTGGAGTCCGTTGTTGCTCTTGGGATATCTTGTTCAAAGAAACAACGTAGACAGAGGACATCAATACATGATGCAGCCATTAAGATGCATGGTATCAGAGATTCATACCTCAATTTTGCCAGGTCCCTTGTGGTGGAGCATGGAGCAACAACTCTGCCATGATTTGCAACAATACTTATGTCTATTATTCTATCCTTAACAAATCGAGATAAAAATCGCAAGATGCTTGCAGGTGGTCATTTGAAATAATGGATCGACTCTATTATTCTATCCTTAACAATATTTGTCTTTTAGGTTTATGCAAGCCATTTGGATTGTCTGAGAGTTTAGTTTGCTAGGCCCTCAGCTCATTGCAAACAGAGAGTCCCTTCGTTCACACACGTCCCACCCAAAACTTAATAAGAATAGCATTCGCCTTCTCAATCCCATATTAGAACCAATTTCACCCTATTGTGACAAACATCTTCTAGGACCATCCGACAATGTTCAGCTCTGTTATATATCCTCGAGGAGAGATAATGTTCCCTGTGTGCGGGATCACATTACTAATGGGGGTATTGGAACTTGTAACAAAAATGTCATCAGTCGATTTCCTTTAGTCGTGAACATTATAATTTTGTTGAAGCTTCCTGTAACATGATTAGTTGTTGAACTTGATATCTTCTATCCTGTATGTATAAGACTAGGCTGAGCTGGAGATTGTTTTCAATTTGTTTCTCATTCTCAAATTCGACTAACCAAATACTGGTGGATAATTAAGCTAACAAAATTACATGGGATAGGGCTAGCCATAGCTCACTGGGTGGGAATGGTTTGACTCGTATGCCTTCGTCAGCAATTTTGGCTCAACCCTCAATCATTAACTCTAAACAATCTTACGCTAACACGCTACCTACTCCACTAGTTTGATTCCTAAAGGCTGTCCGCCCCTAAAACATTGTCAATCTATATATAGTGATTGGGTTTGTCTATAATAATTTGGACAGGAGAAACAAAAAGAAGAGGACAGTAAAAAAAAGAGAGAGTGATACAAAATTACAAATATCAGACTTGAAGTCGGAGGTCAAAAGGTGAGTCTGCATCTGTGGGGCCAAAAAAGAACAGCTACAACCGGAAAATGTGGAATGCCGGCGTGTGGAAAATGGCAGCGGACACTGTGTCCATGTCAAGAGTAAACGCTACTATGCAGTAGCCACTATAATATTTTGCAAGCAAATGTGTACATGTCACGATGGTGCATCAAGGCTAGTATATATAATAGCATCAGCAGGCAGAATTGACTTACCAGGGAGGTACCCAAACACCAATCACTGACCTTCGATAGTCCTCGCATACCAAAGCAAACAACGACCATACCGGCAATGCGCTCAATGGGCTTCCTGATGGTGATGCTGTTGCTATCAACCTTCCTGTCCATCTCAACGCTCCCCGCTGCATCAGCAAATGACGAGGCCGCGGCGATCGGCAGCAGTGGGTACGGCGACCAGCTTGCTTCATGGAACGGGAGCAGCGCCGGTGGCTACTGCAGCTAGGAGGGGGTGAGGTGCCACGGCAGGCATGGATTCAGATAGAACAAATTTTAAGGATTTGGTAGAATTAATGGTAGAGAAATATCCTCCAGAGTATATGGAAGTTGCTCATATCCTTTTTCATGTATGACTTAAACCAATCTAAGGTATTATCGTCCTTTTGATTTGAAATCATTGTGTATGTGCGCACTTCAATTTCAATTTTGAATTTATATGCAATTTAAATGGTCACTGCGATGGTATGTGAAAATATATAAATGAAAATCTGAAATCAGTTTTGTTCCAATGTACTGTGCGCTACTGTGGTGCTCCATTTACCCACATGGGTAAAAGGGTCATTTCACGTTTGTTTTAACACCATTACCATGCCAATCTAATGGAAGTGCCATATACCAAAACCAATTTCATTTTGAGGTCATATATCAAAGTTCGAACGAAAGAGGGCCAAGAATCTAAACCCAACTTTTTGGAGGGCCAAGAAACCAATTTACTCTTACATAATAGCGTTGCCTTTTTCCCCCCCTGAGATACTGGATAAATCCGGCTTCAACCCTGCTAATCAGTTCACAAATAATCGCATTGCATTGCTTCTGGATGGAGTGGAGAAAGACCATAATAAAGTGGTGGTATTGACTAGACTAACCAGTGTCTGCGTGCGCGGACTGCAAAAGATGGACCAAAGAGCTTTGCGTGTTTTGACCGTGTTTGATACGTAGGAAGACCTTGTTTGATTCTGATGGAACAAGCCATCATTGAAACCAGAAAAACGACCACGCCCAAACTTCACCAAACTACATATTGTGTGCAACGTGCAGTCGTGAGCCGTGACTCCACTGTGCGTCTGTGCCATGTGGATCTTCCCTCGATCAATGTCTAGCCATGTCACGAGAGCCCCATCTCCACAACACAAAGGCGATGTGCACGTAGGGGTGATAAAGGACCTTAAAAATTAAGGTTTGAGTTAATTTTTTATTGCAGAATATTTTTAATATATTTGATACTAAATTGTCAATTACTATATTCTTATTTATTAAATTTATTTTGAAACTATATTCTCTCAACATAAATATCTTTACTATAAAATATAGAATTATTATTTACTAGACTTTATATACATATAAAATTCTTATTTAATATATACAGACTCAGGCCCGGTGTGGAGGCGGACAGCCCACACCTGTCACCTGATGATGCCGTATAGAACCGTTCAAACTCGTATATATACAAATAGAAAAAATACAGTAGTTCACAGATCCACTATCAAAATCAACTTTCAAGTATATATACCATTATGTTTCTTACAACGCGATCTCTAAACTAGATCGCTCTTGATTATATTTAGATGATATTTTTCTGAAATATTTGTTTTAGAACATTTTATTATACTGTTGGGACATTTTGTTTTGTTATCTACTTTAACACCCTCTATTTTGGATGGAACATTTTGATTTCTTTATTAAGCACAATTTTATGCTCGGAACAGTTTATTTTGTTCAAGAACAATTTATATTTTATTAACGATATATGACAAGTCCATTTTCAAGTTTAAGAAAAGGTTCGCGTAGTTTACAGTAGAAGTGCCAGTGTTTGAGCTGCTGAGCCCGTCCATGTTCCAGGAAAAAGTGAAAATGTCATCGGTCGTCCACTCTTCTACTAGTACTTTGCACGCGCCTTGGCGCGCCTTTACTTTTTTCAAGATATGTAAACATAGAAAGCACATATTTATATTAGAATATTGAATGTACAAAGATATTATTTATTTTTTGTAATAGCCACCTAAATACATAGGTACATGTATGCACAATGGTGCTAAAGCTAACATCTCTGTTTTTTCCCTAGAAATTTAAATGCAGAACAACATAAAGTTACAAAGATGATATGCGTAAACATTTTATTGCAAACTGACAAATTGGATTCCGAAGTTCTTGGAGTCTCTAAGTGCTTCCATAAAACATTTCTTGCACATGGTTTCCTGCAGGACATTTAAATTTTAAAATACAAGATATCTATTTTGTTGTGCTTCTGAAATAGATAATAGAATAAGATTGATGCTTACCTGTATTAAGGTTGTATTCATTAGTGCTCTAGGAAGTCACATGATTTTCTCTCTTTTTTTGGCAATGAAGACTGGGAGCACATCCTTCCTTGAATTGAATTGAAAGCAGCATGCTTTTTTTGTAGAAGTTCTTTGGTAGCATTTGAATTTAGAAACTTCTTGGCAGCATTCCAAGCTTTATAAACCACTTCAGCACAATACAGTGCATATGGCCTTAATAGCTGCAGTAGAAAAGAGTTTTGGGCTCTGAAACTTAGAACCTCTCAAGCTCGGCGGACATAGCCTAAGTACAATGGTCCATACTGTTGTGGGTGAGATAAGAGATGCTAATAATCTGTATGAGATATTACACAGAAGTCGTTCCATTTTCTTTCTAAATGGTATTTTCTGGGTAGATAATAATGACCCTAGATATATTGCCATGGAATAGTTGAGGGTGAATAGGTATGAGAGGGAAGGTGGGTTGATATATAGTTGTTTAGGCGTTTTGAAAATGGGTACCATATAAGGGCTGCAAATGTGAGGATTGATTGCTATGATTAAACGAATGTAATCTTTTCATATTTTTTTTTAATTGTGATTGCAGCTATTTTGGAACACAAATATCTGAAAGTACGCTAGGGGAAAATACAAAAAACAATACAAATTTAGAAATACTATTATTTTAGAGATTTACAATTAACATTTGTGATTGTATATGATAAAGAATTTTGAATTTACGGTAAGATCGAAACATATTTTGCTGGTGGCTATATTGTCAGTTCAGACAATAAATAGTACTTTAACATGGGGAAGAATACAAAACTTTTATAGGAAAGCAGAGGGTAAGTAAGCAACAGGGATAACTTGACATACCGATCCATTGTTGTCCAAGTGAAGGAAACCACGATGGTCATGGTCATTTGTGAACTTGTACAGAGACCCAAAGGCTAGCAAGAGAATTCGTATGAGCCATATGAACTAGAAACACAGTTTGAGCTTCAATTTGTTTTATGAAGGTCTGCATCCTGCAAGGAAGAAAGGAGCAGATTTCCCAACAACAAACATAGCAACATCAAGACATTAGTATTATAGATGAAAATATCTGAGTTTATAAGCAGCATCAAGGCAAAGAGATGACAGATCTGAAAATCAGTACTCCACCAGCTCATAACACTATAGATTTCCACGGCATAAATAGTTTCCTCAATGAAAAATTGTGATACAGAAGGGTTTGGTTCAGCAGGCTGAGTCCAGGAAAAACACGTCTATGACGCAACATGCAGAAATCAAAAGCATTGCTGAATCTTTGTGGGCCTGAAACAATTAATGGACCTACAACTGTAGTTTTCTGTTTTAATAAAAGTAGCCATGATTGTAGTCTGCTAGTGGCTACTGCTTTTAAATGAGGAACTGAAGACATATAAAAAGAGTAAGACTACCTTCATAGTTGCCATACACTGAATCTTCGGACAGTAAAAGGAGTGTGTCCAGACCAACAGTAAAAGGAATGTGTCCAGACCAATAAAACTACACCTTTAAGTTTCAAGAATAATTTAGCAGCCAAAAATAGATATAAGGTGTCAAACAAAGTGATATTTCTTTCAATTTGTGGGCTGGAGAATCCTAATGACAATGTAAAAAAAAAGGTTTTCATACTTCCACTACAAACGTACCTGGAACAATGAAGCCCAGCAGCCAAATGACCAGCAAAGCCCATAGCGATTGTAGTCTCAACCATACCGCTAATCATCAAAGCAACATTGGCTTTTCTTGCAACATCAATTATTTCAAGGGTTCCGATAACCCCTAATTTGGCGAGCTTGATGTTAATCATATGAGCTAGATTCCCATGTATTATTTTCTGAGCATCAAGTAAATTCCGACAACTTTCATCAGCAGCGCCAGCGACTTTGTATTTCTCCATGGCAAAAATACTAACATCACGGAGACCATCCCAATCATCTCTGTGAACTGGTTGCTCAAAGAGTACATGGGTCACACCCATTTCTGAAACCAGTGATGGAATAAAAACAAAATAAGTTTGGAGAAATACTGGGACAAAGTTGGAATACCCAGATAATGGACAGCTAATAAATTCAAAATATTGAGGAATGATCAAAAGGCGAATTCATATAGTAGCACAGAGTTTGCAGGAGTACAAACTGTTTAGTCTATCGAGAACTTCAATTGCTTAATCAGCTGTATATCTCTCATTTGCATCCAAGATAAATGAGCAGTCTGGATGGACGACCCGTATAGCCTTCAGAACTTGTATATCCGACTTCAAGTTTTTCCCAACCTTGAGCTTTAGCGTTTGAAACCCTTGCACTCAATATTTTGCAGCCAATTGAGCAGCTTCATTTGGGGCCACAATTGGAATCTAGGTTGGGAAATATGGAATATCAACTTTGGTGAAAGTATTCATAAATTTTGTTGATACAAGCAGAGTATGATGGGATGACCATATACTGTTATGTCTGTAGTTATAGTATCTGATGCCCCTCCAAATAATCTCCACAGAGGGATGCGAATGCTGTTAGGAACACATCAATCAGTGCCATCTCCACTCCTGCTCTAGTCTAAATTGGGAAACATACAATCAAATACAGAGATCTTGCATGAGAAGTAAAAAACAGCAACCAAACACTTGAGTAGCCATTGAAAATATCAGAAACATATGGTAATCCATGTCTGTTTTGTCCCTCACCGGTCAATTTTATATATATGTAAACGGGGCACTTCCACATGCGCTAAACAAAATAATTAATTTTTTTGGCACAGAGATGACCTTTATGCTTAGGGTAGTGTTTTAATTGATAAAAAATTGTTTGGTTTAGTGGCTTGTATTCTAAACGAACTTTTCTAAGTTTGTAAGTAATCAACATTTTGCAGGTCAAATGGGTATTCAAGGACAATTGTACCAGGCAGTCACCATCCAGAGCAAATATTAGCGGCTATAACCAATCTTAGTTTTAGGCTACGCATCTGAAGAAACATGGGTACTGGCTGCAGAAATTGGTGATAAAGCACATTACTTCTGTAATTCAGCGCCTAAAGGACAATTCCCATCCACATGGAAGTCTATACTTCAAACAGCAGTCACCCCATCGATATCGGGAATTCAGGATCAACACATTTGAAAAATTCAGATTTCGACAGCATCGTAGACCTATCAATGTGAGACACGTTTGTATCTGACGATGAAACACTTGTCTACCCACAAGATAACTATGTGACAGATTATTCACCTTCCCTACGAGGGAGAGGGGGATAAGGAACGTCGGCACGGTGGACGCCAATCCAAGAATTAGGTACTCCAGCTACGTGAACCTCTGCCCATGGCACACGAAGCCAAGAACGGCTTAGATAATTTAATAATTTATTCGCTCACCTGCACTCCACTCCAAGAACACGACATCCCAATCTCCTGGCCACATCCGAGTCCCAGCCTCAGGTCAACCAGGAGGATTACCATGTAGAGTGAAAGGATTTTGATAACGCGATGTCGTAGCCTAGAGGGGGTGAATAGGCGTTTCTTCAAAAATTGACGCTTAATCCTTGCTGGGAATGCCTGGACCGGTCAGACCGGTATAACAGACCGGTCTATGCAGGCAGACAGTCCAGTCAGCAGGAACAAGTCCCCTCTCAAGCTTGAACTTATAAGACACTTGGGATATGTGTCTTGCAGAGTATTTCTAACAATATAAACAAGTCCCTACACTCAAGTAGAGCACACCCAAGTAGATCGAGCGGAAGCATAATTCAAACTCTAAACTATAAATGCAAGGTAAGTAAATCAAACCGAAATAAAGATGATGCAATGAAGACACGGTGATTTGTTTGACCGAAGTTCGGATTCACCCCGTGCACCCACGTGTGAATCCTACTCTCCGTTGAGGAAGCTCGTAGTGACCCCAAGGTCAAGCTATCTCCTCTTCAACACTATATGACCATGCGCCCTCTTGGCACAAGATCGAAGCCGCAACAAACTTGCCGCTGCTCACCACAACCTTGGGAGCTAGCCGGCGACGCCTAGCCGTCTAGGAGCCGATGCTCCAAGAGTAACAAATGCTTCAATCGAGTTGGCCGACGCAACCTCAAGTGCTCAAATCTCGGGATGTTTCTCTCTTGCTCAAATGACTCTCAAGGAATGGATTCACTCAACCCAACTTAAAGATTCACCTTGAATCAAGTAACTCTCATAAAGAGAGGTTGGGGAGGACTCTCCAAGTGCTCACAAGGCTCTCAAGATGTTCTGAAATGTTCTAGCATCAGCACCCACGAATGGGTGAAGTCATGGGGTATAAATACCCCTTCTCACAAAACTAGCCGTTGCCCTGTCAGTGTTAGACCGGTCAGACCGGTCCCCCAGACCGGTCAGACCGGTCGGTTTTGAAAACTAGCCGTTGGAGGCTCACCCTGCTCAGACCGGTCAGACCGGTCCCTTGGACCGGTCAGACCGGCCCCTCTCTGTTTTCTGCAGTTAGCTCTCACTCCTTAGGGTAAACTCTCTAGGGACTGGTTTGAGCACTTTTGGTATTGTCTAAACCTACTGATGTTGCATCCTTCTTAATAGTACGGCATACATATTCTCAAGTGCATAAAAGAAATATACAATTTCCACAATTACTTGAGCTTCTTCATAATATGATCATGCCGACTTTTCTTCGATCAATACCGTGAGGGCATCAACATCTTCTTTCTATTGAGCATACCCGCTTTGAGCTAGTGACTTTGAATCTTTGTATTGCATAGGAATGAAATCCACCTTGATTCACAAGTCACCTCCTTTTCTTGAATAATGACACTCTTCAACATAGAGCTCTCCATGACCCTAGGATCTCCGGCCTTTGACCCGTATCGGTTTCTTTGCTCGCCCAAGCCATCGCTTGCGTAGCCTCTTGAAACACGCCTCTCGGTCCTCTACCTTTATCCTAGCCATCCATCTCGAACTCATATTGATTTGTGTCATGCATGAAATCTTCATTGTCAATTCGAATTCTCAATTGAATCTTATATGCAAGCTTTCCAATTTGAGACATCATATATGCATCAACTCATGTCTCATTCTCTTTTGCCTTGCTTGCTTGCATCTTAAGTTAACATCCATTTATCACATGTGACAAGATCTTCTATATTTGAGACTATGCATAAGCATATCACGTCTCATTCACAAAATCTTTACTTGTCACTTTGAATCCCATCATAGATCGAAACAAGCCTTCGCAAATATTAGAGCCTTTATATCAATCATGTACTTTGCTCTATTTTTCTTTTCTTGTTTTGCTTGTCACATACACATTATACCAATGGGATAAACACGCTTGCTTGCAATACTTGAGCTATCTCTTTTAATATTCATTTCATAATTAAATACTTGTTCATAATCTCATGCAAACAAGTTAGTCCTTTAATCGTGTTGTCAATCAATGCTCCAAAACCCACTAGGGCCTAGATGCTCTTTCAATCTCCCCCTTTTTGGTGATTGATGACAACCTGATTTAATTTGAGCTCCCCCTTAATTTGTGCAAATGAATAAAACTCAACAAATTTGGCCTCACATGCCAATGTTGCACAAATCAAAGAAAGATGGAACTCCCCCTAAATCTCAGCATCCGTGGGGTGAAAAAGTGTATGTGCGCCTACACAAAAATTCTACACGTGATGCATATGACAGGATAACTCAGTTCATCATAATGAAAAGAAAGTGGCTCTGTCTGGTGCCGACCGGTCAGACCAGTCTCACAGACTGGTCAGACCGGTCTGCCCCAGACAGCCAGCCAAAAAACATTACATCAAACAATTTGCATCACACTATCACAATATCACTTAGATAGAATGATTAAGTCTATTACACTCATTAACACACAATACAAATGTCCTCAAGTCCACAGACTAGATAAAGTACGAGATTATTACAAATTTCAGAGCTCCAAAGCACAGACCGGTCCATTAGACCGGTCTGTCTAGAACAGAAAGCAAAAACTCTGAATTTTCTCTCTTCTTCTCCTTCTTCAAGCTTTAGTCCTTGTTCAGGGTTTAGGGCTCCTTCTTCTGCTTCAGGCTTCTCTTCCTAAGCTTTAATCTTGTTCTTCTCCCCCTTTGTCATCCATCACCATAAAAGGGGCTTGGAGAAGAAACTAGGCTGCCCATCACTGTCCATTTCCTCCGTTTCCACCTAAAGAGGAATGATCATCCCAGTGGTGGCCAAACACAGCGTCGGATAAGCGAGTAGCAAGCTGATCTGCCGCAGAAGGTCGAGATGACATATGAGAAAGTCCTCCTCCTCCAGAGAAATACTCTGGGTATGTGCCAAACACTCCTTCTCCAGGAGGTGGTGGAGGTGCATGAGAAGGACAACTGACATCCGGGTAGAAGATATGACCATACTGCTCAAAGTATCCGGAGTCCATATATCCTTGAATTCGGTCCTCAACTGATGGTATTACAGCCTCAGGAGGTGAAGGAGAAACGGGTGAGCGAGGCGGCTGTAGATTCATTACATTATGCATCATCTTAACTGAATCTCTTTCTTTCTTGCTAGCTCTCCACTGCCTCTGCTGCTCAACTTCTATATCTCTCTGGCTCTTATACATCCCCACAAACAAATTAATTAGCCTTTTAATGGGAGAGGTGGACTTCTCATGCCGAGAGGACGAGGGACCCTGCCCTGCCTGCCCAGACCGGTCAGACCGGTACTGGGAACCGGTCAGACCGGTCCCAGCCTGAGTACCTGGTGCCTCCTGCTGATGGTGCTGCTGCCCATCTTCTTCTTCCTCAACTATATTATCCTTAGGATCTGAGTATCTGTGAGGTGATGGCTCCCTTCTATGCTTGGGCATCTTAGGGCGAAAAGACTCGTGTTTTACATCGGTTTGATATTTAGTCTTTGTCGCCTTTTCAATTAATTCCATCAAGTATGGCGCATATGCACATATCTTCAATGGGTTTTCTGAGATATACTTGATTTCCTCCCATATATAATCAGCCACACTAAATTCTTCTCCATTTGGCCCAAAGCATGCCAGCAAGTTCTTTGCATGAAGTGATATATCTGATGGGTTGCCACCTCTCTTAGATATGGTGTTTCTAAGCAACCGGTTTATGATGGAATAAAAGGTGTAGAGTCCGGTTGCTTTCCCTGCATTTCCTGTCTCACTCCTAGGATACATGAATTTCATGTCCTCATTCGGGAGAACCACCTGATTATGTATCTTGGGCCTGTTTGCATCATGCCTATCAAGTCCAAGCACACGAATGAACTGAGCAAATGTGGCTCTATAGTAGTTTCCCTCGATCATCCAGAACATGGCCCTATCATCTTTCAGATATCTAAAATGCACAGTGGCATAAAACTGGGCAATGACTTCCTTGTTCCAATCCTTCTGAAATCCCATGAGATCCTTGACATGTTTGCTCTCACATGCATCTATGATTTCCTGGAATAAAGGGTCATTGGCCTTTTCCATGCTCCTCCAATCAACACACTGTGCCTCAATGGCAATTTTCCTGTCCCTCAGAATAACTGACTCATAGAAGTCCTGCTGGAACAGGGTGTGAAATCTAGGATCAGCTGAATTCTTTGGCCCGGGATAGGGATCAATACTTCTCCACCTTTTCACCTCCCTTGTCATTCCCTTTCCATAATAATCAACACATTTCCTGGAGCCAAGTCTGATAGGTCTTCGTATAATAGGA